>NC_062550.1:43879693-44222566 GCF_016906955.1 Phacochoerus africanus
CCTGCGTCATAGCTAAACGTGCTTGACAGCTCTCCCTGCCGACTCGGACAGCGGGTCTGAGTTGCCGCAGGATTGACCAGCTCTCCGAGCCGACTCGGACACAGGGTCCAAGGTGCCTAGCTTTCGACAAGCTGTCCCGACCGACTCATGCCCCACCGAGTGTCTCAGTGGTCGACCAGCTGTCCTGTCCGACTCATTCCCGGGTGCAAGTGGCTGCACGTTGACCAGCTTTCCGGGCGACTCGTTCCAGTCCAAGCAGCCAAGGGGTCATGTGCTGTCCCGGCTGATTCCGTCCCAGTTGAGGTGTCCTAGTGTTGCACCAGCTGTCCCGGCCGAATCGGATCCCGGGCCCTAGGGGTTGCAGTGTCGACTTTCTGCCCTGGCCGACTCGATCCCTTGTCCGAGTATCCGGGGGTGGCAGGGTCGACCAGATCTCCCGGCGGAATCGGACCACAAGTCCGAGGGGCCTCTGGGTGACCAGCCCTCCCGGCCAACTGTGTCCTTGTCCGAGCTCCCGCGTGGTCAAACAGCTGTCCCGGACCACTGGTCTTGGTCTGAGGTTACGATGGGGGTGGAGTCAACCAGCTGTCCCGGCCAATTCGAACCGGGTACGAGGATCCTTGAGTCGACCAACTGTCCTGGACGCCTCGGTCCTGTGTCACAAGGGTACGGTGTCGACAGGCTGTCCATCTACTCAGTCCTGTGTCCCAGCTGCCGCGTGGTTGACCAGCTGACCTAGCCAACATGATCCTGGTCCGAGCTGGTGCGGGGTCGACCAGCTGTCCCGGCCGACCCTTCCCGGGCCGGGGTTCTCCAGGTCAACCAGTTCTCCCGGCGATGTGGTCCTGTGTCCCAGGGCCCGCGGGTTCTACCAGTTTTCCCGGCCGACTCGGTCCTGTTCCGAGCTGCCTGGTGTCCCAGCTCTCCCGGCAACAGGTCCTGGGACGAGGGTCCGAGGAGTGACCAGCTCTCCCAACCCACCAGTCCCCTGTTGAGCTGCCATGGTGTCGACCAACTACCCGGCCGAATCGTTCTGAGACCGAGGGGCCGTTGGTCAACCACCTATCCGGATGACTCGGACCCGGGTCTGAGGGGCTGCAGAGTCAACCAGCTCTCCCGGCTGACTTGTAGTTGAGGGCGAGGTGCCGGGGGGGTCGCGTGGTGAAATATGTGTGCCAGCGACTCGCTGCGGGTCCAAGGAACGAGAGGGGGCAGGTCGACCAGTTGTTCTGACCGACTCAGACCCCAGGCAAGGGGCCGCCGGATCGACCAGCTGTCGGGCCTACAATTCCATGGTCCGAACTGCCGTGGCATCGACCATCAGTCGGGCGACTCGGTCCCAGGTCCGAGGGTCCCAGGGTTTGCGGGGTCCACCAGCAGTCCCGGCTGACTCTTGCCGGGTCCAAGGGGCCACGAGTCACCCAGCTGTCCCGGGCACCTAGGTCCCCCAGGTCCAAGTGGATGCATGGTGGGCGGGGTCCCGTCCCACTCGGACAAAAGGGTCCATGGGGCTGAGGGTGGAACAGCTGTCCAGGCCGATTATTTTCCTGGGCCGGAGAGACCGAGGGACAGAGGGTCCGCAGGGCCTGGAGGTTAACCAGCTATCACAGCCGACTTGGTCCTGCATCAGAGCAGAAAATGTGTTGACCAGCTGTCCCTGCCAACTCGGACACCGTGTCGGAGTTGCTGCAGGTTGATCAGCTGTCCGAGCCGACTCGGATACCCGGTCCAAGGTGCCGAGCATTCGACAAGCTGTCCCGACCGACTCATGCCCCACCGAGGGTCTGAGGGGTCGACCAGCTGTCCTGTCCGACTCATTCCGGGTGCAAGCAGCTGTGCTATTGACCAGCTTTCCCGGGCGACTCGTTCCCATGTCCAAGCAGCCAATGGGTCGACGTGCTGACCCGGCTGATTCCGTCCCGGTTCCGAGTGTCCAAGGGGTGGACCAGCTGTCCCGGCCGAATCAGATCCCGGGCCCTAGGGGTTGCAGGGTCGACCTTCTGCCCCGGCCGACTCGATCCCTTGTCCGAGTGTCCGGGGGTGGCGGGGTAGACCAGATCTCCCGGCCGAATCGGACCACAAGTCCAAGGGGCCTCTGGGTCGACCAGCCCTCCCGGCCAACAGTGTCCCTTGTCCGAGCTCCCGCGTGGACAAACAGCTGTCCCAGGCCACTTGGTCTCTGGTCCGAGGTTCCGAGGCGGACTGGAGTCAACCAGCTGTCCCGGCCAATTCGGACCCCGTGTCCGAGGATACTTGGGGTCGACCAACTGTCCCGGGCGACAAGATACCATGTCGAAGAGGCCGAGGTGTCGACCAGCTGCCCCGGCCCCCTCGGTCCTGTGTCACAAAGGCCACGGGGTCGACAGGCTGTCCCAGCCGACTCAGTCCTGTGTCCAAGCTGCCGCGTGTTTGACCAGCTGTCCCAGCCGACATGGTCCCTGGTCCGAGCTGGTGCGGGGTCGACCAGCTGTCCCGGCCGACTTGATACCGGGCCCGGGGTTCCGCGAAGTCAACCAGTTCTCCCAGCCGACGTGGTCATGCGTCCCAGGGGCCGCGGGTTCTACCAGCTTTCCCGGCCGACTTGGTCCCGTGTCTGAGCTGCCTCAGGGTTGACCACCTCTCCCGGCCAACAAGGTCCCTGGGACCGAGTGTCCGAGACGTCGACCAGCTCTCCCAACCCACTCAGTCCCCTGTCTGAGCTGCCATGGTGTCGACCGACAACCCCGGCTGACTCGTTCCCGAGAATGTGGGTCCGCGTGGTTGACCTGCTATCCCGGATGACTCGGACCCCGTGTCTGAGGGGCTGCAGGGTCAACCAGCTCTCCCGGCTGACTTGCTGTTGAGGGGCGAGGTGCCGCGAGGTGTCGCTAGATGAAATATGTGTCCCGGCTTACTCGCTGCTGGGTCCAAGGAACGAGAGGGGGCGGGGTCGACCAGTTGTCCTGACCGACTCAGACCCCGGGTCCAAGGGGCCGCGGGGTCGACCACCTGTCCCGGCCTACATTTCCCTTGTCCGAGCTGCCGCGGTGTCGACCAGCAGTCCCTGGCGACTCGGTGCCTTGTCCGAGGGTCCCAGGTTTTGCGGGGTCCACCTGCAGTCCCGGCTGACTCTCGCCCTGGTCCAATGTGCAACGATGTCACCCAGCTGTCCCGGGCACCTAGGTCCCCCAGGTCCAAGGGGCTGCATGGTCAGCCGGGAGTCCCGTCCCACTCGGACAATGGGTCTGTGGGGCAGAGGGTGGAACAGCAGTGCAGGCCGATTATTTTCCTGGGCCGGAGAGACCGAGGGACAGAGTGTCCGCAGGGCCTGGCGGTTAAGCAGCTATGACAGCCGACTTGGTCCTGCGTCAGAGCAGAAAAGGTGTTTACCATCTGTCCCTGCCGACTCGGACACCGTGTCTGAGTTGCCGCTGGGTTGACCAGCTGTCCGAGCTGACTCGGATACCCGGTCCAAGGTGCCGAGGTTTCGACAAGCTGCCCCGACCGACTCATGCCCCACCGAGGGTCTGAGGGGTCGACCAGCGGTCCTGTCCGACTCATTCCCGGCTGCAAGCGGCTGCGCTGTTGACCAGCTTTCCCGGGCTACTCGTTCCCATGTCCATGCAGCCAAGTGGTGGATGTACTGTCCCGGCTGATTCCGTCCCGGCTCCAAGTGTCCAAGGGGTGGACCTGCTGTCCCGGCCAAATCGGATCCCGGGCCCTTGTGGTTGCAGGGTCGACCTACTGCCCCGGCCGACTCGATCCCTTGTCCGAGTGTCCGGGGGTGGACGCATCGACCAGATCTCACGGCCGCATCGGACTACAATTCCGAGGGGCTTCTGGTTCCACCAGCCCTCCCGGCCAACAGTGTCCCTTGTCGAGCTCCCGCGTGGTCAAACAGCTGTCCCGGGCCACTCAGTCTCTGGTCCGAGTTTCCGATGTGGGCTGTAGTCAACCATATAATCCGGCCAATTCGGACCCAGGGTCCGAGGATCCTTGGGGTCGACCATCTGTCCCGGGCGCCTCGGTCCCGTGTCCAAGGAGCCGAGGGGTCGACCAGCTGTCCCGGCCGTCTCGGTCCTGTGTCACAAGGGCCACAGTGTCGACAGGCTGTCCCAGCCGACTCAGTCCTGTGTCCAAGCTGCCGCGTGTTTGACCAGCTGACCCAGCCGACATGGTCCCTGGTCCGAGCTGGTGCGGGGTCGACCAGCTGTCCCGGCCGACTCGTTCCCGGGCCTGGGCTTCCCCGAGGTCCACCAGTTCTCCCGGCCGACGTGGTCCTGTGTCCCAGGGCCTGCGGGTTCTACCAGTTTTCCCGCCAGATTAGGTCCCGCGTCCGAGCTGCCTCGGGTTTGCCCAGCTCTCCCGGCCAACAAGGTCCCTGGGACCGAGGGTCCGAGACGTCGACCAGCTCTCCCAACCCACTCAGTCCCCTGTCTGAGCTGCCATGGTGTCGACCAACTCCCCCGAGCCGACTCGATCCCGAAACCGAGGGGCCGCTTGGTCGACCAGCTATCCCGGACGACTCGGACCCCGGGTCTGAGGGTTGCGGGTTCAAACAGCTCTCCTGTCCGTGTTGCTGCTGAGGGGCGAGGTGGCGCGTGGTGTCGCGTGGTGAAATATGTGTCCCGGCTGACTCGCTGCTGTGTCCAAGGAACGAGAGGGGGCTGGGTCGACCAGTTGTCCTGACCGACTCAGACCCTGGGTACAAGGGGCCGCGGGGACGACCACCTGTCCTGGCCTACATTTCCCTGGTCCGAGCTGCCGCGGGGTCGACCATCAGTCCCGGGCGACTCGGTCCCAGGTCCGAGGGTCCCAGGGTTTGGGGGGTCCACCAGCAGTCCCAGCTGACTCTCGCCCGGGTCCAAGGGGCCACGATGTCATCCAGCTGTCCCGGGCACCTATGCCCCCAGGGGCTGAACGGTCGGCCAAGAGTCCGGTCCCACTCCGACCATGTGTCCGTGGGGCAGAGGGTCGAACAGGTGTCCAGGCCGATTATATTCCTGGGCCGGAGAGACCGAGGGACAGAGTGTCCGCAGGACCTGGTGGTTAACCAGCTATCACAGCCGACTCGGTCCTGCGTCAGAGCTGAAACGGGGTTGACCAGCTGTCCCCGCCGACTCGGACACCGGGTCCAAAGTGCCGAGGCTTCGACAAGCTGCCCCGACCGACTCATGCCCCACCAAGGGTTTGAGGGGTCGACCAGCTGTCCTGTCCGACTCATTCCCGGGTGCAAGCGGCTGTGCTGTTGACCAGCTGACATGTTACACGGCTGACATGGTCCTGGTTCTCAGGAGCCGACTCGGTCCATGGTCCGAATTGCCGTGGGGTAGACCACCTGTCCCGGGCGGGTCCGGCCCCAGTACCAAGGGTCCGAGGTGATGACCAGCTCAACTGATTGACTCGGTTCCCTTTCCGAGCTATCACAGATTCGACCAGCTGTCCCGGCTGAATTGGACACCGTGTCCAAGAGCTCACGAGGTCGAATGTTTGTCCCGGCCTACTCATTCCTGGGTCAGAGGGTCCGAGAGTGGGCAGGGTCGACCATTTGCCCTGGTGGAGACTCGGACCCCAGGTTGAAGGGGCGGTGAGGTCGACCTGCTGCCCCGGCCGACACTTTCCCTGTTCCGAGCTGCCGCGGGGTCGACCAGCTGTCCCGGGGGACTCGGTCCCAGGTCCGAGGGTCTGAGGGTGGGCGGTTCTACCAGCTGTCCCGGCCGACTCGGTCCTGGGACAGAGGTGCCGCGGGCCGAACCATTTCTCCCGGCCAACGTGGTCCTGGTTCTGAGGGGCCGTGGGGTTAAGCAGCTGTCCCGGCTGACTCGGACCCGGGTCTGAGGAGTTTCTGTGTCGACTAGCTATACCGGCCGACTCAGTCCCGAGTACAAGTTCACACGGGGTCAAACAGCAGTCCCGGCCGACACGGACCCCCGGTCCGAGGGGCCGCGGTGTCGCACAGCTGTCCCGGCCGAATCGGACCCAGGTCCGAGGAACTGTGGGGTCGACCATCTATACCGGCCCTCTCTGTCCCGGGTCTGATCTGACGCGGGTTCGACCAGCTGTCCTGTGGGACTATAATCCCGGTCTGAGGAGCTGTGTGGTCGGCCAGCTCTCCCGGCCGTCTCGGTCCCAGTTCCGTGCTGACGCATGTTCGACCAGCTATTCTGGCCAACTTGCTCCCGAGTCCAAACTGACGTGGGGTCGAGCAGCTATTTCAGCCCTTCTAGGTCCTGGATCCGAGCTGAAGCGGGGTCGACAAGCTGTTCTGGCCAACTCAGACACAGGTCCGAGGACCTCTATTGTTGACCCTCTATCCAGGCCCACTTGGACACATGTCCGAGAAGCTGTGGTGTCGACCAGCTATACTGACCCACTCAGTCCCGGGTCTGAGCATCCCCGTGGTTGACCAGCTGTCCTGGCTGACTCTGTCCAGTGTCTGAACAGACACGTGGTCGACCAGCAATCCCGGCCGAATCGATCCTGTGTCTGAGGGGGTGTGTTGTCGACCAGCCGTATGTTCCGACTCTGTCCTGGGTCCAAGGAGGCACGGTTTCGACCAGCTGTCTTGGCCGACTTGGACCCGGATCTGAGGAGCCATGGTGTCGACCAGCTATCCCGGCCACTCAGTCCCGGGTCTGAGCATCTACGTAGTTGACCAGCTGTCCTGGCTGACTCTGTCCAGTGTCTGAGCAGCCACGTGGTCGACCAGCAGTCCCGGCCGAAACGTTCCCGTGTCCGAGCTGCTGCACGGTCTACCTTCTGTCCCGGCAGTCTCGGGCCCCAGGAACGAGGGTCCGAGAGGTCGACCAGCTGTCCCGGTCGAATCGATCCTGTGTCTGAGGGGGTGTGTTGTCGAGCAGCTGTATCTGCCGACTCTGTCCTGGGTCCAAGGAGCCACGGGTTTGACCATGCGGTCCTGGCTGGATTGGACCCGGATCTGAGGAGCCATGGTGTAGACCAGCTCTCCCGGCCACTCGGTCCCGGTTCCGGGCGGACATGGTGTTGACCAGCTATCCCAGCCACTCGGTCCTGGGCCCGAGGGGCCGCGGGGTCGACAGCTGTCGCAGCCGACTCAATCCCATGTCTGAGCTGCCGGGGTATCGACCGGCTGTTCTGGCCGAATCGGACCCCGGGCCCTAGTGTTTGCCGGGGTGACCTTCTGCCCCAGCCGTCTCGATCCCTTGTCCGAGTGTTCGTGGGGGGGCTGGGTTGACCAGATCTCCCGGCCAAATCGGACCACAAGACCGAGGGTTGACCAGCTGTGCCCGCCGACTGGGTACCTGTCCGAGCTCCCGTGTGGTCAAAGAGCCCTCCCGGGCCACTCGGTCCCTGGTCCGACGTTCGGAGTTGGTGTGGAGTCAACCAGCTATCCCGGCCGATTTGTAACCCAGGTCCGAGGATCCGTGGTGTTGACCAACTTTCCCGGGCGACTCGGTCCCGGGTCATAGGAGCCGAGGATTCGACCTTATGTCCTCGCCCTCTCTGTCCCAGGTCTGAATTGATGCAGGGTCGACCAACTGTCCTGTGAGACTATAATCCCGGTCTGAGGAGCTGTGTGGTCGACCAGCTATGCCAACCATCTCGGTCCAAGTTCCGAGCTGACGCATGTTCGACCAGCTATTCTTGCCAGCTTGGTCCCGAGTCCAAACTGACACGGGGTCGGGCAGCTATTTCAGCCCTTCTAGGTCCCGGATCCGAGCTGAAGCTGGGTTGACAAGCTGTGCTGGCCGACTCAGACACGGGTCCGAGGAGATCTTTGGTTGACCATCTATCCCGGCCGACTTGGACATGGGTCCGAGAAGGTGTGGTGTCGACCAGCTATCCCGGCCCACTTGGACCCGGGTCTGAGCATCCACGGGGTTGACCAGCTGTCCTGGCTGACTCTGTCCAGTGTCTGAGCAGCCACGTGGTCAACCAGTGGTCCCGGCCGAAACTTTCCCATGTCTGAGCTGCCGCACGGTCTACCTTCTGTCCTGGCAGACTCGGGCCCCAGGAACGAGGGTCCGAGAGGGCGACCAGCTGTCCCGGTCGAATCGATCCCGTGTCTGAGGGGGTGTGTTGCGAGCAGCTGTATCTGCCGACTCTGTCCTGGGTGCAAGGAGCCACGGGTTCGACCAGGTGTCCTGGCCGACTTGGACCCGGATCTGAGGAGCCATGGTGTCGACCAGCTATCCCGGCAACTCTGTCCCGGGTCCGAGCGGACGTGGTTTTGACCAGCCATCCCAGCCACTCGGCCCTGGGCCCGAGGGGCCGTGGGGTCGATAGCTGTCGTGGCCGACTCGGTCCCGTGTCCGAGCTGCCGGGGTATCGACTGGCTGTGCCGGCCGAATCGGACCCCGGGGCCTAGTGTTTGCCGGGTTGACCTTCTGCCCCGGCCGTCTCGATCCCTTGTCCAAGTGTTCGAGGGGGGTGGGGTTGACCAGCTCTCCTGGCCGACTTGGTCCCGCGTCCGAGGTGCTGAGGGCTCAACCATTTTTCCCAGAGGACATGGTCCTGTTTCTGAGGGGCCACGGGCTCGACGAGCTATCTCGTTCCCGGGTCCAAAGTGGGGAGGGCGCAACCATTTTTTCCGGCTGATATGTTCCTGGTTCTCAGGGGTCATGTGTTCACCCAGCTGTCCTTGCTAACACGGGACCCTGGACCGAGGGTCCAAAGAGTCCGCCAACTGTCCCGGCCGACTCGGTCCAGGGTCCGATTTGTTGCGGGGTGGACCACCTCTCCAGGCTTGCTCCGGCCCCAGTACCAAGGGTCCGAGGTGATGACCAGCTCAACTGATTGACTCGGTTCCATGTCCGAGCTGTCACTGATTCGACCAGCTGTCCCGGCTGAATTGGACACCGTGTCCAAGAGCTCATGAGGTCGAATATTTCTCCCAGCCTGCTCATTCCTGGGTCCTAGGGTCTGAGAGTGTGCGGGGTCAACCATTGGCGATGGACGACTCGGACCCCAGGTTGAAGGGGCGGTGAGGTCGACCTGCTGCCCCGGCCCCGGGTCCGAGCAGTTGCAGTGTCAACTAGCTATATCGGCCGACTCAGTCCCAAGTCCGAGATCACACGGGGTCAAACAGCTGTCCCGACCAACACGGACCCCCGGTCCGAGGGGCCGCGGCGTCGCACAACTGTCCCGGCCGAATCGGACCCAGGTGCGAGGAACTGTGGGGTCAACCAGCTATACCGGCCCTCTCTGTCCCGGGTATGAACTGACGCGGGGTCGACCAGCTGTCCTGTGGGACTATAATCCCGGTCTGAGGAGCTGTGTGGTCGACCAGCTATCCCGGCTGACTCTGTCCCGCGTTCATGGTGCTGCGGGCTCAAGCATTTCTCCCGGAAGACATGGTCCTGTTTCTGAGGGGCCGCGGGCTCGACCAGCTATCTCCTTCCTGGGTCTGAAGTCTGGTGAGCGCAACCTTTTTTGCCGGCTGACATGGTCCTGGTTCTCAGGGGCCTTATGGTCGCCCAGCTATCCAAGCTACACGGGCCCCTGGACCGAGGGTCGAAAGGGTCCACCAGCTGTCCCGGCCAACTTGGTCCAGGGTCCGATTTGCCACAGGGTGAACCACCTGTCCCGGTCAGCTCTGGCCCCCGTACCAAGGGTCCGAGGTGATGACCAGCTCAACTGATTGACTCGGTTCCCTTTCCGAGCTGTCACGGATTCCACCAGCTGTCCCGACTGAATTGGACACCATGTCCAAGAGCTCACGAGGTCAAATATTTGTCCCAGCCTACTCATTCCTGGTCCAAGGGTCCAAGAGTGGGCTGGGTCGACCATTGGCCCTGGGCGAAACGGAACCCAGATTGAAGGGACGGCGAGATCGACCTGCTGCCACGGCCGACACTGTCCCTGTTCTGAGGTGCTGCGGGGTTGACCAGCTGTCCCGGGGGACTCGGTCCCAGGTCCGAGAGTCCGAGGGTGGGCGGGGTCGACCAGCTGTCCCAGCCAACTCCGTCCTCGGAAAGAGGGGCCACGGGGTGAACCAGCTGTCCCGGCCGACTCGGACCCGGGTCTGAAGAGTTGCGGTGTCAACTAGCTATACCGGCTGACTCAGTCCCGAGTCAGAGTTCACACGAGGTCAAACAGCTGTCCCGGCCGACATGGAGCCCTGGTCCAAGGGGCCGCGGGGTCGCACAGCTGTCCCGGCCGAATCGGACCCAGGTCCGAGGAACTGTGGGGTCGACTAGCTATACTGGCCCTCTCTGTCCTGGGTCTGAACTGACGCGGGGTCGATCAGCTGTCCTGTGGGACTATAATCCCGGTCTGAGGAGCTGTGTGGTCGACCAGCTCTCCCGGCCATCTCAGTCCCAGTTCCGAGCTGACGCATGTTCGACCAGGTATTCTGGCCAACTTTGTCCCGGGTCCAAGCTGACGTGGGGTCGAGCAGCTATTTCAGCCCTTCTAGGTCCCGGATCCGAGCTGAAGTTGGGTTGACAAGCTGTCCTGGCCGACTCAGTCACGGGTCCGAGGAACACTTTGGTTGACCATCTATCCCAGCCGACTTGGACACGTGTCCGAGAAGCTGTGGTGTCGACAAGCTATCCCGGCCCACTCGGTTCCGGGTCTGAGCATCCACGTAGTTGACCAGCTGTCCTGGCTGACTCTGTCCAGTGTCTGAGCAGCCACGTGGTCGACCAGTGGTCCCAGCCAAACTTTCCCGTGTCCGAGCTGCTGCACAGTCTACCTTCTGTCCCGGCAGACTCGGGCCCCAGGAACGAGGGTTGCAGAATTCGACCAGCTATCCCGGTCGAATCGATCCCATTTCTGTGGGGGTGTGTTGTCGACCAGCTGTATCTGCCGACTCTGTCCTGGGTCCAAGGAGCCACGGGTTCGACCAGCTGTCCTAGCCGTCTTGGACCCGGATCTGAGGAGCCATGGTGTCGACCAGCAATCCCGGCCACTCGGTCCCGGGTCCAAGCTGACGTGGTGTTGACCAGCTATCCCAGCCACTCGGTGCTGTCCCTGAGGGGCCGCGGGGTGCACAGCTGTCCCAGCTGACTCGGTCCCGTGTCCGAGCGCCAGTGTATCGACCAGGTGTGCCGGCCGAATCAGACCCCGGACCCTAGTGTTTGCCAGGTTGACCTTCTGCCCCAGCCGTCACAATCCCTTGTCTGAGTGTTCGAGGGGGGGCGGGGTCGACCAGATCTCCTGGCCAAATCGGTCCAGAAGACCTAGCGTCGACCAGCTGTCCCCGCCGACTGGTTCCCTGTCCGAACTCCCGCGAGGTCAAACAATCCTCCTGGGCCACTCTGTCCCAGGTCCGAAATTCGGAGGTGGGTTGGAATCAACCAGCTGTCCCAGCCGATTTGTAACCCAGGTCGGAGGATCTGTAGGGTTGACCAATTGTCCCGGGCGACTCGGTCCCGGGTCCAAGGAGCCGAGGGTTCGACCAGCTGTCCCGGCCGACTCGGTCCTATGTCATAGGAGCCACGGGGTCAAAAGGCTGTCCCAGACAACGCAGTCCTGTGTCCAAGCTGCAGCGTGTTTGACCAGCTAACCTAGCCGACATGGTCCCTGCTCCGAGCTGGTGTGGGGTTGACCAGCTTTCCCTGCCGACTCGTCCCAGGGTCTGAGCTGCCTTGGGGTTGACCAGCTCTCCCGGCCCACAATGTCCCTGGGACCGAGTGTCCGAGACGTCGACCAACACTCCCAACCAACTCGGTCCCCTGTCTGAATTGCCATGGTGTTGACAAGCTGTCCCGGCCGACTCGTTCCCTTGTACGAGCTGCCGCGGGATCGACCAGCTATCCTGGGCGACTTGGTCTGAGAGTCCCATGGTGGGCGGGGCAATCAGCTGTCCTGGCTGACACTGTTCCGGGTCAAAGGGGCCATGGGGTCAACCAGCCGCGATGTCAACCAGCTGTCCCAGCCCCCTTGGAGCCCTGGGTCCGTGGACTGTGTGGTCGGCCAGGAGTCCTGACCGACTTGGACCACTAGTCCGTGCAGCAGAGGGTTGAACAGCTGACCTGGACGTTTATATTCCTGGGATGGAGAGACCGAGGGACACATGTTCTGCTGGGCCTGGCGTTCAAACAGCTATCCTTGCTGACTCGGTCCCAGGTCCCAACCAACGCGGTGTCTACCAGCTGTCCTGGAAGTCTCAGACCCGGCTCCGAGGAGCTTTAGGGTCGACCAGCTCTCCCGGCAGACACGAACCCCTGGTCCGAGGGGCCGCAGTGTCGCACAGCTCTCCCGGCCGAATCGGACCCATGTCGGAGGAACGGTGGGGTCGACCAGCTATACTGGCCCTCTCTGTCCCGGGTCTGAACTGACGCGGGGTCGACCAGCTGCCCTGTGGGACTATAATCCTGGTCTGAGGAGCTTTGGGGTTGACCAGCTCTCCCGGCCGACTCGGTCCCGCGTCCATGGTGCTGTGGGCTCAACCATGTTTCCCGGAGGACATGGTCCTGTGTCTGAGGGGCCGTGGGCTCAAACAGCTATCTCCTTCCCGGGTCCGAGGTCGGGCGGGCGCAACCATTTGTCCCGGCTGACATGGTCCTGGTTCTCAGGGGCCATGTGGTCGCCCAGCTGTCCCGGCTAACACGGGCCCCAGGACCGAGGGTACAAAAGGTCCGCCAGCTCTCCCAGCCGACTCGGTCCTGAGTCCGATTTGCCGCAGGGTGGACCACCTGTCCCGGCTGGCTCCAGCCCCAGTACCAAGGGTCTGAGGTGATGACCAGCTCAACTGATTGACTCGGTTCCCTTTCCGAGCTGTCACAGATTCGACCAGCTGTCCCGGCTGAATTGGACACCGTGTCCAAGAGCTCACGAGGTCGAATATTTGTCCCGGCCTACTCATTCCTGGGTCAGAGGGTCCAACAGTGTGCGGGGTCCACCATGGCCCTGGGCGACTCGGAACCCAGGTTGAAGGGGCAGCGACGTCGACCTGTTGCCACGGCCGACATTTTCCCTGGTCCGAGCTGCCGCGGGGTCGACCAGTGGTCCCGGGGGACTCGGTCCCAAGCCCAAGGGTCCGAGTGTGGGCGGGCCGACCAGCTGACCCGGCTGACTCGGTCCTGGGACAGAGGGGCTGCGGGCTGAACCATTTCTCCCGGCCAACGTGGTCCTGGTTCTGAGGGGTCGTGGGGTTAAGCAGCTTCCCAGCTGACTCGGACCCGGGTCTGAGGAGTTTCCGTGTCGACTAGCTATACCGGCCGACTCAGTCCCGAGTACAAGTTCACACGGGGTCAAACAGCAGTCCCGGCTGACACGGACCCCCGGTCCGAGGGGCCGCGGTGTCGCACAGCTGTCCCGGCCGAATCGGACCCAGGTCCGAGGAACTGTGGGGTCGACCATCTATACCGGCCCTCTCTGTCCCGGGTCTGATCTGACGCGGGTTCGACCAGCTGTCCTGTGGGACTATAATCCCGGTCTGAGGAGCTGTGTGGTCGGCCAGCTCTCCCGGCCGTCTCGTTCCCAGTTCCGTGCTGACGCATGTTCGACCAGCTATTCTGGCCAACTTCGTCCTGGGTCCAAGCTGACGCGGGGTCGAGCAGCTATTTCAGCCCTTCTAGGTCCCGGATCCGAGCTGAAGCGGGGTCGACAAACTGTCCTGGCCAACTCGGACATGGGTCCGAGGAGGTCTTTGGTTGACCATCTATCCTGGCCGACTTGGACACGTGTCCGAGAAGCTGTGGTGTCGACCAGCTATACCGGCCCACTCGGTCCCAGGTCTGAGCATCCACGGGGTTGACCAGCTGTCCTGGCTGACTCTGTCCAGTGTCTGAGCAGCCACGTGGTCGACCAACGGTCCCGGCCGAAATTTCCCGTGTCTGAGCTGCCGCACAGTCTACCTTCTGTCCCGGCAGACTCGGGCCCCAGGATCGAGGGTCCGAGAGGTCGACCAGCTGTCCCGGTCGAATCAATCCCGTGTCTGAGGGGGTGTGTTGTTGAGCAGCTGTATCTGCCGACTCTGTCCTGGGTGCAAGGAGCCACGGGTTCGACCAGCTGTCCTGGCCGACTTTGACCCGGATCTGAGGAGCCATGGTGTCGACCAGCTATCCCGGCCACATGGTCCCGGGTCCAAGCTGACGTGGTGTTGACCAGCTATCCCAGCCACTTGGTCCTACGCCCGAGGGGCCGCGGGGTCGACAGCTGTCCCGGCCGACTTGGTCCCGTGTCCAAGCTGCGGGGGAATCGACTGGCTGTGCTGGCCGAATCAGATCCCGGGCCCTAGTGTTTGCTGGGTAGACCTTCTGCCCCGGCCATCTTGATACTTTGAGTGTTCGAGGGGGGGCTGGGTCGACCAGATCTCCCGGCCAAATCAGACCACAAGACCGAGGGTTGACCAGCTGTCCCCACCGAATGGGTACCTGTCCGAGCTCCCACGTGGTCAAACAGCCCTCCCGGGCCACTTGGTCCCTGGTCCGACATTTGGAGGTGGGGTGGAGTCAACCAGCTGTCCCGGCCGATTTGTAACCCAGGTACGAGGATCCATCGGGTTGACCAATGTCCCGGGCGACTCGGTCCCAGGTCCAAGGAGCCGAGGGTTCAACCAGATGTCCTCGCCAACTCAGTCCTATGTCATAGGAGCCACGGGGTCAACAGGCTGTCCCAGACAACTCAGTCCTGTGTCCATGCTTCAGCGTGTTTGACCAGCTAACCTAGCCGACATGGTCCTTGCTCCGAGCTGGTGCGGGGTTGACCAGCTCTCCCGGCCGACAACGTCCCTGGGACCGAGGGTCCGAGACGTCGTCCAACTCTCCCAACCAACTCGACAAACTGCCCCAGCCGAATCATTCCTTAGTCCGAGCTGACGTGGGGTCGACCATCTATCCTTGCCCAAACAGTTCTGTTTTCAACGTGACGTGGGGTCAACCAGCTCTCCCGGCCGACATGGACTCGTGTCCAAAGAGCTGTTGTGTCGACCACATATCTCGGCCGACTCGGTCCTGCATCCATTGTGCCGTGGAATCAAAAATTACTCCAGGTCGACATGGTCATTGTTCTGAGGGGCCACGTAGTCATAGAACTGTCCCGGCTGACACGGCCCCTCGGACCGAGGGTCCGAGTTGTCGGCCAGCAATCCCGGCCGACTTGGATCCATGTCCGAGGAGCTGTTGGGTCGACCATCTGTCCCGGCCGTCTCGGTTGTGGGTCCGAGGTGTTTAGGTGTCAACCAGTTCTCCTGGCTGACACAGGCCCAGGGACTGAGGGACTGAGACGTCGACCAGCTGTCCCAACAGACTCGATTCCACGGACTGAGCTGTCGTGGAGGTGACCAGATGTCCCCGCCGACTTGGACACAGGTCCAAGGGGTTGCGGGGTCGAACAGCTCTCCTGGGCGACTCGGATTTGTGTCTGAGGGGCTGTTGTGTCGACCAACTATTCTGGCCAAATTGGTCCCTTGTCCAAACCCGGCAGGGTCGACCAGGTTTTCCAGCCCTTCTAGGTCCCGGGTCTGAGCTGAAGTGGGGTCTACTATCTGTCCCGGGCAACTCAGACCCGGGGCGAGGAGCTATGGGGTCGACCAGCTATCCTGGCCGACTCTGTCCCGGGTTCGAGTTGATGCATCGTTGACCAGCTGTCCTGGAAGACTTAGACCCGGGTCCGAGGAGATTTGGGGTCGACCAGCTCTCCCGGCCGACTCGGATCTGCACCCGAGGTGCCAGGGGCTCAACCATTTGTCCCGGAGGACATGGTCCTCTTTCTGAGGGACCGCGGGGTCGACCAGCTATCCCGGCTGACTCGTTCCAGGTTTCGAGGTCGGGCAGGCTCAACCATTTTCCTGGCTGACATGCTCCTGGTTCTCAGTGGCCACGTGGTCACCCAGCTGTCCCGGCCCACCTGTACCCAGGTCCAAGGAGCTGTTGGGTCGACCAGCCGTCCTGGCCATCTCGGTCATGGATCCGAGGTGCTGTGTGGTCATCCATATCTCCCGGCTGACACAGGCCCTGGGACCAAGGTTCTGAGACGTCGACCAGCTCTCCCAACAGACTCGGTCCTGGGTCTGAACTGTCGTGGAGTCGACCAGTTGTCCCGGCCGGTTCGGACCTGGGCCCGAGGGGCCACTGGGTCGAACAGCTCTCCCGGGTGACTCGGACCCACGTGCGATTACCTGTGGTGTCTTCCAGCTGTCCCGGCTGACAAGGTACTGGTTTCGAGCGGATGCTGGATCGACCAGCTGTCCTGCAGACTCAGACCCGGGCCCAAAGGCTGTTGTGTCCACAAAATATCCCAGCCCACTCGGTGCTGAGTCTGAGGTGATGCAGTGTTGACCATTTATCCCGGCCCTTCTCAGTCCCAGGTCTGAGCTGACGCGGGGTCGACCAGCTCTCTTGGGCAATGATGATACAGGTCCTAGGAGCTGTGGGGTCGAGTAGCTATCATGGCAAACTCATTTATGGGTCTAAGCTGACGCGGGTTCGTCAGTTATCCTGGCCGAGTCGGACCTGGGTACAAGGAGCTGTGGTGTCGAGCATCTATCCCGGCTGACTCGGTCCCAGGTCCTAGCTGATGCATGGTCGACCAGCTATCCCGGCACACTCGATACCGGCTTGGAGCTGACATGGGGTCGATCTGCACTCCTGGCTGAATCGGACCCGTGTTCGAGGCACTGTGTTGTCGACCAGCTGTCCCGGCCGAATAGTACCCAGTGTCTGATGGTCCGGCAGGTCCCGTAGGTTTGAACATCTCTCCCCGGCGACTCTGTCCCGGGTCGATGGTCCAAGGGTTCGTGGAATCGACAAGGTGTCCTGGCCTATTCGCACCCAATTCCGAGGATTCGTGGGCTCGCCCAGCTGTCCCGGCCATCTCGGACCTGGATCCTTGGAGCTGTGCAGTCATCCAGCTATCCTGGTCGTCTTTGTCCCGGGTCCAAGCTGATGTGTGTTTGACCAGCTGTCGCAGCTGACACAGACCCAGGTCAGAGGTACTCTGGGGTCGACAAGCTATCCCAGCCTACACGGTCCCGGGTCCAGTCTGACACTTGTTACGCCAGCTATCCCGGCCGAATTGGTCCCGTGTCCGAGGGGCCTCGGTGTCGACCAGCTATACCACCTGACTTGGACCATGGCCCGGGGAGACGTGGTGTCGACCAGCTATTCCAGCCCACTTGGTCCTGGGTCTGAGCTGCCACGGTGTCGACCAGCTGTCCCGTCTGACACGGACCTAGGGTCCGAGGGGCCGTGGGGTCGAACAGCTGTCCCAGCCGACTCGGACGTGTGTCTGAGGAGCTGTTGGGTCGACCAGCTATTCTGGCAGAATCGGTCCCTTTTCCAAACCCGGCAGGGTCGCCCATGTTTTCCAGCCCTTCTAGGTCCCGGGTCCGTGTTGAAGCATGGTCTACTAGCTGTCCTGGCCAACTCAGACCCAGGGCGATGAGCTATGGTGTTGACCAGCTGTCCTGGCCGACTCTGACTCTGGGTCCAAGGGGCCCTAGGATCAGCAGCTGTCCCAGCCAACTCAGTCCCTTTACCGAGGAGTTGAGGTGTCGACCATCTCTCTCCAACCCCTCGGTCCCGAGTCCAAGTTGACCCGGGGTCGACCAACTGTCCCGAACGACATGGTCCTGGGTACGAGGAGGTGAGGTCTCAACATGCTCTCCCGGTGGCCCCGGTCCTGGGTCCATGGCACCATGGGGTCGACCAGCTGTCCTGGCTGACTTGGTCCTGGGGACCAAGGCACCAAGGGAACAATGGACAGGGAGCCCGACGTAACGAGGGTCCGAGGGGCTGCAGTTTCGAACAACTTCACGGCTGGCTCGGTCCTGTGGACTGAAGGACTGAGGTACCGAGGGTACGAGGGGCGGGGGTTCGTCTGTGGCAGCGTGGGGTCGACTAGCTGTCCTGGCGGGCTCGGTCCTGGGTCTGAGCTGACACCTGTTCGACCAGCTGTCCCGGCCGAATCGGACCTGTGTCCAAGGGACTGTGGGGTCAACCACCTATCCCTGCTGACTCGGTCCCGGGTCAGAGCTGACACGGGGTTGAGCAGCTCTCCTGGCCGACTCGGTCCCAGGTTCGAGCTGCGTGGGTTCGACCAGCTCTCCCATCCTACTCAGATCTGGGTCTGAGGCTCTGTGCTGTCAACCAGCTCTCCCGGCCAACTCGGTCCTGGGTTGGATCTGACGCGGAGTTAACCAGCTCTCTGGCGGACACGGACCATGATTCCTAGTGGCCACAAGGTCAACCAGCTGTCCCAGCCACCTTGGACAAGGGTCCGAGTAGCTGTGGGGTTGACCAGCTATACCGGGCGTTTCTGTCCCGTGTCCTAGCCCGGCTGGGTTTACCACCTATCATGGCCCTTCTCCATCCGGGGTCTGAGCTGACGCGTGGTTGATCAGCTGTCCTGGATAACTTGCACCTGGGTGCGAGGTGCTGTGGTGTTGACCAGCTATCCCAGCTGACACGCTCATGGGTTCGAGCTGACCTGTGGTCCACCACTGTCCCGGCAGACTCGTTCCTGGGTCCGAGGTGCTGCGCCTCAACCATTTGTCCCGGCCGACCTGGTCCCGGTTCTGAGGGGCCGTGGGGTCGACCAGTGGTCTCAGCCAACTTGCTGCTGTGTGGCGAGGTGCCGAGCAGTTGACCATTTTTCACGGCCGACACTGTCCTGGGTCTGAAGAGCCGTGGGGTCGACCAGCTTCACGGCTGATTCTGTCCCGGGTCCGTGTGTATGAAGGTCCAACAAGCTGTCCCGGCAGACTCGGCCCAGGGTCTGATTTGCCTCATGGTTGACCACCAATCCCGGCCGACTCTGGCCCCAGTACCAAGGGTCTGAGGTGTTGACCAGCTCAAATGATCCACTCGATTCCATGTCCGAGCTGTCGCGGATTCGACCAGCTGTCCCGGCTGAATTGGACACCGTGTCCAAGAGCTCACATGGTCGAATATTTGTCCCGGCCTACTCATTCCTGGGTCCGAGGGTCCGAGAGTGGGCGGGGTCGACCATTGGCCCTGGGCGACTCGGACCCCAGGTTGAAGGGGCAGCGAGGTCAGCCTGCTGCCTCGGCCGAAACCTTATTTGTTCTGAAATGCCGCAGGGTCGACCAGCTGTCCCGGGGGACTCGGTCCCAGGTCCGAGGGTCCGAGGGTGGGCGGGGTCGACCAGCTGTCCCAGCCGACTCGGTCCTGGGAGAGAGGGGCCGCGGGCTGAACCATTTGTTCCGGCCGACATGGTCCTGGTTCTGGGGGCCGTGGTGTCAACCAGCTGTCCCTGGGGACTCGGTCCCACGTCCTAGGAGTTGTGGGGTCGACTAGCTATACTAGCCGTCTCAGTCTCGAGTCCGAGTTCAAGCATGATCAACCAGCTGTCCCGGCCGACAAGGACTCCCGGTCTGAGGGGCTGCGGGGTCGCACAGCTGTCCCAGTCGAATCAGACCCAGGTCCGAGAAACTGTGGGTTCTACCAGATATCATGGCAGAATCGGTCCCAGTTCTGAGCTGTCACAGGGTCAACCAGCTATCCCAGCCCACTCGGCACTGGGTCCAAGCTCACGTGTCTTCAAAAAGCTCTCCCGACAAACTCTGACCTGGGTCCGAGGAGCTGTGGGATCGACCAGCTATACCGGCCCTCTCTGTCCCGCGTCTGAACTGATGCGGTGTCGACCGACTGTCTGGTGGAAGTATAGTCCAGGTCCGGTAAGCTGTGCGGTCGACCAGCTATCCCGGCCGTCTCGGTCCCAGTTCCGAGCTGATGCATGTTCGACCAGCTATTCTGGCCAACTTGGTCCTGGGTCCAAGCTGATGTGGGGTTGACCAGCTATTCCAGCACTTATAGGTCCTGGGTCTGAGCTGAAGCAGGGTCAACGTGCTGACCCGGCTAATTCGGACACGGGTCCGAGGAGCTCTTTGGTTGACCATCTATCCCGGCCAACACGGTCCCGCGTGTGAGCCGACGTGGTGTCAACCAGCTGTCCCGGCTGACTCTGTCCCGGGTCTGAGCTGACACAGTGTCGACAATCTGTCCCGGCCAATTCGTTCCCGGTTCCGAGGTGCCACGGGCTCAAGCATTTGTCCCGGCCGACATGTTCCTGGTTCTGATTTGCCACAGGGTCGACCATCTGTCCCGGCTGACACGGACCAGCCTCTGAGGTGTTTTGTGTCACCCAGCTCTCCTGGATGACTTGGTCCCGGGTTCGAGCTTATGCGATTTCAACCAGCTGTCCCAGCCTACTCGGACCTGGGTCTGAGCTGCCGTGTGTTCGACCAGCTGTCCCGGCTGACTCAGACCCGAGTTTGAGAAACTGTGAGGTCAACCACATATGCCGGCCTACTCGGTCCCGAGTCTGAGTTGATATGTTGTCAACCACCTATCCCATCCCACACGGTCCCGGGTCCAACATGCCGTGGGTTCGACCAGCTCTCCCGGGTGACTCGGACCCGGGTCCGAGGAGCTGCGAGGTCGACCATCTATCCTGGCTGACTCGGTCCCAGGTCCAAGCTGATGCGTTGTCGACCAGCTATCCCGGCATACTCGGACCCGGGTTGGTGCTGACATAGGGTCGACCTGCTCTCCCGGCTGAATCGGAACCATGTCCAAAGATCTGTGGGGATGAACAGTTGTCCCGGCCGAATAGGACCCAGGGTCTTATGATCCGGGGGGTCCCGCAGGTTCGAACATCTGTCCCCGGGGACTCGGTCCCCGGTCGAGGGTCCGAGGGTTCACAGAATCGACAAACTGTCCCAGCCTATTCGCACTCTGGTTCCGAGGATCCGTGGGGTCGCACAGCTGTACTGGACGTCTCGGACCCGGATCCTAGGAGCTGTGGGGTCGACCAGCTATCCTGGCCATCTCGGTCCCGGGATCGAGTTGATGTGGTGTCGACCAGCTGTCCTGGAATACTCAGACCCGGGTCCGATGAGATTTGGTGTCGACCAGCTATTCCGTCTGAGTCGGTCCCGCGTCCGAGGTGCCATGGGCTCAACCATTTGTCCCGGAGGACATGGTCCTGTTTGTGATGGGCTGCAGGGTCGACCAGCTATCTCGGCCGACTCGTTCCCATGTCCGAGTTCAGGCAGGCTCTGCCATTGTTCACGGCTGACATGGTCCTGGTTCTCAGGGGCCACGTGGTGGCCCAGCTGTCCCGGCTGACACGGGCCCCGGGACTAAGGGCCCGAGGGGTCGGCCAGCTGTGCCAGCTGACTCGGACCCGGGCCCGAGGAGTTGTTAGGTCCAGGATGTCTCGGTTGTGGGTCCGAGGTGTTGTGGGGTCAACCAGTTCTCCCAGCTGACAGAGGTCCTGGGACCAAGGGTCTGAGACGTCGACCAGCTCTCCCAACAGACTCAGTCCCGGGTCCGATTACCTGTGGTGTCGTCCAGTAAACCCGGCTGACTAGGTACCGAGTTCGAGCGGATGCCAGGTCGACCAGGTGTCCTGCCCTACTGGGGCCCGGGTCTGGGGAGCTATTGCGTCCACCAGGTATCCCGGCACACTCGGTCCCATATCCGAGCTGACGCGGTGTTGACTATTTATCCCAGCCCTTCTCGGTCCCACGTCTGCGCTGACGTGGGTTGACCAGCTGTCTCGGGCGACAATGATACGGATCCAAGCGCTGTTGGGTCGAGTAGCTATCCCGGCAACCTTGTTCCCAGGTCCGAGCTGATGTGGGGTCGATAAGTTGTCTGGGCCAGGTCGGACCCAGGTACGAGGAGCTGTGGGGTCGACCATCTATCCCGGCTGACTCGGTCCCAGGTCCGAACTGATGCGTGGTCAACCAGCTATCCCGGCACACTCGGTCCCGGGTCGGAGCTGACACGGTTTTGACCTGCTTTCCCGGCTGAATCGGACCCGTGTCCGAGGAACTGTGGGGTCAACCAGCTGTCCCGGCCAAATAGGACCCAGTGTCTGATGATCCGGGGGGTCCTGCAGGTTTGAACATCTGTCCCCGGTGACTCGGTCCCAAGTCGAGGGCCCGATGGTTTGCGGACTCGACAAGCTGTCCCTACCAATTCGCAACCCGGGTCCGAGGATCCGTGGGGTCGCCCAGCTGTCCCGGCCATCTCGGACCCAGATCCTAGGAGCTGTGGGGTCGACCAGCTATCCTGGCCGTCTCGGTCCCGGGTCCGAGCTGCTGTGTTTGACCAGCTGTCCCGGCTGACACGGACCCAGGTCAGAGGTACTGTGGGGTCGACCAGCTATCCCAGCCTACACGGTCCAGGGTCCATGCTGACGTGTGTTAGACCAGCTATCCCGGCCGAATTGGTCCCGTGTCCAAGGGGCCTCTGGGTCGACCAGCTATACCGGCCGCCTCGGACCCGGGTCCGTGGAGACGTGGTGTTGACCAGCTATTCTGGCCCACTTGGTCCCGGGTCCGAGCTGCCATGGTGTCGACCAGCTGTCCCGTCTGACCCGGACCTAGGGTCCGAGGGGCCGTGGGGTCGACCAGCTGTCCCGGCCGACTCGGACGTGTGTCTGAGGAGCTGTTGGGTCGACCAGCTATTCTGGCCGAATCGGTCACTTTTCCAAACCCGGCAGGGTCGCCCATGTTTTCCAGCCCTTCTAGGTCCCGGGTCCGAGCTGAAGCGGGGTTTACTAGCTGTCCTGGCCAACTCAGACTTGGGGCGATGAGCTATGGGGTCCACCAGCTATACTGGCCGACTCTGTCCCGGGTTTGAGTTGATGCGGGGTCGACCAGCTGTCCTGGAAGGCTCAGACCCGGTTCCGAGGAGCTTTGGGGTCGATCAGCTATCCCGGCCGACTCGGTCCCGGGTCCGAGGTGCCGCGTGTTCAACCATTTGTCCCGGAGGACATGGTCCTGTTTCTAAAGGGCCGCGGGGTCGAACAGCTGTCCCGGCCGACTCGGACGTGTGTCTGAGGAGCTGTTGGGTCGACCAGCTATTCCGGCCAAATCGGTCACTTGTCCAAACCCAGCAGGGTCGCCCATGGTTTCCAGCCCTTCTAGGTCACGGGTCCAAGCTGAAGCGGGGTCTACTAGCTGTCCAGGCCAACTCAGTCCCGGGGTGAGGAGCTATGGGGTTGACCAGCTGTCCTGCCTGTCTCTGACCCGGGTCCGAGGAGATGTTGTGTCCACCAGGTATCACAGCCCACTGAGTCCCATGTCCGAGCTGACGCAGTGATGACCATTTATCCCAGCCCTTCTCAGTCCCAGGTCTGAGCTGACGCAGGTTCGACCAGCTGTCTCGGGCGACAATGATACGGTTCCAAGGAGCTGTGGGTTCGAGTAGCTATCCCGGCAAACTCGTTCCCGGGTCTGAGCTACGCAGGTTCGATCAGTTGTCCCGTCCGAGTTGGACACGGGTATGAGGAGCTGTGGATTCGACAAGCTATCCTGGCCCTCTCGGTCCAGGGTCCGAGTAGAATCTTGGTCGACCATCTATCCCTGCTGACTCGGTCACAGGTCCGAAGTGCCCCGGGCTCAATCATTTGCCCCGGAGGACATGGTCCTGTTTCTAAGGGGCCGCGGGGTCGACCAGCTATCCCGGGCGACTCATCCCTGTGTCTGAGGTCAGGCGGGCTCAACCATTTGTCCCGGCTGACATGGTCCTGATTCTCAGGTGCCATGTGGTCTCCCAGCTGTCCCAGCTGACACAGGCCCCGGGACCGAGGGTCCGAGGGGTCGGCCATCAGTCCCGGCCGACTCAGACCCATGTCCAAGAGCTGTTGGGTCGACAAGCTGTCCCGGCCGTCTTGGTCGTGGGTCCAAGGTGCTGTGGAGTCAACCAGTTCTCCCAGCTTACACAGGCCCTGGGACCGAGGGTCTGAGACATCGACCAGCTCTCCCAACAGAATCGGTCCTGGGTCTGAGCTGTCGTAGTGTTGACCAGCTGTCCCGTCCAACTTGGACCCGTGTCCGAGGGGCCGTGGTGTCGAAGAGCTGTCCCGGGCGACTCGGACCCGCGTGCGATTACCTGTGGTGTCGTCCATCTGTCCCGCCTGACTAGGTTCGAGCGGATGCGGGTTTGACCAGCTGTCCTTCCCGACTCGGACCCCGGCCCGAGGAGCTGTTGCGTCCACCAGGTATCCGTGCCCACTCGGTCCCATGTCAGAGCTGACACGGTGTTGACCATTTATCCCGGCCCTTCTCAGTCCCAGGTCTGAGCTGACGCGGTGTCGACAAGCTGTCTCGGGCGACAATGATACGGGTCCGAGGCACTGTGGGGTCGAGTAGCTATCCCAGCTAACACGTTCCCGGGTCCGAGTAGACGCGGGGTCAATAAGCTGTCCCGGCCGAGTCGGACCGGGGTATGAGGAGCTGTGGGGTCGACAATCAAACCCGGCTGCTTTGGTCCCAGGTCCGAGCTGAGGCGTGGTCGACCACCTATCCCGGCAGATTCTGTCCCGGGTCCGAGCTGCCACAGTGTCGACCAGCTGTCCCGTCCGACACGGACCTAGGGTCCGAGGGGCCGTGGGGTCGACCAGCTATCCCGACCAACTCGGACGTTTGTCTGAGGAGCTTTTGGGTCGACAAGCTATTCCAGCCAAATCAGTTCCTTGTCCAAACCTGGCAGGGTCGACCAGGTTTTCCAGCCCTTCTAGGTCCCGGGTCCGAGCTGACGTGTGGTCGAGCAGCTATCCCGGGACACTCGGTCCCGGGTCGGAACCTACACAGGGTCGACCAGCTGTCCCGGCTGAATCGGAAACATGTCCGAGGAAATGTGGGTTCGAACAGGTCTCCCGGCCAAATAGGACCCAGGGTCTGATTGTCAGGGGGGTCCCGCAGGTTCGAACATCTGTCCCCGGTGACTAGGTCCTGGGTCGAGGGTCCGAGGGTTTGCGGAATCGACAAGCTGTCCCGGCCGATTCGCACCCAAGGTCCGAGGATCCATGGGGTCGACCAGCTGACTCGGCCATCTCGGACCCGGAACCTAGGAGCTGTGGTGTCGACTAGCTATCCTGGCCGTCTCGGTCCCGGTTCCAAGCTGCTGTGTGTTTGACCAGCTATCCCAGCCTACAGGGTACCAGGTCCAAGCTGACGCATGTTAGGCCAGCTATCCCGGCCGAATTGGTCCCGTGTCCAAGGGGACTCGGTGTCGAACAGCTCTACCGGCCGACTCGGACCCGGGTCCGTGGAGACGTGGTGTCGACCAGCTATTCCGGCCCACTTGGTCCCGGGTCCAAGCTGCCATGGTGTCGACCAACTGTCCCGTCTGACACGGACCTAGGGTCCAAGGTGCCGTGGGGTCGACCAGCTGTCCCGGATGACTCTGACCTGTGTCTGAGGAGCTGTTGGGTCGACCAGCTATTCCAGCCGAATCGGTCCCTTGTCCAAACCTGTCAGCATCGACCATGTTTTCCAGCCCTTCTAGGTCCCGGTTCCGAGCTGAAGCGGGGTTTACTAGCTGTCCTGGCCAACTCAGACCCGGGGTGAGGAGCTATGGTGTCAACCAGCTATCCTGGGCGATTCTGTCCCGGGTTTGAGTTGATGCAGGGTCGACCAGCTGTCCTGGAAGACTCAGACCCGGGTCCGAGGAGCTTTGGGGTCGACCAGCTATCCCGGCCGACTCGGTCCTGCGTCCAAGGTGCCGCGGGCTCAACCATTTGTCCCGGAGGACATGGTCCTGTTTCTGAGGGGCCGCTGGGTCGACCAGCTATCCCGGCCGACTCGTTCCCGGGTCCAAGGTCGGGCGGGCTCAACCATTTGTCCCGACGGACATGGTCCTGACTCTCATGGGCCACGTAGTCGCCCAGTTGTCCCGGCTGACACGGGACCCGGGACCGAGTGTCCGAGCGGTTGGCCAGCTATCCCGGGTGACTCGGACCTGGGTCTGAGAGCTGTTGTGTCGTCCAGCTGTCCCAGCATTCTCGGTCGTGGGTCTGAGTTGCCGTGGGGTCAACCAGTTCTCCCGGCTGACACAAGCCCTGGGACCGAGGGTGTGAGACGTTGACCAGCTCTCCCAACAGACTCGGTCCATGATCTGAGCTGTCATGGAATCGTCCAGCTCTCCCAGCAGACTCGGACCCGCGTCTGATTTCTTGTGGTGTCTTCCAGCTGTCCCGGCTGACTAGGTACCGGGTTCGAGCGGATGCAGGGTCGACCAGCTGTCCTGCCCGATTTGGACCACGGTCAGAGGAGCTGTTGTGTCCACCAGGTATCCTGGCCCACACGGTCCCGTCTCCGAGTTGACGCAGTGTTGACCATTTATCCCGGCCCTTCTCCGTCCCAGGTCTGAGCTGATGCGGGGTCAACCAGCTGTCTCGGGTGACAATGATACGGGTCCGAGGAGCTGTGGGGTCGAATAGCTCTACCAGCAAACACGTTCCCGGGTCTGAGACCGTGCATTGTCAATCAATTGTCCCGGCCGAGTCGGACCCAGGTATGAGGAGCAGTGTTGTAGATAATCTATCCCGGCTGACTCGGTCCCTGGTCCGAGCTGATGCGTGGTCGACCAGCTATACCAGCACACTCGGTGCCAGGTCAGAGCTGACACGGGGACGACCTGCTGTCCCGGCTGAATCAGACCCATGTCCGAAGAACTGTGGGGTCAACCAGCTGTCCCAGCCGAATAGGACCCAGGGTCTGATGGTCCGGGGGGACCCACATGTTCGAACATCTCTCCCCGGCGACTCGGTCCCGGGTCAATGGTCCGAGTGTTTGCGGAGTCGACAAGCTGTCCCGGCCGTCTTGGACCCGGATCCTAGGAGATATGGGGTCGCCCAACTATCCTGGCCGTCTTGGTACTGGGTCTGAGCTGCTATGTGTTTGACCAGTTGTCCCGGCTGACATGGACCCAGGTCAGAGGTACTCTGGGGTCGACCAGCTATCCCAGCATACACAGTCCCGGGTCCAAGCTGACGTGGGTTAGACAAACTATCCCGGCTGAAATGGTCCCATGTCCGAGGGGCCTCGGGGTCTTCCAGCTATACTGGCCGACTCGGACTTAGGTCCAGGGAGACGTGGTGTCAACCAACTATTCTGGCCCACTTGGTCCCAGGTCCGAGCTGCCACGGTGTCGACCAGCTGTCCCATCCGACACAGACCTAGGGTCCGAGGGGTCGCGGGGTCAACCAGCTGTCCCAGCCGACTCGGTCCCGTGTCCGAGCTTCCACGGTATCGACCAGCTGTCCCGTCCGACACGGTCCCAGTTTCGATGTTATGTGGGGTTCAACCTACTGTCCCGGCTGACACGGACCCATGTCCGAGGAGCTGTTGGGTCGACCAGCTATTTCGGCCAACTTGGTCCCACATCAGATGTGCCATGGGATCAACCATTTCTCCTGGGCGACATGCTCAGGTTTCTGAGGTGCCACGTGGACGACCAGCTGTCCCGACTGACACGCGCCCCGGGACCGAGGGTCTGAGTGGTTGGCCAGCTGTCTGGGTGACTTGCTCCCTTCTCCAAGCTGTTCTGCGTTGACAAGCAGTCCCGGCGTATTTCAACACCTCGTCAGTGGGGCCGTGTGTTGGACTAGCTGTCCTGGCTGACTCTGACCCCGGGTCCGAGTTGCCGAAATTTCATCCAGCTGTACCCATGCTCTCGGTACTGGGTCTGAGGACCTGTGGGTTCTACCAGCTATCTTGGCCCACTAAGTCTTGTATCCGTGGTCACGGGGGTTTGATCAGCTGTCGCGGCCTACTCGGACCTGGGTTCAAAGAGAAGTGGGGTCGACGAGCCGTCCTGGCCGAATTGGTCCCGCGTCCGAGGGGCTTCATCTTTGACCAGCTATACCGGCCGACTCGCATCTGGATCCGAGGAGACGAAGTGTCGACCAGCTATTCCGGCCCACTTGGTCCTGGGTCCGAGCTGCCATGGTGTCGACCAGCTGTCTGGTGCAACACGAACCTAGGTTCTGAGGGTCCGTGGGGTCGACCAGCTGTCCTGGCTGACTCAGACCTGGGTCCGAGGATCTGTGTGGTCTACCAGCTATCCCGGACAACTTGGTCCCGCATTCGAATTGATGCGGGGTAAACCAGCTGTCCCGGCCGACTTGGACCCGGGTCCGAGGAGATGTGGGTCGACCAGCTATCCAGGCCGACTCAGTCCCGTGTTTGAGCTGCCGCGGGGTCGACCAGCAGTCCCGGGCAACTCGGTCCCAGGTCCAAGGGTCCCAGGGTGGGCCGGGTCGACCAGCTGTCCAGGCTGACTCTCTCCTGGGTCCAAGGGGTCATGGGGTCGACCAGCTGTCCTGGCCGACTCGCTCCCCAGGTCCGAGGGGCCGTGATGTCACCCAAATGTCCTGGCCACCTAAGACCCCCGGGTCCGAGGGGTTGCGTGGTCGGCTGGGAGTCCCGTCCTACTCGGACCATGGGTCCATGGGGCAGAGGGTTGAATAGCTGTCCAGGCCGATTATATTCCTGGGCCGGAGAGATCGAGGGACGGAGGGTCCGCAGGGCCTGGCAGTCAACAGCCGACTCGGTCCTGCATCAGAGCTGAAACGGGGTTGACCAGCTGTCCCCGCCAACTCGGACACCGGGTCCAAGGGGCCGCAGGGTTGACCAGCTGTCCAAGCCAACTCGGACCCCGGGTCCAAGGTGCCGAGCTTTCGACAAGCTGTCCCGAGCGACTCATGCCCCAGTTCCAAGCGTCTGAAGGGTCGACCAGCTATCCTGTCTGACTCATTCCCGGGTGCAAGCGGCTGCGCTGTTGACCAGCTTTCCCGGGCGACTCGTTGCTGTGTCCAAGCAGCCAAGGGGTCGGCGTGCTGTCCCTGCTGATTCCGTCCCAGGTCCGAGTGTCCAAGGGGTCGACCAGCTATCCCGGCCGACACGGTCCCAATTTCAAGCTGATGTGGGGTCAACCAGCTGTCTCGGCAGACACGGCGCTGTGTCCAAGCAGCTGTTGGGTCGACTAGCTTTCCCGGCTGACTCGGTCCCGGTTATGAAGTGCCGTGGGCTCAACCAAATGTCCCAGGCGACATGGTCCTGCTTCTGAGGGGCCACGGGGTCGACCAGCTCTCCCGGCCGACTCGGACCCCGGGTCCGAATGGTCACGTGGTCGAATAGTAGTCCCGGCTGACTCGACCCTCGGTCCAAGGGTCTGAGGGGCCGTGGGGTCGACCAGCTCTGCCGGTGGAAATGGTCCCGGGTTTGATCTAATCGAGGTCAACCAGCTCTCCTGACCAACTCGGACACGGGTCCGAGGAGCTGTGGGGTCGACCAGTTATCCCGGCTGACTCCGTCCCAGATCTGAGCTGATGTGGTGTCAACCAGCTCTCCCGGCCGACCCCGACCCCGGGTCCAAGGGGCAGGGTGTCATATAGCTCCTTAGGCTGACTAGGTTCCTGGGCCATAGAGACTGAGGTACCGAGGGACCAAAGGGCCTGGCCGTAGACCAGCATTCACGGTCGACTTGCTGCTGGGGGTTGAGGTGCCACGAGGTTGACCAGCTGACCCGGCCGACAAAGCCCCCAGTCCGAAGTGCCATGGGGTCGACCAGCTTTCCGGGCAGATTCTGTCTCAGGTCCAAGGGTTCGACCAGATGTCCCATCCGACTCATTCCCGAGACCGAGGGGCCAGGTGGTCGACCAGTTGCCCCGGATGACTCGAACCCCGGGTCCGAGGGGCTGCAGGGTCAACCAGCTCTCCCAGCCAACTTGAAGTTGAGGGGCGAGGTGCCGTGAGGATTACCAGCTGTCCTGGCAACACGGTCCAGGTTCTGAGTTGCAGTGTGGTCGACCAGCTCTCCCAGCCGACTCAGTCCTGGGTCCAAGCCGACGGGGCATGACCAGCTGTCACGGCCCACTCGGTCACTGGTCTGAACTGCCGTGTGTTCGACCAGCTGTCACAGTCGACCCAGACCAGGGTACAAGGAGCTGTGGGGTCAAGGGGCTATCTTGGCCGTCCCGGTCCCGGATCCGAGCTGAAGCTGTGTCGACCAGCTTTCCCGGCTGACACGGAACTTGGGTGCGAGGGGCCTCGGGGTGGACCAGCTATGCCGGCTGACTCAGTCCCGTGTCCGAGCTGATGCGGGGTCAACCAGCTATCCCGGGCGACTCGTTCCCAGATCCGTGGGTCCGCAGGCTCAACCATTTGTCCCTGCCAGCATGGTCCACCTTTCGAGGGTACGCGGGGTTGATCATCTGTCCCGGCCGACTCGGTCCAGGGTCTGAGTTGCCTCAGTGTCGACCAGCTTTCGCGACCGACTCAGGCCCTGGGACCGAGGGTACGAGGCATCAACCAGCTCCTTCGATCTACTCGTTTCCCTGTCTGATCTGCTGCGGAGTCGACCAGCTGTCCCGGCTGACTCGGACCCCAGGTCCGAATGATCACGTGGTCGAATATTAGTCCCGGCTGACTCGACCCTGTGTCCGAGGATTGAGGGGCCAGGGGGTCGACCAGCTATCCCAGCCGACTCGATCCCGGGTCCGAGATGATGCGGGATCCACCAGCTATCCCGGCCGACTCGGTCCGGTGTCTGAGCTGCAATGGGTCAACCAGCTGTCCGGGCCGACTCGTTCCTGGGTCCAAGCAGCTGCGGTGTTGACCAGCTGTCCTGGGGAACTCTTTTCGTGTCCATGGAGCTGAGGGATTCATGAGCTTTCCCAGCCGACACTGTCCCGGGTCTAAGGGTCCGAGGGTTCGACCAGCTGTCCCGGGCGACTCGGTCCCAAGACCGATGGGCCTCGTGCTCGACCATATGTGCCGGCCAACTCGGTCCCGGTTCCACGTGAACACAGGGTTGACCCACGGTCCTGGCCAACACGGTCAGGTTTCCGAGGGGCCACGATGTTGACCAGGTATCCTGGTGGACTTGTACCCCGGGTCCGACGTGCTGTGTCTTCGACCAATTGTCCCAGCCAACTCGTTCACAGGTCCGAGGGGCCGTGGGGTCGACCAGCTGTAGCGGCCGACTCGGGGCCCAGGACCGAGGGTCCGACGGGTCGACCAGGTGTCCTGGCTGACTGGGACCCAGTGTCTGAGATGCCGCAGTGTCTACCAACTCTCCCGGCCAACATGGACCCCGGGACTGAGGGTCCGAGGGGTCGACCACTGTCCCGGCCACCTGGGGCCATGGGAACGAGCGGCTGCAGCGTCAAACAGCTCATGCTGACCCGGCTGATTTGGACACGGGTCCGAGGAGCTCTTTGGTTGACCATCTATCCCAGCCAACACGGTCCCGGGTGTGAGCCGACGTGGTGTCAACCAGCTGTCCCGGCTGACTCTGTCCCGGGTCTGAGCTGACACAGTGTTGACAATCTGTCCCGGCCAATTCGTTCCCGGTTCCGAGGTGCCACGGGCTCAAGCATTTGTCCCGGCCGACATGTTCCTGGTTCTGATTTGCCACAGGGTCGACCATCTGTCCCGGCTGACACGGACCAGCCTCTGAGGTGTTTTGTGTCACCCAGCTCTCCTGGATGACTTGGTCCCGGGTTCGAGCTTATGCGATTTCAACCAGCTGTCCCAGCCTACTCGGACCTGGGTCTGAGCTGCCGTGTGTTCGACCAGCTGTCCCGGCTGACTCAGACCCGAGTTTGAGAAACTGTGAGGTCAACCACATATGCCGGCCTACTCGGTCCCGAGTCTGAGTTGATATGTTGTCAACCACCTATCCCATCCCACACGGTCCCGGGTCCAACATGCCGTGGGTTCGACCAGCTCTCCCGGGTGACTCGGACCCGGGTCCGAGGAGCTGTGAGGTTCGACCATCTATCCTGGCTGACTCGGTCCCAGGTCCAAGCTGATGCGTTGTCGACCAGCTATCCCGGCACACTCGGACCCGGGTTGGTGCTGACATAGGGTCGACCTGCTCTCCCGGCTGAATCGGAACCATGTCCAAAGATCTGTGGGGATGAACAGTTGTCCCGGCCGAATAGGACCCAGGGTCTTATGATCCGGGGGGTCCCGCAGGTTCGAACATCTGTCCCCGGGGACTCGGTCCCCAGTCGAAAGTCCGAGGCTTCACAGAATCGACAAACTGTCCCAGCCTATTCACACTCTGGTTCCGAGGATCCGTGGGGTCGCACAGCTGTACTGGACGTCTCAGGACCCGGATCCTAGGAGCTGTGGGGTCGACCAGCTATCCTGGCCATCTCGGTCCCGGGATCGAGTTGATGTGGTGTCGACCAGCTGTCCTGGAATACTCAGACCCGGGTCCGATGAGATTTGGTGTCGACCAGCTATTCCGTCTGAGTCGGTCCCGCGTCCGAGGTGCCATGGGCTCAACCATTTGTCCCGGAGGACATGGTCCTGTTTGTGATGGGCTGCAGGGTCGACCAGCTATCTCGGCCGACTCGTTCCCATGTCCGAGTTCAGGCAGGCTCTGCCATTGTTCACGGCTGACATGGTCCTGGTTCTCAGGGGCCACGTGGTGGCCCAGCTGTCCCGGCTGACACGGGCCCCGGGACTAAGGGCCCGAGGGGTCGGCCAGCTGTGCCAGCTGACTCGGACCCGGGCCCGAGGAGTTGTTAGGTCCAGGATGTCTCGGTTGTGGGTCCGAGGTGTTGTGGGGTCAACCAGTTCTCCCAGCTGACAGAGGTCCTGGGACCAAGGGTCTGAGACGTCGACCAGCTCTCCCAACAGACTCAGTCCCGGGTCCGATTACCTGTGGTGTCGTCCAGTAAACCCGGCTGACTAGGTACCGAGTTCGAGCGGATGCCAGGTCGACCAGGTGTCCTGCCCTACTGGGGCCCGGGTCTGGGGAGCTATTGCGTCCACCAGGTATCCCGGCACACTCGGTCCCATATCCGAGCTGACGCGGTGTTGACTATTTATCCCAGCCCTTCTCGGTCCCACGTCTGCGCTGACGTGGGTTGACCAGCTGTCTCGGGCGACAATGATACGGATCCAAGCGCTGTTGGGTCGAGTAGCTATCCCGGCAAACTTGTTCCCAGGTCCGAGCTGATGTGGGGTCGATAAGTTGTCTGGGCCAGGTCGGACCCAGGTACGAGGAGCTGTGGGGTCGACCATCTATCCCGGCTGACTCGGTCCCAGGTCCGAACTGATGCGTGGTCAACCAGCTATCCCGGCACACTCGGTCCCGGGTCGGAGCTGACACGGTTTTGACCTGCTTTCCCGGCTGAATAGGACCCGTGTCCGAGGGGCCGTGGGGTCAACCAGCTGTCCCGGCCGAATAGGACCCAGGGTCTGATGGTCCGGGGGGTCCTGCAGGTTCGAACATCTGTCCCCGGCGACTCGGTCCCGAGTCGAGGGCCCGAGGGTTTGCGGAATCGACAAGCTGTCCCTACCAATTCGCAACCCGGGTCCGAGGATCCGTGGGGTCGCCCAGCTGTCCCGGCCATCTCGGACCCGGATCCTAGGAGCTGTGGGGTCGACCAGCTATCCTGGCCGTCTCGGTCCCGGGTCCGAGCTGCTGTGTTTGACCAGCTGTCCCGGCTGACACGGACCCAGGTCAGAGGGTACTGTGGGGTCGACCAGCTATCCCAGCCTACACGGTCCAGGGTCCATGCTGACGTGTGTTAGACCAGCTATCCCGGCCGAATTGGTCCCGTGTCCAAGGGGCCTCTGGGTCGACCAGCTATACCGGCCGCCTCGGACCCGGGTCCGTGGAGACGTGGTGTTGACCAGCTATTCTGGCCCACTTGGTCCCGGGTCCGAGCTGCCATGGTGTCGACCAGCTGTCCCGTCTGACACGGACCTAGGGTCCGAGGGGCCGTGGGGTCGACCAGCTGTCCCGGCCGACTCGGACGTGTGTCTGAGGAGCTGTTGGGTCGACCAGCTATTCTGGCCGAATCGGTCACTTTTCCAAACCCGGCAGGGTCACCCATGTTTTCCAGCCCTTCTAGGTCCCGGTTCCGAGCTGAAGCGGGTTTTACTAGTTGTCCTGGCCAACTCAGACTTGGGGCGATGAGCTATGGGGTCCACCAGCTATACTGGCTGACTCTGTCCCGGGTTTGAGTTGATGCGGGGTCGACCAGCTGTCCTGGAAGGCTCAGACCCGGTTCCGAGGAGCTTTGGGGTCGATCAGCTATCCCGGCCGACTCGGTCCCGGGTCCGAGGTGCCGCGGGTTCAACCATTTGTCCCGGAGGACATGGTCCTGTTTCTAAAGGGCCGTGGGGTCGAACAGCTGTCCCGGCCGACTCGGACGTGTGTCTGAGGAGCTGTTGGGTTGACCAGCTATTCCGGCCAAATCGGTCACTTGTCCAAACCCAGCAGGGTCGCCCATGGTTTCCAGCCCTTCTAGGTCACGGGTCCAAGCTGAAGCGGGGTCTACTAGCTGTCCAGGCCAACTCAGTCCCGGGGTGAGGAGCTATGGGGTTGACCAGCTGTCCTGCCTGTCTCTGACCCGGGTCCGAGGAGATGTTGTGTCCACCAGGTATCACAGCCCACTGAGTCCCATGTCCGAGCTGACGCAGTGATGACCATTTATCCCAGCCCTTCTCAGTCCCAGGTCTGAGCTGACGCAGGTTCGACCAGCTGTCTCGGGCGACAATGATACGGTTCCAAGGAGCTGTGGGTTCGAGTAGCTATCCCGGCAAACTCGTTCCCGGGTCTGAGCTACGCAGGTTCGATCAGTTGTCCCGTCCGAGTTGGACACGGGTATGAGGAGCTGTGGATTCGACAAGCTATCCTGGCCCTCTCGGTCCAGGGTCCGAGTAGAATCCTGGTCGACCATCTATCCCTGCTGACTCGGTCACAGGTCCGAAGTGCCCCGGGCTCAATCATTTGCCCCGGAGGACATGGTCCTGTTTCTAAGGGGCCGCGGGGGTCGACCAGCTAATCCCGGGCGACTCATCCCTGTGTCTGAGGTCAGGCGGGCTCAACCATTTGTCCCGGCTGACATGGTCCTGATTCTCAGGTGCCATGTGGTCTCCCAGCTGTCCCAGCTGACACAGGCCCCGGGACCGAGGGTCCGAGGGGTCGGCCATCAGTCCCGGCCGACTCAGACCCATGTCCAAGAGCTGTTGGGTCGACAAGCTGTCCCGCCGTCTTGGTCGTGGGTCCAAGGTGCTGTGGAGTCAACCAGTTCTCCCAGCTTACACAGGCCCTGGGACCGAGGGTCTGAGACATCGACCAGCTCTCCCAACAGAATTGGTCCTGGGTCTGAGCTGTCGTAGTGTTGACCAGCTGTCCCGTCCAACTTGGACCCGTGTCCGAGGGGCCGTGGTGTCGAAGAGCTGTCCCGGGCGCCTCGGACCCGCGTGCGATGACCTGTGGTGTCGTCCATCTGTCCCGCCTGACTAGGTACTGGTTCGAGCGGATGCGGGTTTGACCAGCTGTCCTTCCCGACTCGGACCCCGGCCCGAGGAGCTGTTGCGTCCACCAGGTATCCGTGCCCACTCGGTCCCATGTCAGAGCTGACACGGTGTTGACCATTTATCCCGGCCCTTCTCAGTCCCAGGTCTGAGCTGACGCGGTGTCGACAAGCTGTCTCGGGCGACCATGATACGGGTCCGAGGCACTGTGGGGTCGAGTAGCTATCCCAGCTAACACGTTCCCGGGTCCGAGTAGATGCGGGGTCAATAAGCTGACCGGCCGAGTCGGACCAGGGGTATTGAGAGCTGTGGGGTCGACAATCAAACCCGGCTGCTTTGGTCCCAGGTCCGAGCTGAGGCGTGGTCGACCACCTATCCCGGCAGATTCTGTCCCGTGTCCGAGCTGCCACAGTGTCGACCAGCTGTCCCGTCCGACACGGACCTAGGGTCCGAGGGGCCGTGGGGTCGACCAGCTATCCCGACCAACTCGGACATTTGTCATGAGGAGCTTTTGGGTCGACAAGCTATTCCAGCCAAATCAGTTCCTTGTCCAAACCTGGCAGGGTCGACCAGGTTTTGCAGCCCTTCTAGGTCCCGGGTCCGAGCTGACGTGTGGTCGAGCAGCTATCCCGGCACACTCGGTCCCGGGTCGGAACCTACACAGGGTCGACCAGCTGTCCCGGCTGAATCGGAAACATGTCCGAGGAAATGTGGGTTCGAACAGGTCTCCCGGCCAAATAGGACCCAGGGTCTGATTGTCAGGGGGGTCCCGCAGGTTCGAACATCTGTCCCCGGTGACTAGGTCCTGGGTCGAGGGTCCGAGGGTTTGCGGAATCGACAAGCTGTCCCGGTCCGATTCGCACCCAAGGTCCGAGGATCCATGGGGTCGACAGCTGACTCGGCCATCTCGGACCCGGAACCTAGGAGCTGTGGTGTCGACTAGCTATCCTGGCCGTCTCGGTCCCGGTTCCAAGCTGCTGTGTGTTTGACCAGCTATCCCAGCCTACAGGGTACCAGGTCCAAGCTGACGCATGTTAGGCCAGCTATCCCGGCCGAATTGGTCCCGTGTCCAAGGGGACTTGGTGTCGAAACAGCTGTACCGGCCGACTCGGACCCGGGTCCGTGGAGACGTGGTGTCGACCAGCTATTCCGGCCCACTTGGTCCCGGGTCCAAGCTGCCATGGTGTCGACCAACTGTCCCGTCTGACACGGACCTAGGGTCCAAGGTGCCGTGGGGTCGACCAGCTGTCCCGGATGACTCTGACCTGTGTCTGAGGAGCTGTTGGGTCGACCAGCTATTCCAGCCGAATCGGTCCCTTGTCCAACCCTGTCAGCCTCGACCATGTTTTCCCAGCCCTTCTAGGTCCCGGTTCCGAGCTGAAGCGGGGGTTTTACTAGCTGTCCTGGCCAACTCAGACCCGGGGTGAGAGAGCTATGGGGTCGACCAGCTATCCTGGGCGATTCTGTCCTGGGTTTGAGTTGATGCAGGGTCGACAGCTGTCCTGGAAGACTCAGACCCGGGTCGAGGAGCTTTGGGGTCGACCAAGCTATCCCGGCCCGACTCGGTCCTGCGTCCAAGGTGCCGCGGGCTCAACCATTTGTCCCGGAGGACATGGTCCTGTTTCTGAGGGGCCGCTGGGTCGACCAGCTATCCCGGCCGACTCGTTCCCGGGTCCAAGGTCGGGCGGGCTCAACCATTTGTCCCGACGGACATGGTCCTGATTCTCATGGGCCACGTAGTCGCCCAGTTTGTCCCAGCTGACACGGGACCCGGGACCGAGTGTCCGAGCGGTTGGCCAGCTATCCCGGGTGACTCGGACCTGGGTCTGAGAGCTGTTGTGTCGTCCAGCTGTCCCAGCATTCTCGGTCGTGGGTCTGAGTTGCCGTGGGGTCAACCAGTTCTCCCGGCTGACACAAGCCCTGGGACCGAGGGTGTGAGACGTTGACCAGCTCTCCCAACAGACTCGGTCCATGATCTGAGCTGTCATGGAATCGTCCAGCTCTCCCAGCAGACTCGGACCCGCGTCTGATTTCTTGTGGTGTCTTCCAGCTGTCCCGGCTGACTAGGTACCGGGTTCGAGCGGATGCAGGGTCGACCAGCTGTCCTGCCCGATTTGGACCCCGGTCAGAGGAGCTGTTGTGTCCACCAGGTATCCCGGCCCACACGGTCCCGTCTCCGAGTTGACGCAGTGTTGACCATTTATCCCGGCCCTTCTCCGTCCCAGGTCTGAGCTGATGCGGGGTCAACCAGCTGTCTCGGGTGACAATGATACGGGTCCGAGGAGCTGTGGGGTCGAATAGCTCTACCGGCAAACACGTTCCCGGGTCTGAGACCGTGCATTGTCAATCAATTGTCCCGGCCGAGTCGGACCCAGGTATGAGGAGCAGTGTTGTAGATAATCTATCCCGGCTGACTCGGTCCCTGGTCCGAGCTGATGCGTGGTCGACCAGCTATACCAGCACACTCGGTGCCAGGTCAGAGCTGACACGGGGACGACCTGCTGTCCCGGCTGAATCAGACCCATGTCCGAAGAACTGTGGGGTCAACCAGCTGTCCCAGCCGAATAGGACCCAGGGTCTGATGGTCCGGGGGGACCCACATGTTTGAACATCTCTCCCCGGCGACTCGGTCCTGGGTCAATGGTCCGAGTGTTTTGCGGAGTCGACAAGCTGTCCCGGCCGTCTTGGACCCGGATCCTAGGAGATATGGGGTCGCCCAACTATCCTGGCCGTCTTGGTACTGGGTCTGAGCTGCTATGTGTTTGACCAGTTGTCCCGGCTGACATGGACCCAGGTCAGAGGTACTCTGGGGTCGACCAGCTATCCCAGCATACACAGTCCCGGGTCCAAGCTGACGTGGGTTAGACAAACTATCCCGGCTGAAATGGTCCCATGTCCGAGGGGCCTCGGGGTCTTCCAGCTATACTGGCCGACTCGGACTTAGGTCCAGGGAGACGTGGTGTCAACCAACTATTCTGGCCCACTTGGTCCCAGGTCCGAGCTGCCACGGTGTCGACCAGCTGTCCATCCGACACAGACCTAGGGTCCGAGGGGTCGCGGGGTCAACCAGCTGTCCCAGCCGACTCGGTCCCGTGTCCGAGCTTCCGCGGTATCGACCAGCTGTCCCGTCCGACACGGTCCCAGTTTCGATGTTATGTTGGGGTTCAACCTACTGTCCCGGCTGACACGGACCCATGTCCGAGGAGCTGTTGGGTCGACCAGCTATTTCGGCCAACTTGGTCCCACATCAGATGTGCCATGGGATCAACCATTTCTCCTGGGCGACATGCTCAGGTTTCTGAGGTGCCACGTGGACGACCAGCTGTCCCGACTGACACGCGCCCCGGGACCGAGGGTCTGAGTGGTTGGCCAGCTGTCTGGGTGACTTGCTCCCTTCTCCAAGCTGTTCTGCGTTGACAAGCAGTCCCGGCGTATTTCAACACCTCGTCAGTGGGGCCGTGTGTTGGACTAGCTGTCCTGGCTGACTCTGACCCCGGGTCCGAGTTGCCGAAATTTCATCCAGCTGTACCCATGCTCTCGGTACTGGGTCTGAGGACCTGTGGGTTCTACCAGCTATCTTGGCCCACTAAGTCTTGTATCCGTGGTCACGGGGGTTTGATCAGCTGTCGCGGCCTACTCGGACCTGGGTTCAAAGAGAAGTGGGGTCGACGAGCCGTCCTGGCCGAATTGGTCCCGCGTCCGAGGGGCTTCATCTTTGACCAGCTATACCGGCCGACTCGCATCTGGATCCGAGGAGACGAAGTGTCGACCAGCTATTCCGGCCCACTTGGTCCTGGGTCCGAGCTGCCATGGTGTCGACCAGCTGTCTGGTGCAACACGAACCTAGGTTCTGAGGGTCCGTGGGGTCGACCAGCTGTCCTGGCTGACTCAGACCTGGGTCCGAGGATCTGTGTGGTCTACCAGCTATCCCGGACAACTTGGTCCCGCATTCGAATTGATGCGGGGTAAACCAGCTGTCCCGGCCGACTTGGACCCGGGTCCGAGGAGATGTGGGTCGACCAGCTATCCAGGCCGACTCAGTCCCGTGTTTGAGCTGCCGCGGGGTCGACCAGCAGTCCCGGGCAACTCGGTCCCAGGTCCAAGGGTCCCAGGGTGGGCCGGGTCGACCAGCTGTCCAGGCTGACTCTCTCCTGGGTCCAAGGGGTCATGGGGTCGACCAGCTGTCCTGGCCGACTCGCTCCCCAGGTCCGAGGGGCCGTGATGTCACCCAAATGTCCTGGCCACCTAAGACCCCCGGGTCCGAGGGGTTGCGTGGTCGGCTGGGAGTCCCGTCCTACTCGGACCATGGGTCCATGGGGCAGAGGGTTGAATAGCTGTCCAGGCCGATTATATTCCTGGGCCGGAGAGATCGAGGGACGGAGGGTCCGCAGGGCCTGGCAGTCAACAGCCGACTCGGTCCTGCATCAGAGCTGAAACGGGGTTGACCAGCTGTCCCCGCCAACTCGGACACCGGGTCCAAGGGGCCGCAGGGTTGACCAGCTGTCCAAGCCGACTCGGACCCCGGGTCCAAGGTGCCGAGCTTTCGACAAGCTGTCCCGAGCGACTCATGCCCCAGTTCCAAGCGTCTGAAGGGTCGACCAGCTATCCTGTCTGACTCATTCCCGGGTGCAAGCGGCTGCGCTGTTGACCAGCTTTCCCGGGCGACTCGTTGCTGTGTCCAAGCAGCCAAGGGGTCGGCGTGCTGTCCCTGCTGATTCCGTCCCAGGTCCGAGTGTCCAAGGGGTCGACCAGCTATCCCGGCCGACACGGTCCCAATTTCAAGCTGATGTGGGGTCAACCAGCTGTCTCGGCAGACACGGCGCTGTGTCCAAGCAGCTGTTGGGTCGACTAGCTTTCCCGGCTGACTCGGTCCCGGTTATGAAGTGCCGTGGGCTCAACCAAATGTCCCAGGCGACATGGTCCTGCTTCTGAGGGGCCACGGGGTCGACCAGCTCTCCCGGCCGACTCGGACCCCGGGTCCGAATGGTCACGTGGTCGAATAGTAGTCCCGGCTGACTCGACCCTCGGTCCAAGGGTCTGAGGGGCCGTGGGGTCGACCAGCTCTGCCGGTGGAAATGGTCCCGGGTTTGATCTAATCGAGGTCAACCAGCTCTCCTGACCAACTCGGACACGGGTCCGAGGAGCTGTGGGGTCGACCAGTTATCACGGCTGACTCCGTCCCAGATCTGAGCTGATGTGGTGTCAACCAGCTCTCCCGGCCGACCCCGACCCCGGGTCCAAGGGGCAGGGTGTCATATAGCTCCTTAGGCTGACTAGGTTCCTGGGCCATAGAGACTGAGGTACCGAGGGACCAAAGGGCCTGGCCGTAGACCAGCATTCACGGTCGACTTGCTGCTGGGGGTTGAGGTGCCACGAGGTTGACCAGCTGACCCGGCCGACAAAGCCCCCAGTCCGAAGTGCCATGGGGTCGACCAGCTTTCCGGGCAGATTCTGTCTCAGGTCCAAGGGTTCGACCAGATGTCCCGTCCGACTCATTCCCGAGACCGAGGGGCCAGGTGGTCGACCAGTTGCCCCGGATGACTCGAACCCCGGGTCCGAGGGGCTGCAGGGTCAACCAGCTCTCCCAGCCAACTTGAAGTTGAGGGGCGAGGTGCCGTGAGGATTACCAGCTGTCCTGGCAACACGGTCCAGGTTCTGAGTTGCAGTGTGGTCGACCAGCTCTCCCAGCCGACTCAGTCCTGGGTCCAAGCCGACGGGGCATGACCAGCTGTCACGGCCCACTCGGTCACTGGTCTGAACTGCCGTGTGTTCGACCAGCTGTCACAGTCGACCCAGACCAGGGTACAAGGAGCTGTGGGGTCAAGGGGCTATCTTGGCCGTCCCGGTCCCGGATCCGAGCTGAAGCTGTGTCGACCAGCTTTCCCGGCTGACACGGAACTTGGGTGCGAGGGGCCTCGGGGTGGACCAGCTATGCCGGCTGACTCAGTCCCGTGTCCGAGCTGATGCGGGGTCAACCAGCTATCCCGGGCGACTCGTTCCCAGATCCGTGGGTCCGCAGGCTCAACCATTTGTCCCTGCCAGCATGGTCCACCTTTCGAGGGTACGCGGGGTTGATCATCTGTCCCGGCCGACTCGGTCCAGGGTCTGAGTTGCCTCAGTGTCGACCAGCTTTCGCGACCGACTCAGGCCCTGGGACCGAGGGTACGAGGCATCAACCAGCTCCTTCGATCTACTCGTTTCCCTGTCTGATCTGCTGCGGAGTCGACCAGCTGTCCCGGCTGACTCGGACCCCAGGTCCGAATGATCACGTGGTCGAATATTAGTCCCGGCTGACTCGACCCTGTGTCCGAGGATTGAGGGGCCAGGGGGTCGACCAGCTATCCCAGCCGACTCGATCCCGGGTCCGAGATGATGCGGGATCCACCAGCTGTCCGGGCCGACTCGTTCCTGGGTCCAAGCAGCTGCGGTGTTGACCAGCTGTCCTGGGGAACTCTTTTCGTGTCCATGGAGCTGAGGGATTCATGAGCTTTCCCAGCCGACACTGTCCCGGGTCTAAGGGTCCGAGGGTTCGACCAGCTGTCCCGGGTGACTCGGTCCCAAGACCGATGGGCCTCGTGCTCGACCATATGTGCCGGCCAACTCGGTCCCGGTTCCACGTGAACACAGGGTTGACCCACGGTCCTGGCCAACACGGTCAGGTTTCCGAGGGGCCACGATGTTGACCAGGTATCCTGGTGGACTTGTACCCCGGGTCCGACGTGCTGTGTCTTCGACCAATTGTCCCAGCCAACTCGTTCACAGGTCCGAGGGGCCGTGGGGTCGACCAGCTGTAGCGGCCGACTCGGGGCCCAGGACCGAGGGTCCGACGGGTCGACCAGGTGTCCTGGCTGACTGGGACCCAGTGTCTGAGATGCCGCAGTGTCTACCAACTCTCCCGGCCAACATGGACCCCGGGACTGAGGGTCCGAGGGGTCGACCACTGTCCCGGCCACCTGGGGCCATGGGAACGAGCGGCTGCAGCGTCAAACAGCTCATGCTGACCCGGCTGATTTGGACACGGGTCCGAGGAGCTCTTTGGTTGACCATCTATCCCAGCCAACACGGTCCCGGGTGTGAGCCGACGTGGTGTCAACCAGCTGTCCCGGCTGACTCTGTCCCGGGTCTGAGCTGACACAGTGTTGACAATCTGTCCCGGCCAATTCGTTCCCGGTTCCGAGGTGCCACGGGCTCAAGCATTTGTCCCGGCCGACATGTTCCTGGTTCTGATTTGCCACAGGGTCGACCATCTGTCCCGGCTGACACGGACCAGCCTCTGAGGTGTTTTGTGTCACCCAGCTCTCCTGGATGACTTGGTCCCGGGTTCGAGCTTATGCGATTTCAACCAGCTGTCCCAGCCTACTCGGACCTGGGTCTGAGCTGCCGTGTGTTCGACCAGCTGTCCCGGCTGACTCAGACCCGAGTTTGAGAAACTGTGAGGTCAACCACATATGCCGGCCTACTCGGTCCCGAGTCTGAGTTGATATGTTGTCAACCACCTATCCCATCCCACACGGTCCCGGGTCCAACATGCCGTGGGTTCGACCAGCTCTCCCGGGTGACTCGGACCGGGTCCGAGGAGCTGCGAGGTTGACCATCTATCCTGGCTGACTCGGTCCCAGGTCCAAGCTGATGCGTTGTCGACCAGCTATCCCGGCACACTCGGACCCGGGTTGGTGCTGACATAGGGTCGACCTGCTCTCCCGGCTGAATCGGAACCATGTCCAAAGATCTGTGGGGATGAACAGTTGTCCCGGCCGAATAGGACCCAGGGTCTTATGATCCGGGGGGTCCCGCAGGTTCGAACATCTGTCCCCGGGGACTCGGTCCCCGGTCGAAAGTCCGAGGCTTCACAGAATCGACAAACTGTCCCAGCCTATTCACACTCTGGTTCCGAGGATCCGTGGGGTCGCACAGCTGTACTGGACGTCTCGGACCCGGATCCTAGGAGCTGTGGGGTCGACCAGCTATCCTGGCCATCTCGGTCCCGGGATCGAGTTGATGTGGTGTCGACCAGCTGTCCTGGAATACTCAGACCCGGGTCCGATGAGATTTGGTGTCGACCAGCTATTCCGTCTGAGTCGGTCCCGCGTCCGAGGTGCCATGGGCTCAACCATTTGTCCCGGAGGACATGGTCCTGTTTGTGATGGGCTGCAGGGTCGACCAGCTATCTCGGCCGACTCGTTCCCATGTCCGAGTTCAGGCAGGCTCTGCCATTTTTCACGGCTGACATGGTCCTGGTTCTCAGGGGCCACGTGGTGGCCCAGCTGTCCCGGCTGACACGGGCCCCGGGACTAAGGGCCCGAGGGGTCGGCCAGCTGTGCCAGCTGACTCGGACCCGGGCCCGAGGAGTTGTTAGGTCCAGGATGTCTCGGTTGTGGGTCCGAGGTGTTGTGGGGTCAACCAGTTCTCCCAGCTGACAGAGGTCCTGGGACCAAGGGTCTGAGACGTCGACCAGCTCTCCCAACAGACTCAGTCCCGGGTCCGATTACCTGTGGTGTCGTCCAGTAAACCCGGCTGACTAGGTACCGAGTTCGAGCGGATGCCAGGTCGACCAGGTGTCCTGCCCTACTGGGGCCCGGGTCTGGGGAGCTATTGCGTCCACCAGGTATCCCGGCACACTCGGTCCCATATCCGAGCTGACGCGGTGTTGACTATTTATCCCAGCCCTTCTCAGTCCCACGTCTGCGCTGACGTGGGTTGACCAGCTGTCTCGGGCGACAATGATACGGATCCAAGCGCTGTTGGGTCGAGTAGCTATCCCGGCAAACTTGTTCCCAGGTCCGAGCTGATGTGGGGTCGATAAGTTGTCTGGGCCAGGTCGGACCCAGGTACGAGGAGCTGTGGGGTCGACCATCTATCCCGGCTGACTCGGTCCCAGGTCCGAACTGATGCGTGGTCAACCAGCTATCCCGGCACACTCGGTCCCGGGTCGGAGCTGACACGGTTTGGACCTGCTTTCCCGGCTGAATCGGACCCGTGTCCGAGGAACTGTGGGGTCAACCAGCTGTCCCGGCCGAATAGGACCCAGTGTCTGATGATCCGGGGGGTCCTGCAGGTTCGAACATCTGTCCCCGGTGACTCGGTCCCAAGTCGAGGGCCCGATGGTTTGCGGACTCGACAAGCTGTCCCTACCAATTCGCAACCCGGGTCCGAGGATCCGTGGGGTCGCCCAGCTGTCCCGGCCATCTCGGACCCAGATCCTAGGAGCTGTGGGGTCGACCAGCTATCCTGGCCGTCTCGGTCCCGGGTCCGAGCTGCTGTGTTTGACCAGCTGTCCCGGCTGACACGGACCCAGGTCAGAGGTACTGTGGGGTCGACCAGCTATCCCAGCCTACACGGTCCAGGGTCCATGCTGACGTGTGTTAGACCAGCTATCCCGGCCGAATTGGTCCCGTGTCCAAGGGGCCTCTGGGTCGACCAGCTATACCGGCCGCCTCGGACCCGGGTCCGTGGAGACGTGGTGTTGACCAGCTATTCTGGCCCACTTGGTCCTGGGTCCGAGCTGCCATGGTGTCGACCAGCTGTCCCGTCTGACCCGGACCTAGGGTCCGAGGGGCCGTGGGGTCGACCAGCTGTCCCGGCCGACTCGGACGTGTGTCTGAGGAGCTGTTGGGTCGACCAGCTATTCTGGCCGAATCGGTCACTTTTCCAAACCCGGCAGGGTCGCCCATGTTTTCCAGCCCTTCTAGGTCCCGGGTCCGAGCTGAAGCGGGGTTTACTAGCTGTCCTGGCCAACTCAGACTTGGGGCGATGAGCTATGGGGTCCACCAGCTATACTGGCCGACTCTGTCCCGGGTTTGAGTTGATGCGGGGTGGACCAGCTGTCCTGGAAGGCTCAGACCCGGTTCCGAGGAGCTTTGGGGTCGATCAGCTATCCCGGCCGACTCGGTCCCGGGTCCGAGGTGCCGCGTGTTCAACCATTTGTCCCGGAGGACATGGTCCTGTTTCTAAAGGGCCGCGGGGTCGAACAGCTGTCCCGGCCGACTTGGACGTGTGTCTGAGGAGCTGTTGGGTCGACCAGCTATTCCGGCCAAATCGGTCACTTGTCCAAACCCAGCAGGGTCGCCCATGGTTTCCAGCCCTTCTAGGGCACGGGTCCAAGCTGAAGCGGGGTCTACTAGCTGTCCAGGCCAACTCAGTCCCGGGGTGAGGAGCTATGGGGTCGACCAGCTGTCCTGCCTGTCTCTGACCCGGGTCCGAGGAGATGTTGTATCCACCAGGTATCACAGCGCACTGAGTCCCGTGTCCGAGCTGACGCAGTGATGACCATTTATCCCAGCCCTTCTCAGTCCCAGGTCTGAGCTGACGCAGGTTCGACCAGCTGTCTCGGGCGACAATGATACGGTTCCAAGGAGCTGTGGGTTCGAGTAGCTATCCCGGCAAACTCGTTCCCGGGTCTGAGCTACGCAGGTTCGATCAGTTGTCCCGTCCGAGTTGGACACGGGTATGAGGAGCTGTGGGTTCGACAAGCTATCCTGGCCCTCTCGGTCCAGGGTCTGAGTAGAATCCTGGTCGACCATCTATCCCTGCTGACTCGGTCACAGGTCCGAAGTGCCCCGGGCTCAATCATTTGCCCCGGAGGACATGGTCCTGTTTCTAAGGGGCCGCGGGGTCGACCAGCTATCCCGGGCGACTCATCCCTGTGTCTGAGGTCAGGCGGGCTCAACCATTTGTCCCGGCTGACATGGTCCTGATTCTCAGGTGCCATGTGGTCTCCCAGCTGTCCCAGCTGACACAGGCCCTGGGACCGAGGGTCCGAGGGGTCGGCCATCAGTCCCGGCCGACTCAGACCATGTCCAAGAGCTGTTGGGTCGACAAGCTGTCCCGGCCGTCTTGGTCGTGGGTCCAAGGTGCTGTGGAGTCAACCAGTTCTCCCAGCTTACACAGGCCCTGGGACCGAGGGTCTGAGACATCGACCAGCTCTCCCAACAGAATCGGTCCTGGGTCTGAGCTGTCGTAGTGTTGACCAGCTGTCCCGTCCAACTTGGACCCGTGTCCGAGGGGCCGTGGTGTTGAAGAGCTGTCCCGGGCGACTCGGACCCGCGTGCGATTACCTGTGGTGTCGTCCATCTGTCCCGCCTGACTAGGTTCGAGCGGATGCGGGTTTGACCAGCTGTCCTTCCCGACTCGGACCCCGGCCCGAGGAGCTGTTGCGTCCACCAGGTATCCGTGCCCACTCGGTCCCATGTCAGAGCTGACACGGTGTTGACCATTTATCCCGGCCCTTCTCAGTCCCAGGTCTGAGCTGACGCGGTGTCGACAAGCTGTCTCGGGCGACAATGATACGGGTCCGAGGCACTGTGGGGTCGAGTAGCTATCCCAGCTAACACGTTCCCGGGTCCGAGTAGACGCGGGGTCAATAAGCTGTCCCGGCCGAGTCGGACCGGGGTATGAGGAGCTGTGGGGTCGACAATCAAACCCGGCTGCTTTGGTCCCAGGTCCGAGCTGAGGCGTGGTCGACCACCTATCCCGGCAGATTCTGTCCCGGGTCCGAGCTGCCACGGTGTCGACCAGCTGTCCCGTCCGACACGGACCTAGGGTCCGAGGGGCCGTGGGGTCGACCAGCTATCCCGACCAACTCGGACGTTTGTCAGAGGAGCTTTTGGGTCGACAAGCTATTCCAGCCAAATCAGTTCCTTGTCCAAACCTGGCAGGGGTCGACCAGGTTTTGCAGCCCTTCTAGGTCCCGGGTCCGAGCTGACGTGTGGTCGAGCAGCTATCCCGGCACACTCGGTCCCGGGTCGGAACCTACACAGGGTCGACCAGCTGTCCCGGCTGAATCGGAAACATGTCCGAGGAAATGTGGGTTCGAACAGGTCTCCCGGCCAAATAGGACCCAGGGTCTGATTGTCAGGGGGGGTCCCGCAGGTTCGAACATCTGTCCCCGGTGACTAGGTCCTGGGTCGAGGGTCCGAGGGTTTGCGGAATCGACAAGCTGTCCCGGCCGATTCGCACCCAAGGTCCGAGGATCCATGGGGGCGACCAGCTGTCTCGGCCATCTCGGACCCGGAACCTAGGAGCTGTGGTGTCGACTAGCTATCCTGGCCGTCTCGGTCCCGGTTCCAAGCTGCTGTGTGTTTGACCAGCTATCCCAGCCTACAGGGTACCAGGTCCAAGCTGACGCATGTTAGGCCAGCTATCCCGGCCGAATTGGTCCCGTGTCCAAGGGGACTCGGTGTCGAACAGCTCTACCGGCCGACTCGGACCCGGGTCCGTGGAGACGTGGTGTCGACCAGCTATTCCGGCCCACTTGGTCCCGGGTCCAAGCTGCCATGGTGTCGACCAACTGTCCCGTCTGACACGGACCTAGGGTCCAAGGTGCCGTGGGGTCGACCAGCTGTCCCGGATGACTCTGACCTGTGTCTGAGGAGCTGTTGGGTCGACCAGCTATTCCAGCCGAATCGGTCCCTTGTCCAAACCTGTCAGCCTCGACCATGTTTTCCAGCCCTTCTAGGTCCCGGTTCCGAGCTGAAGCGGGGTTTACTAGCTGTCCTGGCCAACTCAGACCCGGGGTGAGGAGCTATGGGGTCGACCAGCTATCCTGGGCGATTCTGTCCCGGGTTTGAGTTGATGCAGGGTCGACCAGCTGTCCTGGAAGACTCAGACCCGGGTCCGAGGAGCTTTGGGGTCGACCAGCTATCCCGGCCGACTCGGTCCTGCGTCCAAGGTGCCGCGGGCTCAACCATTTGTCCCGGAGGACATGGTCCTGTTTCTGAGGGGCCGCTGGGTCGACCAGCTATCCCGGCCGACTCGTTCCCGGGTCCAAGGTCGGGCGGGCTCAACCATTTGTCCCGACGGACATGGTCCTGATTCTCAGGGGCCACGTAGTCGCCCAGTTGTCCCGGCTGACACGGGACCCGGGACCGAGGGTCCGAGCGGTTGGCCAGCTATCCCGGGTGACTCGGACCTGGGTCTGAGAGCTGTTGTGTCGTCCAGCTGTCCCAGCATTCTCGGTCGTGGGTCTGAGTTGCCGTGGGGTCAACCAGTTCTCCCGGCTGACACAAGCCCTGGGACCGAGGGTGTGAGACGTTGACCAGCTCTCCCAACAGACTCGGTCCATGATCTGAGCTGTCATGGAATCGTCCAGCTCTCCCAGCAGACTCGGACCCGCGTCTGATTTCTTGTGGTGTCTTCCAGCTGTCCCGGCTGACTAGGTACCGGGTTCGAGCGGATGCAGGGTCGACCAGCTGTCCTGCCCGATTTGGACCCCGGTCAGAGGAGCTGTTGTGTCCACCAGGTATCCCGGCCCACACGGTCCCGTCTCCGAGTTGACGCAGTGTTGACCATTTATCCCGGCCCTTCTCCGTCCCAGGTCTGAGCTGATGCGGGGTCAACCAGCTGTCTCGGGTGACAATGATACGGGTCCGAGGAGCTGTGGGGTCGAATAGCTCTACCGGCAAACACGTTCCCGGGTCTGAGACCGTGCATTGTCAATCAATTGTCCCGGCCGAGTCGGACCCAGGTATGAGGAGCAGTGTTGTAGATAATCTATCCCGGCTGACTCGGTCCCTGGTCCGAGCTGATGCGTGGTCGACCAGCTATACCAGCACACTCGGTGCCAGGTCAGAGCTGACACGGGGACGACCTGCTGTCCCGGCTGAATCAGACCCATGTCCGAAGAACTGTGGGGTCAACCAGCTGTCCCAGCCGAATAGGACCCAGGGTCTGATGGTCCGGGGGGACCCACATGTTTGAACATCTCTCCCCGGCGACTCGGTCCTGGGTCAATGGTCCGAGTGTTTGCGGAGTCGACAAGCTGTCCCGGCCGTCTTGGACCCGGATCCTAGGAGATATGGGGTCGCCCAACTATCCTGGCCGTCTTGGTACTGGGTCTGAGCTGCTATGTGTTTGACCAGTTGTCCCGGCTGACATGGACCCAGGTCAGAGGTACTCTGGGGTCGACCAGCTATCCCAGCATACACAGTCCCGGGTCCAAGCTGACGTGGGTTAGACAAACTATCCCGGCTGAAATGGTCCCATGTCCGAGGGGCCTCGGGGTCTTCCAGCTATACTGGCCGACTCGGACTTAGGTCCAGGGAGACGTGGTGTCAACCAACTATTCTGGCCCACTTGGTCCCAGGTCCGAGCTGCCACGGTGTCGACCAGCTGTCCCATCCGACACAGACCTAGGGTCCGAGGGGTCGCGGGGTCAACCAGCTGTCCCAGCCGACTCGGTCCCGTGTCCGAGCTTCCGCGGTATCGACCAGCTGTCCCGTCCGACACGGTCCCAGTTTCGATGTTATGTGGGGTTCAACCTACTGTCCCGGCTGACACGGACCCATGTCCGAGGAGCTGTTGGGTCGACCAGCTATTTCGGCCAACTTGGTCCCACATCAGATGTGCCATGGGATCAACCATTTCTCCTGGGCGACATGCTCAGGTTTCTGAGGTGCCACGTGGACGACCAGCTGTCCCGACTGACACGCGCCCCGGGACCGAGGGTCTGAGTGGTTGGCCAGCTGTCTGGGTGACTTGCTCCCTTCTCCAAGCTGTTCTGCGTTGACAAGCAGTCCCGGCGTATTTCAACACCTCGTCAGTGGGGCCGTGTGTTGGACTAGCTGTCCTGGCTGACTCTGACCCCGGGTCCGAGTTGCCGAAATTTCATCCAGCTGTACCCATGCTCTCGGTACTGGGTCTGAGGACCTGTGGGTTCTACCAGCTATCTTGGCCCACTAAGTCTTGTATCCGTGGTCACGGGGGTTTGATCAGCTGTCGCGGCCTACTCGGACCTGGGTTCAAAGAGAAGTGGGGTCGACGAGCCGTCCTGGCCGAATTGGTCCCGCGTCCGAGGGGCTTCATCTTTGACCAGCTATACCGGCCGACTCGCATCTGGATCCGAGGAGACGAAGTGTCGACCAGCTATTCCGGCCACTTGGTCCTGGGTCCGAGCTGCCATGGTGTCGACCAGCTGTCTGGTGCAACACGAACCTAGGTTCTGAGGGTCCGTGGGGTCGACCAGCTGTCCTGGCTGACTCAGACCTGGGTCCGAGGATCTGTGTGGTCTACCAGCTATCCCGGACAACTTGGTCCCGCATTCGAATTGATGCGGGGTAAACCAGCTGTCCCGGCCGACTTGGACCCGGGTCCGAGGAGATGTGGGTCGACCAGCTATCCAGGCCGACTCAGTCCCGTGTTTGAGCTGCCGCGGGGGTCGACCAGCAGTCCCGGGCAACTCGGTCCCAGGTCCAAGGGTCCCAGGGTGGGCCGGGTCGACCAGCTGTCCAGGCTGACTCTCTCCTGGGTCCAAGGGGTCATGGGGTCGACCAGCTGTCCTGGCCGACTCGCTCCCCAGGTCCGAGGGGCCGTGATGTCACCCAAATGTCCTGGCCACCTAAGACCCCCCGGGTCCGAGGGGTTGCGTGGTCGGCTGGGAGTCCCGTCCTACTCGGACCATGGGTCCATGGGGCAGAAGGGTTGAATAGCTGTCCAGGCCGATTATATTCCTGGGCCGGAGAGATCGAGGGACGGAGGGTCCGCAGGGCCTGGCAGTCAACAGCCGACTCGGTCCTGCATCAGAGCTGAAACGGGGTTGACCAGCTGTCCCCGCCAACTCGGACACCGGGTCCAAGGGGCCGCAGGGTTGACCAGCTGTCCAAGCCGACTCGGACCCCGGGTCCAAGGTGCCGAGCTTTCGACAAGCTGTCCCGAGCGACTCATGCCCCAGTTCCAAGCGTCTGAAGGGTCGACCAGCTATCCTGTCTGACTCATTCCCCGGGTGCAAGCGGCTGCGCTGTTGACCAGCTTTCCCGGGCGACTCGTTGCTGTGTCCAAGCAGCCAAGGGGTCGGCGTGCTGTCCCTGCTGATTCCGTCCCAGGTCCGAGTGTCCAAGGGGTCGACCAGCTATCCCGGCCGACACGGTCCCAATTTCAAGCTGATGTGGGGTCAACCAGCTGTCTCGGCAGACACGGCGCTGTGTCCAAGCAGCTGTTGGGTCGACTAGCTTTCCCGGCTGACTCGGTCCCGGTTATGAAGTGCCGTGGGCTCAACCAAATGTCCCAGGCGACATGGTCCTGCTTCTGAGGGGCCACGGGGTCGACCAGCTCTCCCGGCCGACTCGGACCCCGGGTCCGAATGGTCACGTGGTCGAATAGTAGTCCCGGCTGACTCGACCCTCGGTCCAAGGGTCTGAGGGGCCGTGGGGTCGACCAGCTCTGCCGGTGGAAATGGTCCCGGGTTTGATCTAATCGAGGTCAACCAGCTCTCCTGACCAACTCGGACACGGGTCCGAGGAGCTGTGGGGTCGACCAGTTATCACGGCTGACTCCGTCCCAGATCTGAGCTGATGTGGTGTCAACCAGCTCTCCCGGCCGACCCCGACCCCGGGTCCAAGGGGCAGGGTGTCATATAGCTCCTTAGGCTGACTAGGTTCCTGGGCCATAGAGACTGAGGTACCGAGGGACCAAAGGGCCTGGCCGTAGACCAGCATTCACGGTCGACTTGCTGCTGGGGGTTGAGGTGCCACGAGGTTGATCAGCTGACCCGGCCGACAAAGCCCCCAGTCCGAAGTGCCATGGGGTCGACCAGCTTTCCGGGCAGATTCTGTCTCAGGTCCAAGGGTTCGACCAGATGTCCCATCCGACTCATTCCCGAGACCGAGGGGCCAGGTGGTCGACCAGTTGCCCCGGATGACTCGAACCCCGGGTCCGAGGGGCTGCAGGGTCAACCAGCTCTCCCAGCCAACTTGAAGTTGAGGGGCGAGGTGCCGTGAGGATTACCAGCTGTCCTGGCAACACGGTCCAGGTTCTGAGTTGCAGTGTGGTCGACCAGCTCTCCCAGCCGACTCAGTCCTGGGTCCAAGCCGACGGGGCATGACCAGCTGTCACGGCCCACTCGGTCACTGGTCTGAACTGCCGTGTGTTCGACCAGCTGTCACAGTCGACCCAGACCAGGGTACAAGGAGCTGTGGGGTCAAGGGGCTATCTTGGCCGTCCCGGTCCCGGATCCGAGCTGAAGCTGTGTCGACCAGCTTTCCCGGCTGACACGGAACTTGGGTGCGAGGGGCCTCGGGGTGGACCAGCTATGCCGGCTGACTCAGTCCCGTGTCCGAGCTGATGCGGGGTCAACCAGCTATCCCGGGCGACTCGTTCCCAGATCCGTGGGTCCGCAGGCTCAACCATTTGTCCCTGCCAGCATGGTCCACCTTTCGAGGGTACGCGGGGTTGATCATCTGTCCCGGCCGACTCGGTCCAGGGTCTGAGTTGCCTCAGTGTCGACCAGCTTTCGCGACCGACTCAGGCCCTGGGACCGAGGGTACGAGGCATCAACCAGCTCCTTCGATCTACTCGTTTCCCTGTCTGATCTGCTGCGGAGTCGACCAGCTGTCCCGGCTGACTCGGACCCCAGGTCCGAATGATCACGTGGTCGAATATTAGTCCCGGCTGACTCGACCCTGTGTCCGAGGATTGAGGGGCCAGGGGGTCGACCAGCTATCCCAGCCGACTCGATCCCGGGTCCGAGATGATGCGGGATCCACCAGCTATCCCGGCCGACTCGGTCCGGTGTCTGAGCTGCAATGGGTCAACCAGCTGTCCGGGCCGACTCGTTCCTGGGTCCAAGCAGCTGCGGTGTTGACCAGCTGTCCTGGGGAACTCTTTTCGTGTCCATGGAGCTGAGGGATTCATGAGCTTTCCCAGCCGACACTGTCCCGGGTCTAAGGGTCCGAGGGTTCGACCAGCTGTCCCGGGCGACTCGGTCCCAAGACCGATGGGCCTCGTGCTCGACCATATGTGCCGGCCAACTCGGTCCCGGTTCCACGTGAACACAGGGTTGACCCACGGTCCTGGCCAACACGGTCAGGTTTCCGAGGGGCCACGATGTTGACCAGGTATCCTGGTGGACTTGTACCCCGGGTCCGACGTGCTGTGTCTTCGACCAATTGTCCCAGCCAACTCGTTCACAGGTCCGAGGGGCCGTGGGGTCGACCAGCTGTAGCGGCCGACTCGGGGCCCAGGACCGAGGGTCCGACGGGTCGACCAGGTGTCCTGGCTGACTGGGACCCAGTGTCTGAGATGCCGCAGTGTCTACCAACTCTCCCGGCCAACATGGACCCCGGGACTGAGGGTCCGAGGGGTCGACCACTGTCCCGGCCACCTGGGGCCATGGGAACGAGTGGCTGCAGCGTCAAACAGCTCATGCTGACCCGGCTGATTTGGACACGGGTCCGAGGAGCTCTTTGGTTGACCATCTATCCCAGCCAACACGGTCCCGGGTGTGAGCCGACGTGGTGTCAACCAGCTGTCCCGGCTGACTCTGTCCCGGGTCTGAGCTGACACAGTGTTGACAATCTGTCCCGGCCAATTCGTTCCCGGTTCCGAGGTGCCACGGGCTCAAGCATTTGTCCCGGCCGACATGTTCCTGGTTCTGATTTGCCACAGGGTCGACCATCTGTCCCGGCTGACACGGACCAGCCTCTGAGGTGTTTTGTGTCACCAGCTCTCCTGGATGACTTGGTCCCGGGTTCGAGCTTATGCGATTTCAACCAGCTGTCCCAGCCTACTCGGACCTGGGTCTGAGCTGCCGTGTGTTCGACCAGCTGTCCCGGCTGACTCAGACCCGAGTTTGAGAAACTGTGAGGTCAACCACATATGCCGGCCTACTCGGTCCCGAGTCTGAGTTGATATGTTGTCAACCACCTATCCCATCCCACACGGTCCCGGGTCCAACATGCCGTGGGTTCGACCAGCTCTCCCGGGTGACTCGGACCCGGGTCCGAGGAGCTGTGAGGTCGACCATCTATCCTGGCTGACTCGGTCCCAGGTCCAAGCTGATGCGTTGTCGACCAGCTATCCCGGCACACTCGGACCCGGGTTGGTGCTGACATAGGGTCGACCTGCTCTCCCGGCTGAATCGGAACCATGTCCAAAGATCTGTGGGGATGAACAGTTGTCCCGGCCGAATAGGACCCAGGGTCTTATGATCCGGGGGGTCCCGCAGGTTCGAACATCTGTCCCCGGGGACTCGGTCCCCAGGTCGAAAGTCCGAGGCTTCACAGAATCGACAAACTGTCCCAGCCTATTCACACTCTGGTTCCGAGGATCCGTGGGGTCGCACAGCTGTACTGGACGTCTCAGACCCGGATCCTAGGAGCTGTGGGGTCGACCAGCTATCCTGGCCATCTCGGTCCCGGGATCGAGTTGATGTGGTGTCGACCAGCTGTCCTGGAATACTCAGACCCGGGTCCGATGAGATTTGGTGTCGACCAGCTATTCCGTCTGAGTCGGTCCCGCGTCCGAGGTGCCATGGGCTCAACCATTTGTCCCGGAGGACATGGTCCTGTTTGTGATGGGCTGCAGGGTCGACCAGCTATCTCGGCCGACTCGTTCCCATGTCCGAGTTCAGGCAGGCTCTGCCATTGTTCACGGCTGACATGGTCCTGGTTCTCAGGGGCCACGTGGTGGCCCAGCTGTCCCGGCTGACACGGGCCCCGGGACTAAGGGCCCGAGGGGTCGGCCAGCTGTGCCAGCTGACTCGGACCCGGGCCCGAGGAGTTGTTAGGTCCAGGATGTCTCGGTTGTGGGTCCGAGGTGTTGTGGGGTCAACCAGTTCTCCCAGCTGACAGAGGTCCTGGGACCAAGGGTCTGAGACGTCGACCAGCTCTCCCAACAGACTCAGTCCCGGGTCCGATTACCTGTGGTGTCGTCCAGTAAACCCGGCTGACTAGGTACCGAGTTCGAGCGGATGCCAGGTCGACCAGGTGTCCTGCCCTACTGGGGCCCGGGTCTGGGGAGCTATTGCGTCCACCAGGTATCCCGGCACACTCGGTCCCATATCCGAGCTGACGCGGTGTTGACTATTTATCCCAGCCCTTCTCGGTCCCACGTCTGCGCTGACGTGGGTTGACCAGCTGTCTCGGGCGACAATGATACGGATCCAAGCGCTGTTGGGTCGAGTAGCTATCCCGGCAACCTTGTTCCCAGGTCCGAGCTGATGTGGGGTCGATAAGTTGTCTGGGCCAGGTCGGACCCAGGTACGAGGAGCTGTGGGGTCGACCATCTATCCCGGCTGACTCGGTCCCAGGTCCGAACTGATGCGTGGTCAACCAGCTATCCCGGCACACTCGGTCCCGGGTCGGAGCTGACACGGTTTTGACCTGCTTTCCCGGCTGAATAGGACCCGTGTCCGAGGGGTCAACCAGCTGTCCCGGCCGAATAGGACCCAGTGTCTGATGATCCGGGGGGTCCTGCAGGTTCGAACATCTGTCCCCGGCGACTCGGTCCCGAGTCGAGGGCCCGAGGGTTTGCGGACTCGACAAGCTGTCCCTACCAATTCGCAACCCGGGTCTGAGGATCCGTGGGGTCGCCCAGCTGTCCCGGCCATCTCGGACCCAGATCCTAGGAGCTGTGGGGTTGACCAGCTATCCTGGCCGTCTCGGTCCCGGGTCCGAGCTGCTGTGTTTGACCAGCTGTCCCGGCTGACACGGACCCAGGTCAGAGGTACTGTGGGGTCGACCAGCTATCCCAGCCTACACGGTCCAGGGTCCATGCTGACGTGTGTTAGACCAGCTATCCCGGCCGAATTGGTCCCGTGTCCAAGGGGCCTCTGGGTCGACCAGCTATACCGGCCGCCTCGGACCCGGGTCCGTGGAGACGTGGTGTTGACCAGCTATTCTGGCCCACTTGGTCCCGGGTCCGAGCTGCCATGGTGTCGACCAGCTGTCCCGTCTGACACGGACCTAGGGTCTGAGGGGCCGTGGGGTCGACCAGCTGTCCCGGCCGACTCGGACGTGTGTCTGAGGAGCTGTTGGGTCGACCAGCTATTCTGGCCGAATCGGTCACTTTTCCAAACCCGGCAGGGTCACCCATGTTTTCCAGCCCTTCTAGGTCCCGGGTCCGAGCTGAAGCGGGGTTTACTAGCTGTCCTGGCCAACTCAGACTTGGGGCGATGAGCTATGGGGTCCACCAGCTATACTGGCTGACTCTGTCCCGGGTTTGAGTTGATGCGGGGTGGACCAGCTGTCCTGGAAGGCTCAGACCCGGTTCCGAGGAGCTTTGGGGTCGATCAGCTATCCCGGCCGACTCGGTCCCGTGTCCGAGGTGCCGCGGGTTCAACCATTTGTCCCGGAGGACATGGTCCTGTTTCTAAAGGGCCGTGGGGTCGAACAGCTGTCCCGGCCGACTCGGACGTGTGTCTGAGGAGCTGTTGGGTCGACCAGCTATTCCGGCCAAATCGGTCACTTGTCCAAACCCAGCAGGGTCGCCCATGGTTTCCAGCCCTTCTAGGTCACGGGTCCAAGCTGAAGCGGGGCCTACTAGCTGTCCAGGCCAACTCAGTCCCGGGGTGAGGAGCTATGGGGTCGACCAGCTGTCCTGCCTGTCTCTGACCCGGGTCCGAGGAGATGTTGTATCCACCAGGTATCACAGCCCACTGAGTCCCGTGTCCGAGCTGACGCAGTGATGACCATTTATCCCAGCCCTTCTCAGTCCCAGGTCTGAGCTGACGCAGGTTCGACCAGCTGTCTCGGGCGACAATGATACGGTTCCAAGGAGCTGTGGGTTCGAGTAGCTATCCCGGCAAACTCGTTCCCGGGTCTGAGCTACGCAGGTTCGATCAGTTGTCCCGTCCGAGTTGGACACGGGTATGAGGAGCTGTGGATTCGACAAGCTATCCTGGCCCTCTCGGTCCAGGGTCCGAGTAGAATCTTGGTCGACCATCTATCCCTGCTGACTCGGTCACAGGTCCGAAGTGCCCCGGGCTCAATCATTTGCCCCGGAGGACATGGTCCTGTTTCTAAGGGGCCGCGGGGTCGACCAGCAATCCCGGGCGACTCATCCCTGTGTCTGAGGTCAGGCGGGCTCAACCATTTGTCCCGGCTGACATGGTCCTGATTCTCAGGTGCCATGTGGTCTCCCAGCTGTCCCAGCTGACACAGGCCCCGGGACCGAGGGTCCGAGGGGGTCGGCCATCAGTCCCGGCCGACTCAGACCCATGTCCAAGAGCTGTTGGGTCGACAAGCTGTCCCGGCCGTCTTGGTCGTGGGTCCAAGGTGCTGTGGAGTCAACCAGTTCTCCCAGCTTACACAGGCCCTGGGACCGAGGGTCTGAGACATCGACCAGCTCTCCCAACAGAATTGGTCCTGGGTCTGAGCTGTCGTAGTGTTGACCAGCTGTCCCGTCCAACTTGGACCCGTGTCCGAGGGGGCCGTGGTGTCGAAGAGCTGTCCCGGGCGCCTCGGACCCGCGTGCGATGACCTGTGGTGTCGTCCATCTGTCCCGCCTGACTAGGTACTGGGTTCGAGCGGATGCGGGTTTGACCAGCTGTCCTTCCCGACTCGGACCCCGGCCCGAGGAGCTGTTGCGTCCACCAGGTATCCGTGCACACTCGGTCCCATGTCAGAGCTGACACGGTGTTGACCATTTATCCCGGCCCTTCTCAGTCCCAGGTCTGAGCTGACGCGGTGTCGACAAGCTGTCTCGGGCGACCATGATACGGGTCCGAGGCACTGTGGGGTCGAGTAGCTATCCCAGCTAACACGTTCCCGGGTCCGAGTAGATGCGGGGTCAATAAGCTGACCGGCCGAGTCGGACCAGGGTATGTGGAGCTGTGGGGTCGACAATCAAACCCGGCTGCTTTGGTCCCAGGTCCGAGCTGAGGCGTGGTCGACCACCTATCCCGGCAGATTCTGTCCCGTGTCCGAGCTGCCACGGTGTCGACCAGCTGTCCCGTCCGACACGGACCTAGGGTCCGAGGGGCCGTGGGGTCGACCAGCTATCCCGACCAACTCGGACATTTGTCTGAGGAGCTTTTGGGTCGACAAGCTATTCCAGCCAAATCAGTTCCTTGTCCAAACCTGGCAGGGTCGACCAGGTTTTCCAGCCCTTCTAGGTCCCGGGTCCGAGCTGACGTGTGGTCGAGCAGCTATCCCGGCACACTCGGTCCCGGGTCGGAACCTACACAGGGTCGACCAGCTGTCCCGGCTGAATCGGAAACATGTCCGAGGAAATGTGGGTTCGAACAGGTCTCCCGGCCAAATAGGACCCAGGGTCTGATTGTCAGGGGGGTCCCGCAGGTTCGAACATCTGTCCCCGGTGACTAGGTCCTGGGTCGAGGGTCCGAGGGTTTGCGGAATCGACAAGCTGTCCCGGCCGATTCGCACCCAAGGTCCGAGGATCCATGGGGTCGACCAGCTGACTCGGCCATCTCGGACCCGGAACCTAGGAGCTGTGGTGTCGACTAGCTATCCTGGCCGTCTCGGTCCCGGTTCCAAGCTGCTGTGTGTTTGACCAGCTATCCCAGCCTACAGGGTACCAGGTCCAAGCTGACGCATGTTAGGCCAGCTATCCCGGCCGAATTGGTCCCGTGTCCAAGGGGACTCGGTGTCGAAGAGCTGTACCGGCCGACTCGGACCCGGGTCCGTGGAGACGTGGTGTCGACCAGCTATTCCGGCCCACTTGGTCCCGGGTCCAAGCTGCCATGGTGTCGACCAACTGTCCCGTCTGACACGGACCTAGGGTCCAAGGGTGCCGTGGGGTCGACCAGCTGTCCCGGATGACTCTGACCTGTGTCTGAGGAGCTGTTGGGTCGACCAGCTATTCCAGCCGAATCGGTCCCTTGTCCAAACCTGTCAGCCTCGACCATGTTTTCCAGCCCTTCTAGGTCCCGGTTCCGAGCTGAAGCGGGGGTTTACTAGCTGTCCTGGCCAACTCAACCCGGGAGAGGAGCTATGGGGTCGACCAGCTATCCTGGGCGATTCTGTCCTGGGTTTGAGTTGATGCAGGGTCGACCAGCTGTCCTGGAAGACTCAGACCCGGGTCCGAGGAGCTTTGGGGTCGACCAGCTATCCCGGCCGACTCGGTCCTGCGTCCAAAGTGCCGCGGGCTCAACCATTTGTCCCGGAGGACATGGTCCTGTTTCTGAGGGGCCGCTGGGTCGACCAGCTATCCCGGCCGACTCGTTCCCGGGTCCAAAGTCGGGCGGGCTCAACCATTTGTCCCGACGGACATGGTCCTGACTCTCATGGGCCACGTAGTCGCCCAGTTGTCCCCGGCTGACACGGGACCCGGGACCGAGTGTCCGAGCGGTTGGCCAGCTATCCCGGGTGACTCGGACCTGGGTCTGAGAGCTGTTGTGTCGTCCAGCTGTCCCAGCATTCTCGGTCGTGGGTCTGAGTTGCCGTGGGGTCAACCAGTTCTCCCGGCTGACACAAGCCCTGGGACCGAGGGTGTGAGACGTTGACCAGCTCTCCCAACAGACTCGGTCCATGATCTGAGCTGTCATGGAATCGTCCAGCTCTCCCAGCAGACTCGGACCCGCGTCTGATTTCTTGTGGTGTCTTCCAGCTGTCCCGGCTGACTAGGTACCGGGTTCGAGCGGATGCAGGGTCGACCTGCTGTCCTGCCCGATTTGGACCCCGGTCAGAGGAGCTGTTGTGTCCACCAGGTATCCCGGCCCACACGGTCCCGTCTCCGAGTTGACGCAGTGTTGACCATTTATCCCGGCCCTTCTCCGTCCCAGGTCTGAGCTGATGCGGGGTCAACCAGCTGTCTCGGGTGACAATGATACGGGTCCGAGGAGCTGTGGGGTCGAATAGCTCTACCAGCAAACACGTTCCCGGGTCTGAGACCGTGCATTGTCAATCAATTGTCCCGGCCGAGTCGGACCCAGGTATGAGGAGCAGTGTTGTAGATAATCTATCCCGGCTGACTCGGTCCCTGGTCCGAGCTGATGCGTGGTCGACCAGCTATACCAGCACACTCGGTGCCAGGTCAGAGCTGACACGGGGACGACCTGCTGTCCCGGCTGAATCAGACCCATGTCCGAAGAACTGTGGGGTCAACCAGCTGTCCCAGCCGAATAGGACCCAGGGTCTGATGGTCCGGGGGGACCCACATGTTCGAACATCTCTCCCCGGCGACTCGGTCCCGGGTCAATGGTCCGAGTGTTTGCGGAGTCGACAAGCTGTCCCGGCCGTCTTGGACCCGGATCCTAGGAGATATGGGGTCGCCCAACTATCCTGGCCGTCTTGGTACTGGGTCTGAGCTGCTATGTGTTTGACCAGTTGTCCCGGCTGACATGGACCCAGGTCAGAGGTACTCTGGGGTCGACCAGCTATCCCAGCATACACAGTCCCGGGTCCAAGCTGACGTGGGTTAGACAAACTATCCCGGCTGAAATGGTCCCATGTCCGAGGGGCCTCGGGGTCTTCCAGCTATACTGGCCGACTCGGACTTAGGTCCAGGGAGACGTGGTGTCAACCAACTATTCTGGCCCACTTGGTCCCAGGTCCGAGCTGCCACGGTGTCGACCAGCTGTCCCATCCGACACAGACCTAGGGTCCGAGGGGTCGCGGGGTCAACCAGCTGTCCCAGCCGACTCGGTCCCGTGTCCGAGCTTCCACGGTATCGACCAGCTGTCCCGTCCGACACGGTCCCAGTTTCGATGTTATGTGGGGTTCAACCTACTGTCCCCAGCTGACACGGACCCATGTCCGAGGAGCTGTTGGGTCGACCAGCTATTTCGGCCAACTTGGTCCCACATCAGATGTGCCATGGGATCAACCATTTCTCCTGGGCGACATGCTCAGGTTTCTGAGGTGCCACGTGGACGACCAGCTGTCCCGACTGACACGCGCCCCGGGACCGAGGGTCTGAGTGGTTGGCCAGCTGTCTGGGTGACTTGCTCCCTTCTCCAAGCTGTTCTGCGTTGACAAGCAGTCCCGGCGTATTTCAACACCTCGTCAGTGGGGCCGTGTGTTGGACTAGCTGTCCTGGCTGACTCTGACCCCGGGTCCGAGTTGCCGAAATTTCATCCAGCTGTACCCATGCTCTCGGTACTGGGTCTGAGGACCTGTGGGTTCTACCAGCTATCTTGGCCCACTAAGTCTTGTATCCGTGGTCACGGGGGTTTGATCAGCTGTCGCGGCCTACTCGGACCTGGGTTCAAAGAGAAGTGGGGTCGACGAGCCGTCCTGGCCGAATTGGTCCCGCGTCCGAGGGGCTTCATCTTTGACCAGCTATACCGGCCGACTCGCATCTGGATCCGAGGAGACGAAGTGTCGACCAGCTATTCCGGCCCACTTGGTCCTGGGTCCGAGCTGCCATGGTGTCGACCAGCTGTCTGGTGCAACACGAACCTAGGTTCTGAGGGTCCGTGGGGTCGACCAGCTGTCCTGGCTGACTCAGACCTGGGTCCGAGGATCTGTGTGGTCTACCAGCTATCCCGGACAACTTGGTCCCGCATTCGAATTGATGCGGGGTAAACCAGCTGTCCCGGCCGACTTGGACCCGGGTCCGAGGAGATGTGGGTCGACCAGCTATCCAGGCCGACTCAGTCCCGTGTTTGAGCTGCCGCGGGGTCGACCAGCAGTCCCGGGCAACTCGGTCCCAGGTCCAAGGGTCCCAGGGTGGGCCGGGTCGACCAGCTGTCCAGGCTGACTCTCTCCTGGGTCCAAGGGGTCATGGGGTCGACCAGCTGTCCTGGCCGACTCGCTCCCCAGGTCCGAGGGGCCGTGATGTCACCCAAATGTCCTGGCCACCTAAGACCCCCGGGTCCGAGGGGTTGCGTGGTCGGCTGGGAGTCCCGTCCTACTCGGACCATGGGTCCATGGGGCAGAGGGTTGAATAGCTGTCCAGGCCGATTATATTCCTGGGCCGGAGAGATCGAGGGACGGAGGGTCCGCAGGGCCTGGCAGTCAACAGCCGACTCGGTCCTGCATCAGAGCTGAAACGGGGTTGACCAGCTGTCCCCGCCAACTCGGACACCGGTCCAAGGGGCCGCAGGGTTGACCAGCTGTCCAAGCCGACTCGGACCCCGGGTCCAAGGTGCCGAGCTTTCGACAAGCTGTCCCGAGCGACTCATGCCCCAGTTCCAAGCGTCTGAAGGGTCGACCAGCTATCCTGTCTGACTCATTCCCGGGTGCAAGCGGCTGCGCTGTTGACCAGCTTTCCCGGGCGACTCGTTGCTGTGTCCAAGCAGCCAAGGGGTCGGCGTGCTGTCCCTGCTGATTCCGTCCCAGGTCCGAGTGTCCAAGGGGTCGACCAGCTATCCCGGCCGACACGGTCCCAATTTCAAGCTGATGTGGGGTCAACCAGCTGTCTCGGCAGACACGGCGCTGTGTCCAAGCAGCTGTTGGGTCGACTAGCTTTCCCGGCTGACTCGGTCCCGGTTATGAAGTGCCGTGGGCTCAACCAAATGTCCCAGGCGACATGGTCCTGCTTCTGAGGGGCCACGGGGTCGACCAGCTCTCCCGGCCGACTCGGACCCCGGGTCCGAATGGTCACGTGGTCGAATAGTAGTCCCGGCTGACTCGACCCTCGGTCCAAGGGTCTGAGGGGCCGTGGGGTCGACCAGCTCTGCCGGTGGAAATGGTCCCGGGTTTGATCTAATCGAGGTCAACCAGCTCTCCTGACCAACTCGGACACGGGTCCGAGGAGCTGTGGGGTCGACCAGTTATCCCGGCTGACTCCGTCCCAGATCTGAGCTGATGTGGTGTCAACCAGCTCTCCCGGCCGACCCCGACCCCGGGTCCAAGGGGCAGGGTGTCATATAGCTCCTTAGGCTGACTAGGTTCCTGGGCCATAGAGACTGAGGTACCGAGGGACCAAAGGGCCTGGCCGTAGACCAGCATTCACGGTCGACTTGCTGCTGGGGGTTGAGGTGCCACGAGGTTGATCAGCTGACCCGGCCGACAAAGCCCCCAGTCCGAAGTGCCATGGGGTCGACCAGCTTTCCGGGCAGATTCTGTCTCAGGTCCAAGGGTTCGACCAGATGTCCCGTCCGACTCATTCCCGAGACCGAGGGGGCCAGGTGGTCGACCAGTTGCCCCGGATGACTCGAACCCCGGGTCCGAGGGGCTGCAGGGTCAACCAGCTCTCCCAGCCAACTTGAAGTTGAGGGGCGAGGTGCCGTGAGGATTACCAGCTGTCCTGGCAACACGGTCCAGGTTCTGAGTTGCAGTGTGGTCGACCAGCTCTCCCAGCCGACTCAGTCCTGGGTCCAAGCCAACGGGGCATGACCAGCTGTCACGGCCCACTCGGTCACTGGTCTGAACTGCCGTGTGTTCGACCAGCTGTCACAGTCGACCCAGACCAGGGTACAAGGAGCTGTGGGGTCAAGGGGCTATCTTGGCCGTCCCGGTCCCGGATCCGAGCTGAAGCTGTGTCGACCAGCTTTCCCGGCTGACACGGAACTTGGGTGCGAGGGGCCTCGGGGTGGACCAGCTATGCCGGCTGACTCAGTCCCGTGTCCGAGCTGATGCGGGGTCAACCAGCTATCCCGGGCGACTCGTTCCCAGATCCGTGGGTCCGCAGGCTCAACCATTTGTCCCTGCCAGCATGGTCCACCTTTCGAGGGTACGCGGGGTTGATCATCTGTCCCGGCCGACTCGGTCCAGGGTCTGAGTTGCCTCAGTGTCGACCAGCTTTCGCGACCGACTCAGGCCCTGGGACCGAGGGTACGAGGCATCAACCAGCTCCTTCGATCTACTCGTTTCCCTGTCTGATCTGCTGCGGAGTCGACCAGCTGTCCCGGCTGACTCGGACCCCAGGTCCGAATGATCACGTGGTCGAATATTAGTCCCGGCTGACTCGACCCTGTGTCCGAGGATTGAGGGGCCAGGGGGTCGACCAGCTATCCCAGCCGACTCGATCCCGGGTCCGAGATGATGCGGGATCCACCAGCTATCCCGGCCGACTCGGTCCGGTGTCTGAGCTGCAATGGGTCAACCAGCTGTCCGGGCCGACTCGTTCCTGGGTCCAAGCAGCTGCGGTGTTGACCAGCTGTCCTGGGGAACTCTTTTCGTGTCCATGGAGCTGAGGGATTCATGAGCTTTCCCAGCCGACACTGTCCCGGGTCTAAGGGTCCGAGGGTTCGACCAGCTGTCCCGGGCGACTCGGTCCCAAGACCGATGGGCCTCGTGCTCGACCATATGTGCCGGCCAACTCGGTCCCGGTTCCACGTGAACACAGGGTTGACCCACGGTCCTGGCCAACACGGTCAGGTTTCCGAGGGGCCACGATGTTGACCAGGTATCCTGGTGGACTTGTACCCCGGGTCCGACGTGCTGTGTCTTCGACCAATTGTCCCAGCCAACTCGTTCACAGGTCCGAGGGGCCGTGGGGTCGACCAGCTGTAGCGGCCGACTCGGGGCCCAGGACCGAGGGTCCGACGGGTCGACCAGGTGTCCTGGCTGACTGGGACCCAGTGTCTGAGATGCCGCAGTGTCTACCAACTCTCCCGGCCAACATGGACCCCGGGACTGAGGGTCCGAGGTGTCGACCACTGTCCCGGCCACCTGGGGCCATGGGAACGAGCGGCTGCAGCGTCAAACAGCTCATGCTGACCCGGCTGATTTGGACACGGGTCCGAGGAGCTCTTTGGTTGACCATCTATCCCAGCCAACACGGTCCCGGGTGTGAGCCGACGTGGTGTCAACCAGCTGTCCCGGCTGACTCTGTCCCGGGTCTGAGCTGACACAGTGTTGACAATCTGTCCCGGCCAATTCGTTCCCGGTTCCGAGGTGCCACGGGCTCAAGCATTTGTCCCGGCCGACATGTTCCTGGTTCTGATTTGCCACAGGGTCGACCATCTGTCCCGGCTGACACGGACCAGCCTCTGAGGTGTTTTGTGTCACCCAGCTCTCCTGGATGACTTGGTCCCGGGTTCGAGCTTATGCGATTTCAACCAGCTGTCCCAGCCTACTCGGACCTGGGTCTGAGCTGCTGTGTGTTCGACCAGCTGTCCCGGCTGACTCAGACCCGAGTTTGAGAAACTGTGAGGTCAACCACATATGCCGGCCTACTCGGTCCCGAGTCTGAGTTGATATGTTGTCAACCACCTATCCCATCCCACACGGTCCCGGGTCCAACATGCCGTGGGTTCGACCAGCTCTCCCGGGTGACTCGGACCCGGGTCCGAGGAGCTGTGAGGTCGACCATCTATCCTGGCTGACTCGGTCCCAGGTCCAAGCTGATGCGTTGTCGACCAGCTATCCCGGCACACTCGGACCCGGGTTGGTGCTGACATAGGGTCGACCTGCTCTCCCGGCTGAATCGGAACCATGTCCAAAGATCTGTGGGGATGAACAGTTGTCCCGGCCGAATAGGACCCAGGGTCTTATGATCCGGGGGGTCCCGCAGGTTCGAACATCTGTCCCCGGGGACTCGGTCCCCGGTCGAAAGTCCGAGGCTTCACAGAATCGACAAACTGTCCCAGCCTATTCGCACTCTGGTTCCGAGGATCCGTGGGGTCGCACAGCTGTACTGGACGTCTCGGACCCGGATCCTAGGAGCTGTGGGGTCGACCAGCTATCCTGGCCATCTCGGTCCCGGGATCGAGTTGATGTGGTGTCGACCAGCTGTCCTGGAATACTCAGACCCGGGTCCGATGAGATTTGGTGTCGACCAGCTATTCCGTCTGAGTCGGTCCCGCGTCCGAGGTGCCATGGGCTCAACCATTTGTCCCGGAGGACATGGTCCTGTTTGTGATGGGCTGCAGGGTCGACCAGCTATCTCGGCCGACTCGTTCCCATGTCCGAGTTCAGGCAGGCTCTGCCATTGTTCACGGCTGACATGGTCCTGGTTCTCAGGGGCCACGTGGTGGCCCAGCTGTCCCGGCTGACACGGGCCCCGGGACTAAGGGCCCGAGGGGTCGGCCAGCTGTGCCAGCTGACTCGGACCCGGGCCCGAGGAGTTGTTAGGTCCAGGATGTCTCGGTTGTGGGTCCGAGGTGTTGTGGGGTCAACCAGTTCTCCCAGCTGACAGAGGTCCTGGGACCAAGGGTCTGAGACGTCGACCAGCTCTCCCAACAGACTCAGTCCCGGGTCCGATTACCTGTGGTGTCGTCCAGTAAACCCGGCTGACTAGGTACCGAGTTCGAGCGGATGCCAGGTCGACCAGGTGTCCTGCCCTACTGGGGCCCGGGTCTGGGGAGCTATTGCGTCCACCAGGTATCCCGGCACACTCGGTCCCATATCCGAGCTGACGCGGTGTTGACTATTTATCCCAGCCCTTCTCGGTCCCACGTCTGCGCTGACGTGGGTTGACCAGCTGTCTCGGGCGACAATGATACGGATCCAAGCGCTGTTGGGTCGAGTAGCTATCCCGGCAACCTTGTTCCCAGGTCCGAGCTGATGTGGGGTCGATAAGTTGTCTGGGCCAGGTCGGACCCAGGTACGAGGAGCTGTGGGGTCGACCATCTATCCCGGCTGACTCGGTCCCAGGTCCGAACTGATGCGTGGTCAACCAGCTATCCCGGCACACTCGGTCCCGGGTCGGAGCTGACACGGTTTTGACCTGCTTTCCCGGCTGAATAGGACCCGTGTCCGAGGGGTCAACCAGCTGTCCCGGCCGAATAGGACCCAGTGTCTGATGATCCGGGGGGTCCTGCAGGTTCGAACATCTGTCCCCGGCGACTCGGTCCCGAGTCGAGGGCCCGAGGGTTTGCGGAATCGACAAGCTGTCCCTACCAATTCGCAACCCGGGTCTGAGGATCCGTGGGGTCGCCCAGCTGTCCCGGCCATCTCGGACCCGGATCCTAGGAGCTGTGGGGTTGACCAGCTATCCTGGCCGTCTCGGTCCCGGGTCCGAGCTGCTGTGTTTGACCAGCTGTCCCGGCTGACACGGACCCAGGTCAGAGGTACTGTGGGGTCGACCAGCTATCCCAGCCTACACGGTCCAGGGTCCATGCTGACGTGTGTTAGACCAGCTATCCCGGCCGAATTGGTCCCGTGTCCAAGGGGCCTCTGGGTCGACCAGCTATACCGGCCGCCTCGGACCCGGGTCCGTGGAGACGTGGTGTTGACCAGCTATTCTGGCCCACTTGGTCCCGGGTCCGAGCTGCCATGGTGTCGACCAGCTGTCCCGTCTGACACGGACCTAGGGTCTGAGGGGCCGTGGGGTCGACCAGCTGTCCCGGCCGACTCGGACGTGTGTCTGAGGAGCTGTTGGGTCGACCAGCTATTCTGGCCGAATCGGTCACTTTTCCAAACCCGGCAGGGTCACCCATGTTTTCCAGCCCTTCTAGGTCCCGGTTCCGAGCTGAAGCGGGGTTTACTAGCTGTCCTGGCCAACTCAGACTTGGGGCGATGAGCTATGGGGTCCACCAGCTATACTGGCCGACTCTGTCCCGGGTTTGAGTTGATGCGGGGTCGACCAGCTGTCCTGGAAGGCTCAGACCCGGTTCCGAGGAGCTTTGGGGTCGATCAGCTATCCCGGCCGACTCGGTCCCGGGTCCGAGGTGCCGCGTGTTCAACCATTTGTCCCGGAGGACATGGTCCTGTTTCTAAAGGGCCGTGGGGTCGAACAGCTGTCCCGGCCGACTTGGACGTGTGTCTGAGGAGCTGTTGGGTCGACCAGCTATTCCGGCCAAATCGGTCACTTGTCCAAACCCAGCAGGGTCGCCCATGGTTTCCAGCCCTTCTAGGTCACGGGTCCAAGCTGAAGCGGGGCCTACTAGCTGTCCAGGCCAACTCAGTCCCGGGGTGAGGAGCTATGGGGTCGACCAGCTGTCCTGCCTGTCTCTGACCCGGGTCCGAGGAGATGTTGTATCCACCAGGTATCACAGCCCACTGAGTCCCGTGTCCGAGCTGACGCAGTGATGACCATTTATCCCAGCCCTTCTCAGTCCCAGGTCTGAGCTGACGCAGGTTCGACCAGCTGTCTCGGGCGACAATGATACGGTTCCAAGGAGCTGTGGGTTCGAGTAGCTATCCCGGCAAACTCGTTGCCGGGTCTGAGCTACGCAGGTTCGATGAGTTGTCCCGTCCGAGTTGGACACGGGTATGAGGAGCTGTGGATTCGACAAGCTATCCTGGCCCTCTCGGTCCAGGGTCCGAGTAGAATCTTGGTCGACCATCTATCCCTGCTGACTCGGTCACAGGTCCGAAGTGCCCCGGGCTCAATCATTTGCCCCGGAGGACATGGTCCTGTTTCTAAGGGGCCGCGGGGGTCGACCAGCAATCCCGGGCGACTCATCCCTGTGTCTGAGGTCAGGCGGGCTCAACCATTTGTCCCGGCTGACATGGTCCTGATTCTCAGGTGCCATGTGGTCTCCCAGCTGTCCCAGCTGACACAGGCCCCGGGACCGAGGGTCCGAGGGGTCGGCCATCAGTCCCGGCCGACTCAGACCCATGTCCAAGAGCTGTTGGGTCGACAAGCTGTCCCGGCCGTCTTGGTCGTGGGTCCAAGGTGCTGTGGAGTCAACCAGTTCTCCCAGCTTACACAGGCCCTGGGACCGAGGGTCTGAGACATCGACCAGCTCTCCCAACAGAATCGGTCCTGGGTCTGAGCTGTCGTAGTGTTGACCAGCTGTCCCGTCCAACTTGGACCCGTGTCCGAGGGGCCGTGGTGTCGAAGAGCTGTCCCGGGCGACTCGGACCCGCGTGCGATGACCTGTGGTGTCGTCCATCTGTCCCGCCTGACTAGGTACTGGGTTCGAGCGGATGCGGGTTTGACCAGCTGTCCTTCCCGACTCGGACCCCGGCCCGAGGAGCTGTTGCGTCCACCAGGTATCCGTGCACACTCGGTCCCATGTCAGAGCTGACACGGTGTTGACCATTTATCCCGGCCCTTCTCAGTCCCAGGTCTGAGCTGACGCGGTGTCGACAAGCTGTCTCGGGCGACCATGATACGGGTCCGAGGCACTGTGGGGTCGAGTAGCTATCCCAGCTAACACGTTCCCGAGTCCGAGTAGACGCGGGGTCAATAAGCTGTCCCGGCCGAGTCGGACCAGGGTATGAGGAGCTGTGGGGTCGACAATCAAACCCGGCTGCTTTGGTCCCAGGTCCGAGCTGAGGCGTGGTCGACCACCTATCCCGGCAGATTCTGTCCCGGGTCCGAGCTGCCACGGTGTCGACCAGCTGTCCCGTCCGACACGGACCTAGGGTCCGAGGGGCCGTGGGGTCGACCAGCTATCCCGACCAACTCGGACATTTGTCTGAGGAGCTTTTGGGTCGACAAGCTATTCCAGCCAAATCAGTTCCTTGTCCAAACCTGGCAGGGTCGACAAGCTATTCCAGCCCTTCTAGGTCCCGGGTCCGAGCTGACGTGTGGTCGAGCAGCTATCCCGGCACACTCGGTCCCGGGTCGGAACCTACACAGGGTCGACCAGCTGTCCCGGCTGAATCGGAAACATGTCCGAGGAAATGTGGGTTCGAACAGGTCTCCCGGCCAAATAGGACCCAGGGTCTGATTGTCAGGGGGGTCCCGCAGGTTCGAACATCTGTCCCCGGTGACTAGGTCCTGGGTCGAGGGTCCGAGGGTTTGCGGAATCGACAAGCTGTCCCGGCCGATTCGCACCCAAGGTCCGAGGATCCATGGGGTCGACCAGCTGACTCGGCCATCTCGGACCCGGAACCTAGGAGCTGTGGTGTCGACTAGCTATCCTGGCCGTCTCGGTCCCGGTTCCAAGCTGCTGTGTGTTTGACCAGCTATCCCAGCCTACAGGGTACCAGGTCCAAGCTGACGCATGTTAGGCCAGCTATCCCGGCCGAATTGGTCCCGTGTCCAAGGGGACTCGGTGTCGAACAGCTCTACCGGCCGACTCGGACCCGGGTCCGTGGAGACGTGGTGTCGACCAGCTATTCCGGCCCACTTGGTCCCGGGTCCAAGCTGCCATGGTGTCGACCAACTGTCCCGTCTGACACGGACCTAGGGCTCCAAGGTGCCGTGGGGTCGACCAGCTGTCCCGGATGACTCTGACCTGTGTCTGAGGAGCTGTTGGGTCGACCAGCTATTCCAGCCGAATCGGTCCCTTGTCCAAACCTGTCAGCCTCGACCATGTTTTCCAGCCCTTCTAGGTCCCGGTTCCGAGCTGAAGCGGGGTTTACTAGCTGTCCTGGCCAACTCAGACCCGGGGAGAGGAGCTATGGGGTCGACCAGCTATCCTGGGCGATTCTGTCCTGGGTTTGAGTTGATGCAGGGTCGACCAGCTGTCCTGGAAGACTCAGACCCGGGTCCGAGGAGCTTTGGGGTCGACCAGCTATCCCGGCCGACTCGGTCCTGCGTCCAAGGTGCCGCGGGCTCAACCATTTGTCCCGGAGGACATGGTCCTGTTTCTGAGGGGCCGCTGGGTCGACCAGCTATCCCGGCCGACTCGTTCCCGGGTCCAAAGTCGGGCGGGCTCAACCATTTGTCCCGACGGACATGGTCCTGACTCTCATGGGCCACGTAGTCGCCCAGTTGTCCCGGCTGACACGGGACCCGGGACCGAGTGTCCGAGCGGTTGGCCAGCTATCCCGGGTGACTCGGACCTGGGTCTGAGAGCTGTTGTGTCGTCCAGCTGTCCCAGCATTCTCGGTCGTGGGTCTGAGTTGCCGTGGGGTCAACCAGTTCTCCCGGCTGACACAAGCCCTGGGACCGAGGGTGTGAGACGTTGACCAGCTCTCCCAACAGACTCGGTCCATGATCTGAGCTGTCATGGAATCGTCCAGCTCTCCCAGCAGACTCGGACCCGCGTCTGATTTCTTGTGGTGTCTTCCAGCTGTCCCGGCTGACTAGGTACCGGGTTCGAGCGGATGCAGGGTCGACCTGCTGTCCTGCCCGATTTGGACCACGGTCAGAGGAGCTGTTGTGTCCACCAGGTATCCCTGGCCCACACGGTCCCGTCTCCGAGTTGACGCAGTGTTGACCATTTATCCCGGCCCTTCTCCGTCCCAGGTCTGAGCTGATGCGGGGTCAACCAGCTGTCTCGGGTGACAATGATACGGGTCCGAGGAGCTGTGGGGTCGAATAGCTCTACCAGCAAACACGTTCCCGGGTCTGAGACCGTGCATTGTCAATCAATTGTCCCGGCCGAGTCGGACCCAGGTATGAGGAGCAGTGTTGTAGATAATCTATCCCGGCTGACTCGGTCCCTGGTCCGAGCTGATGCGTGGTCGACCAGCTATACCAGCACACTCGGTGCCAGGTCAGAGCTGACACGGGGACGACCTGCTGTCCCGGCTGAATCAGACCCATGTCCGAAGAACTGTGGGGTCAACCAGCTGTCCCAGCCGAATAGGACCCAGGGTCTGATGGTCCGGGGGGACCCACATGTTCGAACATCTCTCCCCGGCGACTCGGTCCCGGGTCAATGGTCCGAGTGTTTGCGGAGTCGACAAGCTGTCCCGGCCGTCTTGGACCCGGATCCTAGGAGATATGGGGTCGCCCAACTATCCTGGCCGTTCTTGGTACTGGGTCTGAGCTGCTATGTGTTTGACCAGTTGTCCCGGCTGACATGGACCCAGGTCAGAGGTACTCCTGGGGTCGACCAGCTATCCCAGCATACACAGTCCCGGGTCCAAGCTGACGTGGGTTAGACAAACTATCCCGGCTGAAATGGTCCCATGTCCGAGGGGCCTCGGGGTCTTCCAGCTATACTGGCCGACTCGGACTTAGGTCCAGGGAGACGTGGTGTCAACCAACTATTCTGGCCCACTTGGTCCCAGGTCCGAGCTGCCACGGTGTCGACCAGCTGTCCCATCCGACACAGACCTAGGGTCCGAGGGGTCGCGGGGTCAACCAGCTGTCCCAGCCGACTCGGTCCCGTGTCCGAGCTTCCACGGTATCGACCAGCTGTCCCGTCCGACACGGTCCCAGTTTCGATGTTATGTGGGGTTCAACCTACTGTCCCGGCTGACACGGACCCATGTCCGAGGAGCTGTTGGGTCGACCAGCTATTTCGGCCAACTTGGTCCCACATCAGATGTGCCATGGGATCAACCATTTCTCCTGGGCGACATGCTCAGGTTTCTGAGGTGCCACGTGGACGACCAGCTGTCCCGACTGACACGCGCCCCGGGACCGAGGGTCTGAGTGGTTGGCCAGCTGTCTGGGTGACTTGCTCCCTTCTCCAAGCTGTTCTGCGTTGACAAGCAGTCCCGGCGTATTTCAACACCTCGTCAGTGGGGCCGTGTGTTGGACTAGCTGTCCTGGCTGACTCTGACCCCGGGTCCGAGTTGCCGAAATTTCATCCAGCTGTACCCATGCTCTCGGTACTGGGTCTGAGGACCTGTGGGTTCTACCAGCTATCTTGGCCCACTAAGTCTTGTATCCGTGGTCACGGGGGTTTGATCAGCTGTCGCGGCCTACTCGGACCTGGGTTCAAAGAGAAGTGGGGTCGACGAGCCGTCCTGGCCGAATTGGTCCCGCGTCCGAGGGGCTTCATCTTTGACCAGCTATACCGGCCGACTCGCATCTGGATCCGAGGAGACGAAGTGTCGACCAGCTATTCCGGCCCACTTGGTCCTGGGTCCGAGCTGCCATGGTGTCGACCAGCTGTCTGGTGCAACACGAACCTAGGTTCTGAGGGTCCGTGGGGTCGACCAGCTGTCCTGGCTGACTCAGACCTGGGTCCGAGGATCTGTGTGGTCTACCAGCTATCCCGGACAACTTGGTCCCGCATTCGAATTGATGCGGGGTAAACCAGCTGTCCCGGCCGACTTGGACCCGGGTCCGAGGAGATGTGGGTCGACCAGCTATCCAGGCCGACTCAGTCCCGTGTTTGAGCTGCCGCGGGGTCGACCAGCAGTCCCGGGCAACTCGGTCCCAGGTCCAAGGGTCCCAGGGTGGGCCGGGTCGACCAGCTGTCCAGGCTGACTCTCTCCTGGGTCCAAGGGGTCATGGGGTCGACCAGCTGTCCTGGCCGACTCGCTCCCCAGGTCCGAGGGGCCGTGATGTCACCCAAATGTCCTGGCCACCTAAGACCCCCGGGTCCGAGGGGTTGCGTGGTCGGCTGGGAGTCCCGTCCTACTCGGACCATGGGTCCATGGGGCAGAGGGTTGAATAGCTGTCCAGGCCGATTATATTCCTGGGCCGGAGAGATCGAGGGACGGAGGGTCCGCAGGGCCTGGCAGTCAACAGCCGACTCGGTCCTGCATCAGAGCTGAAACGGGGTTGACCAGCTGTCCCCGCCAACTCGGACACCGGGTCCAAGGGGCCGCAGGGTTGACCAGCTGTCCAAGCCGACTCGGACCCCGGGTCCAAGGTGCCGAGCTTTCGACAAGCTGTCCCGAGCGACTCATGCCCCAGTTCCAAGCGTCTGAAGGGTCGACCAGCTATCCTATCTGACTCATTCCCGGGTGCAAGCGGCTGCGCTGTTGACCAGCTTTCCCGGGCGACTCGTTGCTGTGTCCAAGCAGCCAAGGGGTCGGCGTGCTGTCCCTGCTGATTCCGTCCCAGGTCCGAGTGTCCAAGGGGTCGACCAGCTATCCCGGCCGACACGGTCCCAATTTCAAGCTGATGTGGGGTCAACCAGCTGTCTCGGCAGACACGGCGCTGTGTCCAAGCAGCTGTTGGGTCGACTAGCTTTCCCGGCTGACTCGGTCCCGGTTATGAAGTGCCGTGGGCTCAACCAAATGTCCCAGGCGACATGGTCCTGCTTCTGAGGGGCCACGGGGTCGACCAGCTCTCCCGGCCGACTCGGACCCCGGGTCCGAATGGTCACGTGGTCGAATAGTAGTCCCGGCTGACTCGACCCTCGGTCCAAGGGTCTGAGGGGCCGTGGGGTCGACCAGCTCTGCCGGTGGAAATGGTCCCGGGTTTGATCTAATCGAGGTCAACCAGCTCTCCTGACCAACTCGGACACGGGTCCGAGGAGCTGTGGGGTCGACCAGTTATCCCGGCTGACTCCGTCCCAGATCTGAGCTGATGTGGTGTCAACCAGCTCTCCCGGCCGACCCCGACCCCGGGTCCAAGGGGCAGGGTGTCATATAGCTCCTTAGGCTGACTAGGTTCCTGGGCCATAGAGACTGAGGTACCGAGGGACCAAAGGGCCTGGCCGTAGACCAGCATTCACGGTCGACTTGCTGCTGGGGGTTGAGGTGCCACGAGGTTGATCAGCTGACCCGGCCGACAAAGCCCCCAGTCCGAAGTGCCATGGGGTCGACCAGCTTTCCGGGCAGATTCTGTCTCAGGTCCAAGGGTTCGACCAGATGTCCCATCCGACTCATTCCCGAGACCGAGGGGCCAGGTGGTCGACCAGTTGCCCCGGATGACTCGAACCCCGGGTCCGAGGGGCTGCAGGGTCAACCAGCTCTCCCAGCCAACTTGAAGTTGAGGGGCGAGGTGCCGTGAGGATTACCAGCTGTCCTGGCAACACGGTCCAGGTTCTGAGTTGCAGTGTGGTCGACCAGCTCTCCCAGCCGACTCAGTCCTGGGTCCAAGCCAACGGGGCATGACCAGCTGTCACGGCCCACTCGGTCACTGGTCTGAACTGCCGTGTGTTCGACCAGCTGTCACAGTCGACCCAGACCAGGGTACAAGGAGCTGTGGGGTCAAGGGGCTATCTTGGCCGTCCCGGTCCCGGATCCGAGCTGAAGCTGTGTCGACCAGCTTTCCCGGCTGACACGGAACTTGGGTGCGAGGGGCCTCGGGGTGGACCAGCTATGCCGGCTGACTCAGTCCCGTGTCCGAGCTGATGCGGGGTCAACCAGCTATCCCGGGCGACTCGTTCCCAGATCCGTGGGTCCGCAGGCTCAACCATTTGTCCCTGCCAGCATGGTCCACCTTTCGAGGGTACGCGGGGTTGATCATCTGTCCCGGCCGACTCGGTCCAGGGTCTGAGTTGCCTCAGTGTCGACCAGCTTTCGCGACCGACTCAGGCCCTGGGACCGAGGGTACGAGGCATCAACCAGCTCCTTCGATCTACTCGTTTCCCTGTCTGATCTGCTGCGGAGTCGACCAGCTGTCCCGGCTGACTCGGACCCCAGGTCCGAATGATCACGTGGTCGAATATTAGTCCCGGCTGACTCGACCCTGTGTCCGAGGATTGAGGGGCCAGGGGGTCGACCAGCTATCCCAGCCGACTCGATCCCGGGTCCGAGATGATGCGGGATCCACCAGCTATCCCGGCCGACTCGGTCCGGTGTCTGAGCTGCAATGGGTCAACCAGCTGTCCGGGCCGACTCGTTCCTGGGTCCAAGCAGCTGCGGTGTTGACCAGCTGTCCTGGGGAACTCTTTTCGTGTCCATGGAGCTGAGGGATTCATGAGCTTTCCCAGCCGACACTGTCCCGGGTCTAAGGGTCCGAGGGTTCGACCAGCTGTCCCGGGCGACTCGGTCCCAAGACCGATGGGCCTCGTGCTCGACCATATGTGCCGGCCAACTCGGTCCCGGTTCCACGTGAACACAGGGTTGACCCACGGTCCTGGCCAACACGGTCAGGTTTCCGAGGGGCCACGATGTTGACCAGGTATCCTGGTGGACTTGTACCCCGGGTCCGACGTGCTGTGTCTTCGACCAATTGTCCCAGCCAACTCGTTCACAGGTCCGAGGGGCCGTGGGGTCGACCAGCTGTAGCGGCCGACTCGGGGCCCAGGACCGAGGGTCCGACGGGTCGACCAGGTGTCCTGGCTGACTGGGACCCAGTGTCTGAGATGCCGCAGTGTCTACCAACTCTCCCGGCCAACATGGACCCCGGGACTGAGGGTCCGAGGGGTCGACCACTGTCCCGGCCACCTGGGGCCATGGGAACGAGCGGCTGCAGCGTCAAACAGCTCATGCTGACCCGGCTGATTTGGACACGGGTCCGAGGAGCTCTTTGGTTGACCATCTATCCCAGCCAACACGGTCCCGGGTGTGAGCCGACGTGGTGTCAACCAGCTGTCCCGGCTGACTCTGTCCCGGGTCTGAGCTGACACAGTGTTGACAATCTGTCCCGGCCAATTCGTTCCCGGTTCCGAGGTGCCACGGGCTCAAGCATTTGTCCCGGCCGACATGTTCCTGGTTCTGATTTGCCACAGGGTCGACCATCTGTCCCGGCTGACACGGACCAGCCTCTGAGGTGTTTTGTGTCACCCAGCTCTCCTGGATGACTTGGTCCCGGGTTCGAGCTTATGCGATTTCAACCAGCTGTCCCAGCCTACTCGGACCTGGGTCTGAGCTGCTGTGTGTTCGACCAGCTGTCCCGGCTGACTCAGACCCGAGTTTGAGAAACTGTGAGGTCAACCACATATGCCGGCCTACTCGGTCCCGAGTCTGAGTTGATATGTTGTCAACCACCTATCCCATCCCACACGGTCCCGGGTCCAACATGCCGTGGGTCTACTAGCTCTCCCGGCCATCTCAGACCCAGAGCGAGGAGCTATGGGGTCAAGCAGCTATCCTGGCTGACTCTGTCCCAGGTTTGTGTTGATGCGGGCTCGACCACCTGTCCTGGAAGACGTAGACCCTGGTCCGAGGAGCTTTGGGGTCGACCAGCTATCCCTGCCAATTAGGTCCCGCATCCAAGGTGCTGCGGGCTCAACAATTTGTCCCGGAGGACATGGTCCTGTTTCTTAGCGGCCGCAGGGTGGACAGCTATCCTGGGTGACTCGTTCCTGGCTCCGAGGTCGGGGGGTCACAACCATTTGGCCTGGCTGACATGGTCCTGGTTCTCAGGGGCCATGAGGTCGCCCAGCTGTCCCGGCTGACATGGGCACCAGGACCGAGGGTCCGAGGGGTCGGCCAGCTGTCCTGGCCGACTCGTGCCCGGGTCCGAGGGCTGTTGGTTCGACCAGCTGTCCCGGCCGTCTCGGTCGTGGGTCCGAGGTGCTGTGGGGTCTACCAGCTATCCTGGCCATCTTGGTCCCGGGTCTGAGCTGCTGTGTGTTTGACCAGCTGTCCCGGCTGACACGGACCCAGGTCAGAGGTACTGTGGGGTGGAGCAGCTATCCCAGCCCAATCTTTCCCGGGTCCAAACTGAGGTGGGTTAGACCAGCTATCCTGGCCGAATTGGTCCCATGTCTGAGGGGCCTCGGTGTCTCCCAGCTATACCGGCCAACTCGGACTCGGGTCCGGGGAGACGTGGTGTCAACCAGCTATTCCGGCCCACTTGGTCCCGGGTCCGAGCTGCCACGGTGTCGACCAGCTGTCCCGTCTGACACGGACCTAGGGTCTGAGGGGCCGTGGGGTTGACCAGCTGTCCCGGCCGACTCAGACGTGTGCCTGAGTAGCTGTTGGGTCGACCAGCTCTTCTCGCCGAATTGGTCCCTTGTCCAAACCCGGGAGGGTCGACCAGGTTTTCCAGCCCTTCTAGGTCCCGGGTCCGAGCTGAAGCGGGGTCTACTAGCTGTCCTGGCCAACTCAGCCCCTGGGCGAGGAGCTATGGGCTCGGCCAGCTATACTGGTCGACTATGTCCCGGGTTCGTGTATGTAAGGGTTCGACCAGCTGTCCTGGAAGACTCAGACCCGGGTCCGTGGAGCTTTGGGGTCGACCAGCCATCCCAGCCGACTTGGTCCCGTGTCCAAGGTGCCGCGGGCTCAACCATTTGTCCCGGAGGACATGGTCCTGTTTCTGAGGGGCTGCGGGGTCGACCAGCTATCCCGGCTGACTCGTTCCCGGGTCTGAGGTCGTGCGGGCTCAACCATTTGTCCTGGCTGACATAGTCCTGGTTCTCTGGGGGCACATGGTCGCCCAGCTGTCCCAGCTGACACGGGATCCAGGACCGAGAGTCCGAGTTGTCTGAGGAGCTTTTGGGTCGACAATCACTCCCGGCTGACTTGGGTTTGAGCTTATGCGGGTTCGACCAGCTCTCGCGGCTGACTCGGACCCAGCGTCCGAGGAGTTGATCAGTCGACCAGCTCTCCCGGCCGACTCAGTCCTGTGTCCATGTTGACGTGGGGTGACCAGCTGTCACGGCCCACTCTGGCCCGGGTCTGAACTGCCGTGTGTTCGACCAGCTGTTACAGCCGACGCGGACCAGGGTACAAGGAGCTGTGGGGTTGATGAGCTATCTTGGCCGTCTCGGTCCCGGATCCAAGCCGACGCTGGGTCGACCAGCTTTCCTGGCTGACACGGACCTTGGGTGTGAGGGCCTCGTGGTGGACCAGCTATCCTGACTGACTCGGTCCCGGGTCCGAGCTGATGCGGGGTCAACCTGCTGTCCCGCCGACTCGTTCCCATATCCGTGGGGCCGCGGGCTCAACCATTTGTCCCTGCCCGCATGGTCCACCTTTCGGGGTCCACGGGGTTGATCATCTGTCCCGGCCGACTCGGTCCAGTGTCCGAGTTGCCTCAGCTTTCCAGGCCGACTCAGGCCCTGGGACCAAGGGTAAGAGGCATCGACCAGCTCCCTCGATCAACTCGTTTCCCTGTCCGAGCTGCTGTGGAGTCGACCAGCTGCCCCGGCGACTCGGACCCCGGGTCCGAAGGGTCACGTGGTCAATATTAGTCCTGGCTGACTCGACCCTGGGTCCGAGGGTCTGAGGGTCTGCGGGGTCGACCAGCTCTCCCAGCCGACTCGATCCTGGGTCCGAGATGATGCGGGATGGACCAGTTATCCCGGCCGACTCGGTCCCATGTCCAAGCTGCCATGGGGTCGACCAGCTGCCCTGGCCGACTCGTTCCCGGGTCCAAGCGGCTGTGGTGTTGACCCGCTGTCCCGGGCAACTCTTTTCGTGTCCATGGAGCCGAGGGTTTCATGAGCTTTCCCGGCCGACACTGTCCCGGGTCTAAATGTCCAAGGGTTCGACCAGCTCTCCCGGGTGACTCGGTCCCAAGTCCGAAGGGCCTCGTGCTCGACCATATGTGCCGGCCAACTCGGTCCTGGTTCCGAGTTGCCGCAGGGTCGACCCGCGTTCCTGGCCGACTTGGTCAGGTTTCCGAGGGGCCACGATGTTGACCAGGTATCCTGGCGGATTAGGACCCCGGGTCCGAGATGCTGTGTGTTCGACCAACTATCCCGGCTGACTCGTTCACAGGTCCGAGGGGCCATGGGATCGACCAGCTGTCCCAGCCGACTCGGGCCCCAGGACCGAGGGTCCGATGGGTCGACCAGGTGTCCTGGCTGACTGGGACCCAGTGTCTGAGATGCCACACTGCCTACCAACTCTCCCGGCCAACTCGGACCCCGGGACCGAGGCTCCAAGTGGTAGACCACTGTCCCGGCCACCTTGGGCCATGGGAATGAGCGGCTGCAGTGTCGAACAGCTGTCCCAGCCGTCTCGGTCGTGGCTCTGAGGTGCTGTGGGATTAACCAGTTCTCCCGGCTGACACAGGCCCTGGGACCGAGGGTCTGAGACGTTGACCAGCACTTCGAACAGACTCAGTCCCGGGTCTGAGCTTTCGTGGAATCGACCAGCTGTCTCGGGTGACAATGACATGTGTCCGAAGAGCTGTGGGGTCGAGTAGCTATCCTGGCAAACTCGTTCTCGGGTCCGAGCTGACGCGGGGTCGATCAGTTGTCCCGGCCGACTCGGACCCGGGTCTGGGGAGATGTGGTGTCGACCAGCTATTCCGGCCCACTTGGTCCCGGGTCCGAGCTGCCATGGTGTCGACCAGCTGTCCCGTCCGACACGGACCTAAGGTCCGAGGATCCGCGTGGTCTACCAGCTGTCCCGGCAGACACAGACCCGGGTCCGTTTAGCTGTGGGGTCGAACAGCTACCCCAGCCGACTCGGTCCCGGGCCCAAGTGGATGCGGGTCAAGCAGCTATTCCGGCCAACACAGTCCCGGGTCCGACCTGCCGTGAGTTCGACCAGCTATACCGGCCCACTCTGACCCGGGTCCGAGGAGCTGTGGGGTCGACCAGATTACCTGGCCGACACGGTCCTGGGTCCCAACTGCCTTGGGGTCGACCAGCTATCCTGGCTGACATGGTCCCGGTTTCAACGTGACGTGGGGTCAACCAGTTCTCCTGGCTGACACAGGCCCACGGAACGAGGGTCTGATATGTCGACCACCTCTCCCAACAGACTCGGTCCCGGGTCTGAGCTGTTGTGGTGTCAACCAGCAGTCCCGGCCGACTCGGACCCAGGTCCGAGGGGCGGCTGGGTCGAACAGCTGCCCGGGTGACTCAGACCCGCATCCGATTACCTGTGGTTTCGTCCACCTATCCCGGCTGACTAGGTACCGGGTTCGAGCGGATGCGGGGTCGACCAGCTGTCCTGCCCGACTCTGACCCGGGTCCGAGGAGCTGTTGTGTCCACCAGGTATCACGGCCCACTAGGTCCCGTGTCCGAGCTGACGTGGTGTTGTTCATTTATCAGGGCCCTTCTCAGTCCCAGGTCTGAGCTGACGCGGGGTCGACCAGCTGTCTCGGGCAACGATGATATGGGTCCGAGAAGCTGTGGGGTCGAGTAGCTATCCCGGCAAACTCGTTCACGGGTCCGAGCTGACGCAGGGTCCAACAGTTGTCCCGGCCGACTCGGACCCGGGCACGAGGAGCAGTGTGCTCGACCATCTATCCCGGCTGACTCAGTCCCAGGTCCGAGCTTACGTGTGGTCCACCAGCTATTCCGGCACACTCTGTCCAGGTTTGGAGCTGACACGGGGTCGACCTGCTGTCCCGTCTGACACGGACCTAGGTTCCGAGGGGCCGCGGGGTTGACCAGCTCTCCCAGTCGACTCAGACGTGTGTCTGCGTAGCTGTTGGGTCGACCAGCTATTCTGGCCGAATTGGTCCCTTGTCCAAACTTGGCAGGGTTGACCAGGTTTTCCAGGCCTTCTAGGTCCCGGATCCGAGCTGAAGCGGGGTCTACTAGCTGTCCCGGCCAACTCAGACCCTGGGCGAGGAGTTATGGGCTCGGCCAGCTATACTCGCCGACTCTATCCCGGGTTCGAGTAGATGGGGGGTCGACTACTTGTCCTGGAAGACTCAGACCCGGGCCCGCAGAGCTTTGGGGTCGACCAGCCATCCCAGCCGACATGGTCCCTGGTCCGAGCTGGTGTGCGGTCGACCATCTGTCACGGCCGACTCGTTCCCGAGCCCGGGATTCCGCGAGGTCAATCAGTTCTCACGGCCGACGTGGTCCTGCGTCCCAGGGGCCGTGGGTTCTACCAGCTTTCCCAGCCAACTCGGTCCCGGGTCCGAGCTGCCTCAGGGTTGACCAGCTCTCCCGGCCAACAAGGTCCCTGGGACCGAGGGTCCGAGACGTCGACCAGCTCACCCAACCCACTCAGTCCCCTGTCTGAGCAGCCATGGTGTCGACAAACTACCCCGGCCCACTCGTTCCCGAGTCCGAGGGGCCGCTTGGTCGACCAGCTATCCTGGATGACTCGGATCCCGGGTGTGAGGGGCTGCAGGGTCAAGCAGCTCTCCCGGCCGACTTGCTGTTGAGGGGCAAGGTGCCACGTGGGGTCGCGTGTTGAAATATGTGTCCCGGCTGACTCGCTGCTGGGTCCAAGGAACCAGAGGGGGCAGGGTGGACCAGTTGTCCTCACCGACTCAGACCCAGGGTCCAAGGGCCCGAGGGGTCGACCAGCTGTCCCGGCCTACATTTCAATGGTCCAAGCTGCCATGGGGTCCACCAGCAGTCATGGGCGACTCGGTCCCAGGTCCGAGGGTCCCAGGGTGGGCGGGGTCCACAAGCTGTCCTGGCTGACTCTCACCCAGGTCCAAGGGGCCACGATGTCACCCAGCTGTCCCGGGCACCTAGGACCCCCAGGTCCAAGGGGCTGCATGGTCGGCCGGGAGTCCTGTCCCACTCGGACCACGGGTCCGTGGGGCAGAGGGTGGAACAGCTGTCCAGGCCGATTATATTCCTGGGCCTGAGAGACCGAGGGACAGAGGGTCCGCAGGGCCTGGCGGTTAGCCAGCTATCACAGCCGACTCGGTCCTGCGTCAGAGCTGAAACGGGGTTGACCAGCTGTCCCCGCCAACTCGGAACCCGGGTCCAAGTTGCCGAGATTTCGACAAGCTGTCCCGACCGACTCATGCCCCACCGAGGGTCTGAGGGGTCGACCAGCTGTCCTATCCGACTCATTCCCGAGTGCAAGCAGCTGCGCTCTTGACCAGCTTTCCCGGGTGACTCGTTCCCATGTCCAAGCAGCCAAGGGGTCGACGTGCTGTCCCGGCTGATTTTGTCCCGGGTCCGAGGGTCCAAGGGGTGGACCAGCTGTCCCGGCCGAATCGGATCGCGGGCCCTAGAGGTTGCAGGGTCGACCTTCTTTCCCGGCCGACACGATCCCTTGTCCGAGTGTCCGGGGGTGGCGGGGTCGACCAGATCTCCCGGCCGAATCGGACCACAAGTCCGAGGGGCCTCTGTGTCGACCAGCCCTCCCGGCCAACTGTGTCCCTTGTCCGAGCTCCTGCGTGGTCAAACAGCTGTCCCGGGCCACTCGGTCCTGGTCTGAGGTTCCGAGGCGGGGTGGAGTCAACCAGCTGTCCTGGCCAATTCGGACCCCGGGTCCGAGGATACTTGGGGTCGACCAACTGTCCCGGGCGACTGGTTCCCGTGCCATGGTTCCATGAGGTCAATCAGTTCTACCGGCCGATGTGGTCCTGCGTCCCAGGGGCCGCGTGTTCTTCCAGCTTTCCCGGCCGACTCGGTCCCATGTTCGAGCTGACGGGGGGTAAACCCGCTCTCCCGGCAGACACAGACCCATGTCTGTGCAGCTCTTTGGTCCACCAGCTTTCCCGGCTGACTCGGTCCCAGGTACGAAGTACCATGGGCTCAACCAATTGTACCGGGCGACATTGCCCAGGTTCTGAGGGGCCGCGGTGTCGACCAGCTCTCCCGGCCGACTCGGACCCCAGGTCCGAATGGTCACATGGTCGAATAGTGGTCCCTGCTGACTCGACCCTGTGTCCAAGGGTCTGAGGGGCCGCTGGGTCAACCAGCTCTCCTGGCGGAAACGTTCCTGGGTTCGATCTTATCGAGGTCAACCAGATCTCCTGACCAATTCGGACCGGGGTCCGAGGAGCTGTGGGGTGAAGCCGCTCTCCCGGCTGACTTGGACCCTGGTCCCAAGTGATATGTGGTTGACCAGCTGTCCCGGCTGACTCGGTCCCAGGTCCGAGGGGCCTCAGGGTTGACCAGTTCTCCCGGCCAACTCGGACCCGGGTCCAAGGAGCTGTGGCATCGACCAGTTATACCGGCCCAATCGGTCCCGGGTCCGAGCTTCCGTGGTGTCATCCTGATGTCCCAGGTGACAGGGACCCGGGTCCGTGTAGCTGTGGGGTCGACCAGATATACCGGCCTACTCTGTCCTGGGTCCGAACCCGGAGGTGTGGTCCAGCAATCCCGGCCAACATGGTCCCAGGTTGGAGCTGACGTGGGTTTGACCAGCAGTCCGGGCAGTCTTGGACCCAGGTCTGAGGAGCTGTGGGGTTGACCAGCTATCCCAGCAGACTCGGTCCCGTGTCCAAGGGGCCACGGTGTCTAACAGCTGTCCCGCCTGACTCAGTCCTGGGTCTGAGCTGATGCGGCTTTGACCAACTATCCGGACCGACTCGGTCCCTGGTCCAAAAATCTGTGGGGTAGACCAGCTCTCCCTGCTGACACGGTCCTGGTTCCGAGCTGACGATGTGTCGACCAGCTGTACCGGACGACTCCGTCCCGGGTCCGAGCTGCTGTAGGTTTGAGCAGCTGTACCGGGTGACACGGACCCGGGTCTGAGGAGGTGTGTGATCGACCTGCTATCCCGGCCGACTTCGTCACGGGTCCACGCTGATGCGGCGTCCACCAGCTGTCCCAGCCAACTCTTTCCCTGAGCTGGCTGCCACAGGGTCGACAAGCAGTCCCAGGCGACTCGGTCACAGGTCCGAGAGTCCCAGGGTGGGCGAGGTCCACCAGCTGTCCCAGCTAACTCTCGCCCGGGTCCAAGGTTCCACGATGTCACCCAGCTGTCCCGGGCACCTAGGACCCCCAGGTCCAAGTGGCTGCATGGTCGGCCGGGAGTCCTGTCCCACTCGGACCACGGGTCCGTTGGGCAGAGGGAGGAAGAGCTGTCCAGGCCGATTATATTCCTGGGCCGGAGAGACCGAGGGACAGAGGGCCCGCAGGGCCTGGCGGTTAACCAGCTATCACAGCCGACTCGGTCCTGCGTCAGAGCTGAAACGGGGTTGACCAGCTGTCTCCGCCGACTTGGGCACCGGGTCCAAGGTGCCGAGCTTTCGACAAGCTGTCCCGACCGACTCATGCCCCACCGAGGTTCTGAGGGGACGACCAGCTGTCCTATCCGACTCATTCCCGGGTGCAAGTGGCTGCACTGTTGACCAGCTTTCCCAGGCCACTCGTTCCCATGTCCAAGCAGCCAAGGGGTCGACGTGCTGTCCCGGCTGATTCCGTCCCGGGTCCGAGTGTCCCAGGGGTCGACCAGCTATCCCGGCCGACTCGGTCCCGGGTTCGAGCTGACCTGCGGTCAACCCGCTGTCCTGGCAGACACAGATCCGTGTCCGTGTAGCTCTTGGGTCGACCAGCTTTCCCGGCAGACTTGGTCCCGGGTACGAAGTACCATGGTCTCAACCAATTGTCCGGGGCGACATGGTCCAGGTTCTGAGGGGCCGCAGGGTCGACCAGCTCTCCCGGCCAACACGGACCCCAGGTGCGAGGGGCCTCGGGGTAGTCCAGCTCTCCCCACAGACTCGGATCTGCGTGCCAGGAGCCGTGGCATCGACCAATTATACCGGTCTACTCGGTCCCGTGTCCGAGCTACCGTGGTGTCCTCCAGATGTCCCAGGTGACACGGACCCGGGAGCGAGGAGCTGTGTGGTGGACCAGATCTACCAGCCGACTCGGTCCCGGTGCCAAGCTGACACGTGGTCGACCAGGTTTCCCATCCGCCACGTACTCCCAGTCCCAGGGGCCGCGGGGTCGACCAGCTGTCCCGACAGTCTCAGACCCGTGTCCGAGTAGCTGTGTGGTCGACTAGATATACCGGCCCACTCTGTCCCGGGTCCGAGCCCGGCGGTGTGGTCGAGCAATCCCGGCCAACAGGGTCCCAGGTTGGAGCCGACGCCGGTTTGACCAGCTGTCCCAGCAGTCTTGGACCCAGGTCTGAGGAGCTGTGGGGTTGACCAGCTATCCCGGCAGACTCGGTCGAGGGTCCGAGGGGCCACGGGGTTGAACAGCTGTCCCGGCTGACTCGTTCTTGTGTCTGATCTGATGCAGGTTCGACCACATATCACGACCAACTCGGTCCCGGGTCCAAACATCTGTGGGGTCGAACAGCTATCCCGGCCGACTCGGTCCCTGGTTCGAGCTGATGTGTGGTCCACCTGCTGTCCCGGCAGACACGGACCCGTGTCCGTTTAGCTCTTGGGTCAACCAGCTTCCCCGGCTGACTCTGTCCCGGGTACGAAGTGCCGTGGGTTCAACCAAATGTCCCGGGCAACATGGTCCTGGTTCTGAGGGGCCGCGGGGTTGACCAGCTATCCCGGCCGACTTGGACACTGGGTCTGAATGGTCAAGTGGTGGAATAGTGGCCCTGGCTGATGCGACCCTGGGTACAATTGTCTGAGAGGGCGTGGGGTCGACCAGCTCTCCCGGCGGAAACGTTCCTGGGTTCGATCTTATCGAGGTCAACCAGATCTGATGACCAACTCCGACCCAGGTCGGAGGAGCTGTGGTGTTGACCAGCTATCCCGGCTGACTCGGACCCGTGTCCGTGGAGCCGTGGTGTCGATCAGTTATCCCGGCTGACTCAGTCCCGTGTCCAAGCCACTGCGGTGTCATCCAGTTGTCCCAGGTGACACGGACCTGGGTGCGAGGAGCTGTGGGTTGGAGCAGATCTACCGGCCGACTCGGTCCCAGTTCCAAGCTGACACAGGGTTGACCAGCTGTCCCGGCCGCCACATACTCCCGGTCCAAGGGGCCACGGCGTTGACCAGCTGTCCCAACAAACTCAGACCCGTGTCCAGGTAGCTGTGGGGTCGACCAGATATACCGGCAACATCTATCCAGGGTCCGAGCCCGGCGGTGTGGTCCAGCCCTCCCGGCCGACTCGGTCCTGGGTTCGAGCTGACGTGGGGTCAAACAGCTCTCCCGGCAGACACGGACCCGTGTCCGTGCAGCAGTTGGGTCGACCAGCCTTCCCGGCTGACTCGGTCCCGGGTACAAAGTACCGAGGGCTCAACCAATTGTCACGGGCGACATGGTCCTGGTTCTGAGGGGCCACGGTGTCGATCAGCTCCCCGGCCGACTCGGATGCCGGGTCTGAGTGGTCACGTGGTGGAATAGTGGTCCCGGCTGACTCGTCCCTAGGTCCAAGGGTCTGAGGGGATGCGGGGTCGACCAGCTCTCCTGGCGGAAACGTTCCTGGGTTCGATCTTATCGAGGTCAACCAGATCTCCTGACCAATTCAGACCGTGTCCGAGGAGCTGTGGGGTCGACCAGCTGTACCGGCTGACTCGGACACTTATCCAAAGTGATGAGGGGTTGAGCAGATAATCCGGCCGACTAGGTCCCAGGTCCAAGTGGCCTCCGGGTCAACCAGATCTCCTGGCCGATTCGGACCCAGGTCCGATCAGCCGTGGCATCGACCAGTTATACCGGCCCACTCGGTCGCAGGTACGAGCTACCATGGTGTCATCCAGATGTCCCAGGTGACACGGACCTGGGTGCGAGGAGCTGTGGGGTGGACCAGATCTATCGTCCAACTCGGTCCCGGTTCCGAGCTGACACGGGGTCAACCAGCATTCCCGGCCGCCACATACTCCCGGGCCCAGGGGCCGTGGGGTCGACCCGCTGTCCCTGCAGACTCAGACCCGGGTCCGAGTAGCTGTGGGGTCGACCAGATATACCGGCCAACTCTGCACCAGGTCCAAGCCCGGCGGTGTGGTCCAGCAATCCCGGCCAACAGTGTCCTGGTTTGGAGCTGACGCGGGTTTGACCAGCTGTCCCGGCAGTCTTGGTCCCAGGTCTGAGGGGCTGTGGGGTTGACCAGCTATCCCGGCCGACTCGGTCCCGGGTCCGAGGGGCCACGAGGTCGACCAACTATTCCGGCTGACTCGGTCCAGTGTCTGAGCATCCATGTGGTCGACCAGCTGTCCTGGCCCAACCTTTCCCGTGTCCGAGTTGCCGCACAGTCCACCTTCTGTCCCAGCAGACTCGGGCCCCAGGAACGAGGGTCCGAGAGGTCGAACAGCTGTCCAGGTGGAAACGATCCCATGTCTGAGGGGTTGTGGTGTCGACCAGCTGTCCCTGCTGACTCTGTCCTGTGTCCAAGGGGCCACGGGGTCGACCAGCTGTCCTGGCCGACTTGGACCCAGATCCGAGGAGCCGTGGTGTCGACCAGCTATACCGGCCACTTCGTCCTGGGTCCGAGGGGCCGCGGGGTCCACCAGCTGTCCCGGCTGACTCGGTTCCGTGTCCGAGCCACTGCTGTATCGACCAGCTGTCCCGGCCGAATCGGATCCCGGGCTCTAGTGTTTGCAGGGTCGAACTTTTGCCCCGGCCGAGGCTATCTCTTGTGCGAGTGACGAGGGGTGGCTGGGTGGACCGTACTTCCCGGCCAAATCGGACAAGTCCAAGGGGCCTCTGGGTCGGCCAGTTCTCCCGGCCGAGTGTGTCCTTTGTCCGAGCTCCCGCGTTTTCAAACAGCTGTTCCGGGCCACTCGGTCCCTGGTCTGAGGTTCCGAGGCGGGGTGGAGTCAACCAGCTGTCTCAGCCCATTCGGACACCGGGTCCGAGGATCAATGGGGTCAACCAGCTCTCGAAGGCTCCTCGGTCCCGGGTCTGAGGAGCCGAGGAGTCGACCAGCTGTCCCGGCCACCTCGGTCCAGTGTCACAGGCGCAAGGGGGTTGACAGGCTGTCTCAGCTGACTCAGTTCTGTGTCCAAGCTGCCATTTGTTTGACCAGCTCATGCAGCCGACATGATCCCTGCTCCGAGCTGGTGAGGGGTCGACCAGCTCTCCCGGCTGACTCGTTCACAGGCCCGGGGTTCCGTGAGGTCAACCATTTCTCCCGGCTGACGTTGTCCTGCGTCCCAGGGGCCGCGGGTTCTACCAGCTATCCCGGGCGAGTCGGTCCCGGGTCCGAGCTGCCTCGGGGTTGACCAGCTCTCCCGGCCAACAAGGTCCCTGGGACCGAGGGTCCGAGACGTCGACCAGCTCTCCCACCCACTCAGTCCCCTGTCTGACCTGCCATGGTGTCGACAAACTACCCTGGCCGACTCGTTCCCGAGACCGAGGGGCCGCTTTGTCGACCAGCTATCCGGATGACTCGGACCCCGGGTCTGAGGGGCTGCAGGGTCAACCAGCTCTCCCGGCCAACTTGCTGTTGAGGGGCGAGGTGCCACTGGGGTCGCGTGGTGAAATATGTGTCCCGGCTGACTCGCTGCTGGGTCCAAGGAACGAGAGGGGGCGGGGTGGACCAGTTGTCCTCACCGACTCAGACCCCGGGTCCAAGGGGGCGCAGGGTCGCCCATCTGTCCCAGCCTACATTTCCCTGGTCCGAGCTGCCGCGGGGTCGACCAGCAGTCCCGGGCGACTAGGTCCCAGGTCCGAGGGTCCCAGGGTGGGCGGGGTCCACCAGCTGTCCCGGCTGACTCTCGCCCGGGTCCAAGGGGCGACGATGTCCCCCAGCGGTCCCGGGCACCTAGGTCCCCCAGGGTCAAGGGGCTGCACGGTCGGCCGGGAGTCCCGTCCCACTCGGACCACGGGTCCGTGGGGCAGAGGGTGGAACAGCTGTCCAGGCCGATTATATTCCTGGGCCGGAGAGACCGAGGGACAGAGGGTCCGCAGGGCCTGGCGGTTAACCACCTATCACAGCCGGCTCAGTCCTGCGTCAGAGCTGAAACGGGGTTGACCAGCTGTCCCCGCCGACTTGGACACCGGGTCCAAGGTGCCGAGCTTTCAACAAGCTGTCCCGACCGACTCATGCCCCACCGAGGGTCTGAGGGGTCGACCAGCTGTCCTATCCGACTCATTCCCGGGTGCAAGCAGCTGCGCTTTTGACCAGCTTACCCAGGGGACTCGTTCCCATGTCCAAGCAGCCAAGGGGTCGACGTGCTTTCCCGGCTGATTCCGTCCCGGGTCCGAGTGTCCCAGGGGTCGACCAGCTATCCCGGCCGACTCGGTCCCGGGTTCGAGCTGACCTGCGGTCAACCTGCTGTCCCGGCAGACACACACCCATGTCCGTGTAGCTCTTTGGTCAACCAGCTTTCCCGGCAGACTTGATTCCGGGTACGAAGTACCATGGTCTCAACCAATTGTCCGGGGCGACATGGTCCAGGTTCTGAGGGCCCGCGGGGTCGACCAGCTCTCCCGGCCGACTCGGACCCCAGGTGCGTGGGGCCTCGGGTTCGTCCAGCTCTTCCCGCAGACTCGGATCCACGTGCCAGGAGCCGTGGCATCGACCAATTATACCGGTCTACTCGGTCCCGTGTCCGAGCTACCGTGGTGTCATCCAGTTGTCCTAGGTGACACGGACCCGGTAGCCAGGAGCTGTGTGGTGTATCAGATCTACCGGCCAACTCGGTCCCGGTGCCGAGCTGACACTTGGTCGACCAGGTTTCCCATCCGCCACGTACTCCCGGTCCCAGGGGCCGTGGGGTCGACCAGCTGTCCCGACAGTCTCAGACCCGTGTCCGAGTAGCTGTGTGGTCGACTAGTTATACCGGCCCACTCTGTCCCAGGTCCGAGCCCGGCGGTGTGGTCCAGCAATCCCGGCCAACAGGGTCCCAGGTTGGAGCTGACGCCGGTTTGACCAGCTGTCCCGGCAGTCTTGGACCCAGGTCTGAAGAGCTGTGGGGTTGACCAGCTATCCCGGCAGACTCGGTCGAGGGTCCGAGGGGCCACGGGGTTGAACAGCTGTCCCGCCTGACTCGGTCCTGGGTCTGAACTGATGTGGGTTCGACCACCTATCCCGACCGACTCGGTTACGGGTCCAAAAACTGTGGGGTCAACCAGCTCTCCCGGCTGACACTGTCCTGGGTCCAAGCTGACGGGCTGCCGACCAGCTCTACCAGCCCACCCGGTCCCGGGTCCGAGCTGCTGTGTGGTCGGCCAGCTCTACCGGGTGACTCGGACCCGGGTCTGAGGAGGTGTGGGGTCGACCTGCTATCCCTGCCGAACCTGTCCCGGGTCCGAGCTGATGAGGCATCAACCAGCTGTCCCGGCTGACCCGAACCCCGGATCCGAGGGGCAGGGTGTCGAACAGCTCTCCAGGCTGACTAGGTTCCTGGCCCATAGAGACCGAGGTATCGAGGGTCCAAAGGGCCTGGCTGTAGACCAGCGTTTACGGTCGACATGCTGCTGGGCTTGAGGTGCCACGAGGTTGACCAGCTGACACGGCCGACAACATCCTGGGTTCGAAGGGCCGTGAAGTCGACCAGCATTCAGGGCGGATACTGTCCCAGTTCCAAGGGTTTAACGAGATGTCCCGGCCAAGTCAGTTCCATTTCTGAGGGGCCACAGGGTTGTCCAACTATCCTGGACAACTCGGTCCAGTGTCTGAGCAGCCACGTGGTTGACCAGCTGTACCGGCCGCAACTTTCCCATGTCCGAGATGCCTCAGGTCTACCTTCTATCCTGGCAGACTCGGGCCCCAGGAACGTGGGTCCGAGGGGTCGACCAGCTGTCCAGGTGGAAACGATCCCATGTCTGAGGGGGTGTGGTGTCGACCAGCTGTCCCTGCCGACTCTGTCCTTGGTCCGAGGGGTCGTGTGGTGGACCAACTGTCCCGGGCGAATCGGTCCCGTGTCCGAGGAGCCGAGGGGTTGACCAGCTCTCCCAGCCACCTCGGACCTGTGTCACAGGATCCGTGGAGTCGACCAGCTGTCCCCGCCGACTCTTTCCCTGGTCCGAGCTTCCGCGGGTTCGACCAGCTCTCCCGGCCATCTGTGTTCCTTGTTTGAGCTCCTGCGTCGTCAAACAGCTGTCCAGTGCCACTCGGTCCCTGGTCCGAAGTTTTGAGGCGAGGTGGAGTCAACCAGCTGTCCCGGCTGATTCGGACCCCCGTTCTGAGGATCCATTGGGTCGACCATATGTCCCGGGCGACTCGGTCCAGTGTTCGAGGAGGCGAGGGTTCAACCATCTGTCCCGGCCGCCTTGGTCCAGTGTCACAGGGGCCACGGGGTCGACAGTCTGTCCCAGCCAACTCAGTCCTGTGTCCAAGCGGCCGTGTGTTTAACCAGCTGACCCAGCCGACTTGGTCCCTAGGCCGAGCTGGTTGGGGGTCGACCAGCTGTCCCGGCCAATTCTTTCCCTGGTCCAAGCTGCTGTGGGGTCGACCCGCTGTCCCGGGTGTCTCGGTCCCAGGTCTGAGGGTCCCAGGGTGGGCGGGTTCCACAAGCTGTCCCGGCTGACTCTCCCCCGGGTCCAAGGGGCCAGGATGTCACCCAGCTGTCCCAGGCACCTAGGACCCCCAGGTCCAAGTGGCTGCACGGTCGGCCGGGATTCCCATCCCACTCGGACCACGGGTCCGTGGGGCAGAGGGTGGAACAGCTGTCCAGGCCGATTATATTCCTGGGCCAGAGAGACCGAGGGACAGAGGGTCCGCAGGGCCTGGCGGTTAACCAGCTATCACAGCCGACTCGGTCCTGCGTAGAGCTGAAACGGGGTTGACAAGCTGTACCCGCTGACTCGGACACCGGGTCTGAGGGGCCGCAGAGTAGATCAGCTGACCGAGCCGACTCGGACCACTGGTCCAAGGCGCCAAGCTTTCGACAAGTTGTTCCGACCGACTCATGCCCCACCGAGTGTCTGAGGGGTTGACCAGCTCTCCTGTCCTACTCGTTCCTGGGTGCAAGCAGCTGCGCTCTTGACCAGCTTCCCTGGGCAACTCGTTGCCATGTCCAAGCAGCCAATGGGTTGACGTGCTGTCCCGGCTGATTCTGTAGCGTGTCCGAATGTCCAAGGGGTTGACCAGGTATCCCGGCAGACTCGGTCCCGGGTTCAAGCTGACGTGGGTCAACCCACTGTCCCGGCAGACACGGACCCGTGTCCGTGTAGCTCTGGGTCGACCAACTTTCCCGGCTGAATCGTTCCAGGGTACGAAGTACCGTGGGCTCAACCAATTGTCCCGGGCGACATGGTCCTGGTTCTGAGAGCTGCGGGGTCGACCAGCTCTCCCGGCAGACTCGGAGCCCGGGTCTGAAAGGTCACGTGTCGAATAGTGGTCACAGCTGATTCGACCCTGGGCCAAGGGTCTGAGGACCGCTGGGTCAACCAGCTCTCCTGGCGGAAACGTTCCTGGGTTCGATCTTATCGAGGTCAACCAGATCTCCTGACCAATTTGGACCCGGGTCCGAGGAGCTGTGTGGTCAACCAGCTGTCTCGGCTGACTCGGACCCTGGTCCCAAGTGATATGGGGTCGACCAGCTCTCCCGGCCGACTCGGTCCCAGGTCCGAGGAGCCTCGGGGTCGACCAGCTCTCCCGGCCGACTCGGACCTGGGTCCGAGGAGCCGTGGCATCGACCAGTTTTACCGGCCCACTCGGTCGTGGGTACGAGCTACCGTGGTGTCATCCAGATGTCCCAGGTGACATGGACCCGGGTGTGAGGAGCTGTGGGGTGGACCAGATCTACTGTCTGACTCGGTCCTGGTTCCGAGCTGACACGGGGTCAACGACCTGGCCGCCAAGTACTCCCGGTCCCAGGGGCCGCGGGGTCGACCGGCTGTTCCTGCAGACTCAGACCCGGGTCTGAGTAGCTGTGGGCTCGACCAGATATACCGGCCAACTCTGTACCAGGTCCGAGCCTGGTGGTGTGGTGCAGCAATCCCGGCCAATAGTGTCCTGGTTTGGAGCTGACGTGGGTTTGACCAGCTGTCCCGGCAGTCTTGGTCCCAGGTCTGAGGAGCTGTGGGGTTGACCAGCTATCCCGGCAGACTCGGTCCCGGGTCCGAGGGGCCACGGGGTCGAACAGCTGTCCCACCTGACTCGGTCCTGGGTCTGAGCTGATGCGGGTTCGACCACATATCATGACCGACTCGGTCCCGTGTCCAAACATCTGTGGGGTCGACCAGGTATCCCGGCCGACTCGGTCCCTGGTTCGAGCTGATGTGTGGTCCACCCGCTGTCCCGGCAGACACAGACCCATGTCCGTGCAGCTGTTACATCGACCAGCTTTCCCGGCTGACTCCATCCTGGTAACGAAGTGCCGTGGGTTCAACCAAATGTCCCGGGCGACATGGTCCTGGTTCTGAGGGGCCGCGGGATTGACCAGCTCTCCCGGCCGACTTGGACACCGGGTCCAAAAGGTCATGTGGTCGAATAGTGGTCCCGGCTGACTCGACCCTTGGCCAAGGGTCTGAGGGGCCACTGTGTCAACCAGCTTTCCTGGCGGAAACGTTCCTGGGTTCGATCTTATCGAGGTCAACCAGATCTCCTGACCAATTCAGACCCGGGTCCGAGGAGCTGTGGGGTCAACCAGGTGTCCCGGCTGATTCGGTCCCTGGTCCCAAGTGATATGGGGTCGACCAGCTCTCCTGGCCGACTCAGTCCCAGGTCCAAGGGGCCTCGGGATCGACCAGCTCTCCCGGCCGAATCGGACCCGGGTCCGAGGAGCCGTGGCATCGACCAGTTATACCGGCCCACTCGGTCCCGTATCCGAGCTACCGTGGTGTCATCCAGATGTCTCAGGTGACACAGACTCGGGTGCGAGTAGCTGTGAGATCGAGCAGATTTACCGGCCCACTCTGTCCTGGGTCGGATCCAAGCGGTGTGGTCCAGCAATCCCAGCCAACATGGTCCCGGGTTGGAGCTGATGCAGGTTTGACCACCTGTCCCAGCAGTCTTGGACCCAGGTCTGAGGAGCTGTGGGGTTGACCAGCTATCCCAGCAGACTCGGTCCCGGGTCCAAGGGCCCACCGGGTCGAACAGCTGTCCCGGCTGACTCGGTGCTGGGTCTGAGCTGATGCAGTTTCGACCACCTATCCTGACCGACTCGGTCCCGGATCCAAAAAACTGTGGGGTCGACCAGCTCTCCCGCTGACACGGTCCCGGTTCCGAGCTGACGAGGTGTCAACCAGCTCTACCGGCCCAAACGGTCCCTGATCCGAGCTGCCGTGTGGTCGACCAGCTCTACCGGGTGATTCGGACCCGGGTCTGAGGAGGAGTGGGGTCGACATGCTATCCCTGTGGAGTCCGTCCCTGGTCCAAGCCAGGCGGTGTTGTCCAGCAATCCCGGCCAACACGGTCCCGGGTTGGAGCTGATGTGGGTTTGACCAGCTGTCCCGGCAATCTTGGACCCAGGTCTGAGGAGCTGTGGGGTTGACCAGCTATCTCGGCAGACTCGGTCCCGTGTCCGAGGGGCCACGGTGGCGAACAGCTCTCCCGTCTGACTCGGTCCTGGGTCTTAGCTATTGCTGGTTCAACAACCTATCCCGACTGACTCGTTCCCGGGTCAAAGAAACTGTGGGGTCGACCAGCTCTCCCGGCTGACACGGTCCCGGGTCCGAGCTGACCTGGTATAGACCAGCTCTACCGGCCCACTCGGTCCCGGGTCCGAGCTGCCGTGGGGTCGACCAGCTGTACCGGGTGACTTGGACCCGGGTCTGAGGAGCTGTGGGGTCGACCTGCTATCCCGGCCGACTCTGTCCCGGGTCCGAGCTGATGCGTCGTCAACCAGCTGTCCCGGCCGACCCGAACACCGGGTCCGAGCGGCAGGGTGTCGAACAGCTCACCAGGCTGACTAGGTTCCTGGGCCATAGAGACCGAGGTACCGAGGGTCCAAGGGGCCTGGCCATAGACCAGCGTTCACGGTCGACTTGCTGATGGGGGTTGAGGTGTCACGAGGTTGACCAGCTGACACGGCCGACAAGGTCCCGGGTCCGCAGAGCCGTGGGGTCGACCAGCATTCCGGGTGGATTCTGTCCTGGGTCCGAGGGTTCAACGAGATTTGCCGGTCAACACGCTCACGTGTCCGAGGGGCCACAGTGTCGACCAACTATCCTGGCCGACTCGGGCCAGTGTCTGAGCAGCCACGTGGTCGACCAGCTGTTCCGGTCTCAAATATCCCGTGTCCGAGCTGCCGCACAGTCTACCTTCTGTCCCGGCAGTCTCAGGCCCCAGGAACGAGGGTCCGAGAGGTGGACCAGCTGTCCAGGTTGAAATGATCCCATGTCTGAGGGGGTGTGGTGTCGACCAGATGTCCCTGCCGACTCTGTCCTTGGTCTAAGGGGCCACGGGGTCTACCAGCTGTCCTGGCCGACTTGGACCCAGATCCGCGGAGCCGTGGGGTTGACCAGATGCCCAGGCTGAGTCGATCCCGATTCCGAGCTGCCGCGGTATCGACCAGCTGTCCCGGCAGAATCGGATCCCGGGCCCTAGTGGTTGCAGGGTCGACCTTCTGCCCCGGCCGACTCGATCCCTTGTCTGAGTGTCCGGGGGTGGCGGGGTTGACCAGATCTCCCGGCCGACTGTGTCCCTTGTCCAAGCTCCCGCGTGGTCAAACAGCTGTCCCGGGCCACTCGGTCTCTGGTCCGAGGTTTCGAGGCGGGCTGGAGTCAAGCAACTCTCCCAGCCGATTCGGACCCTGGGTCCGAAGATCCATGCGGTCGACCGACTGTCCCTGGCGACTCAGTCCCGTGTCCAAGGAGCCGAGGGGTCGACCAGCTGTCCTGGCTGCCTCGGTCCTGTGTCACAAGGGCCACGGGGTCGAAAGGCTGTCCCAGCCGACTCAGGCCTGTGTCCAAGCTGCTGGGTGTTTGACCAGCTGAAGCAGCCAACATGGTCCCTGGTCCGAGCTGTTGTGTGGTTGACCAGCTGTCCCGGCCGACTCATTCCCGGGCCCGGGGTTCCGCAAGGTCAACCAGTTCTCCCGACCGACGGGGTCCTGCGTCCCAGGGGCCGTGGGTTCTACCAGCTTTCCCGGCCGACTCGGTCCCGGGTCCGTACTGCCTCAGGGTTGACCAGCTCTCCCGGCCAACAAGGTCCATGGGACTGAGGGTCTGAGACGTCGACCAGCTCTCCAAACCCACTCACTCCCCTGTCTGAGCTGCCATGGTGTTGACCAAAAACCCCGGCCAACTCGTTCTGGAGACCGAGGGGCCGCGTGTTCGACCTGCTATCCCGGATGACTCGGACCGCAGGTCCGAGGTGCTGCAGGGTCAACCAGCTCTCCTGCCAACTTGCTGTTGAGGGGCGAGGTGCCGTGAGGGGTCGCGAGGTAAAATATTTGTCCCAGCTGACTCGCTGCTAGGTCCAAGGAACGAGAGGGGGCGGGGTCGACCAGGTGTCCCGACCGACTCAGACCCCAGATCCGAGGGCCGCAGGGGCGACCAGCTGTCCCGGCCGACACTTTCCGTGGTCCGAGCTGCTGCGGGGTCGACCAGCAGTCCCGGGCGACTCGGTCCCAGGTCCGAGGGTCCCAGGGTTGGTGGGGTCCACCAGATGTCCCGGCTGACTCTCGCCCGAGTCTAAGGGGCCACGATGACACCCAGCTGTCCCAGGAACCTAGGACCCACATGTCCGAGCGGCTGCAAGGTCGGCTGGGAATCCCGTCCCACACGGACCACGGGTCCGTGAGGCAGAGGGTCGAAAGCTGTCCATGTCGATTATATTCCTGTGCCGGAGAGACTGAGGGACAGAAGGCCCGCAGGGCCTGGCAGTTAACCAGCTATCACAGCCGACTCGGTCCTGCGTCAGAGCTGAAACGGGGTTGATCAGCTGTCCCTGCCGACTCGGAACCCGGGTCATAGGTGCCGAGCTTTCGACAAGCTGTCCTGACCGACTCATGCCCCACTGAGGGTCTGAGGGGTCGACCAGCTGTCCTGTCCGACTCATTCCCAGGTGCAAGCGGCTGCGCTGTTGACCAGCTTTCGCAGGCGACTCGTTCCCATGTCCAAGCAGCCAAGGGGTCGACGTGCTGTCCCGGCTGATTCCGTCCCGGGTCCGAGTGTCCAAGGGGTCGACCAGCTATCCCGGCCGACTCGGTCCCGGGTTCGATCTGACGTGGTGTCAACCAGCTATCCCGGCCGACTCGGTCCCGGGTTCAAGGGCCACAGCGTTGAATATCTGTACTGGCTGATTCGGTCCTGGGTCTGATTTGATGCGGGTTCGACCACCTATCCTGACCGACTCGGTCCTGGATCCAAAAAACTGTGGGGTCGACCAGCTCTCCCGCTGACACGGTCCAGGTTCCGAGCTGACGAGGTGTCAACCAGCTCTACCGGCCCTCACGGTCCCGGTTCCGAGCTGCCGTGGGGTCGACCAGCTCTACCGGGTGATTCGGACCCGGGTCTGAGGAGGAGTGGGGTCGACCGTCTATCCCTGCGGAGTCCGTCCCTGGTCTGAGCCCGGCGGTGTTGTCCAGCAATCCCGGCCAACACGGTCCCGGGTTGGAGCTGATGTGGGTTTGACCAGCTGTCCCGGCAGTCTTGGACCCAGGTCTGAGGAGCTGTGGGGTTGACCAGCTATCTCGGCAGACTCGGTCCCGGGTCCGAGGGGCCAAGGGGTGGAACAGCTGTCCCGCCTGACTCGGTCCTGGGTCTGAGATGATGCGGCTTCGACCACCTATCCCGACCGACTCTGACCCGGGTCCAAAAATCTGCGGGGTAGACCAGCTCTCCCAGCTGACACGGTCCTGGTTCCGAGCTGACGAGGTGTCGACCAGCTGTACCGGAAAACTCCGTCCCGGGTCCCAGCTGCCGTAGGTTCGAGCAGCTGTACCGGGTGACTCGGACCCGGGTCTGAGGAGGTTTGTGGTCGACCTGCTATCCCGGCCGACTCCGCCCGAGTCCGAGCAGATGCGGCATCAACCAGCTATAGCAGCCGACTCTTTCCCTGCTCCGAGCTGCCGAGGGCTTGACCGGCAGTCCCGGGTGACTCGGTCCCAGCCACAAGGGTCCCAGGGTGGGCGGGGTCCACCAGCTGTCCCGGCTGACTCTCGCCCGGGTCCAAGGGGCCACGATGTCACCCAGCTGTCCCGGGCACGTAGGACCTCCAGGTCCAAGGGACTGCACGGTCAGCCGGGAGTCCAATCCCACTTGGACCACGGGTCTGTGGGGCAGAGGGTGGAACAGCTGTCCAGGCCGATTATATTCCTGGGCCAGAGAGACCGAGGGACAGAGGGTCCGCAGGGCCTGGCGGTTAACCAGCTATCACAGCCAACTCGGTCCTGCATGAGAGCTGAAACGGCGTTGACCAGCTGCCCCCGCTGACTCGGACACCGGGTCTGAGTGGCCTCAGGGTTGACCAGCTGTACGAGCCGACTCGGACACCCGGTCCAAGGTGCCGAGATTTCGACAAGCTGTCCCGACTGACTCATGCCCCACCGAGGGTCTGAGGGGTCAACCAGCTGTCTTGTCCGACTCATTCCCGGGTGCAAGCGGCTGTGCTGTTGACCAGCATTACCGGGCCACTCGTTCCGATGTCCAAGCAGCTAAGGGGTCGACGTGCTGTCCCGGGTGATTCCCTCGAGGGTCCTAGTGTCCAAGGGGTCAACCAGATATCCTGGCTGATTCGGTCCTGCCTTTGAACAAACATGGTGTCAACATGCTGTCCCGGCAGACACGGATCCGTGTCCGTGCAGCTGTTGGGTCGATATGCTTTTCCGGCAGAGTCGGTAACGTGTCCGAGGGGCTATGTGGTTGAACACCTCTCCCGGCTGACTAAGTCCTGGGTCTGAGCTGCTGCGGGTTCCACCACCTATCCCGACCGATTCGGTCCCGGGTCCAAAAAACTGTGGGGTCTACCAGCTCTCCCGGCTGATGCGGTCCCTGTTCTGAGCTGACGACGCGTCAACCAGCTCTATCGGATGACCCCGTCCAGTTTCCGTGCTGCCGTAAGTTCGACCAGCAGTTCCGGGTGACTTGGACCCGGGTCTGAGGAGGTGTGGGGTCGACCTGCTATCCCGGCCGACTCCGTCCTGGGTCCGAGCTGATGCAGCGTCAACCAGCTGTCCCGGCCGTCCAGAACCCCGGGTCCGAGGGGCATGGTGTCGAACAGCTCTCCAGGCTGACTAGGTTCCTGGGCCATAGAGATCGATGTACCGAGGGTCCAAAGGGCCTGGCCATAGACCAGAGTTCATGGTCGACTTGCTGCTGGTGGTTGAGGTACCACGAGGTTGACCAGCTGACCCGGCCGACAAGGTCCCGGGTCTGCAGAGCCGTGGGTTCGACCAGCATTCCGGGCGGATTCGGTCCCGGGTCCGAGGGTTCAATGAGATGTGCCGGCCAACTCGGTCCCGTGTCCGAGGGGCCACAGGGTTGACCAACTATCCTGGCCGACTCGGGCCAGTGTCTGATCAGCCACGTGGTCGACCAGCTGTTCCGGTCGCAAATTTCCCGTGTCCGAGCTGCCGCATCGTCTACCTTCTGTCCCGGCAGTCTCAGGCCCCAGGAACGAGGGTCCGAGAGGTCGACCAGCTTTCCAGGTGGAAACGATCCCATGTCTGAGGGGGTGTGGTGTCGACCACCTGTCCCAGCCGACTCTGTCCTTGGTCCAGGGACCATGGGGTCGACCAGCTGTCCTGGCCAACTTGGACCCAGATCCGAGGAGCCGTGGTGTCGACCAGTTGTCCCGGCCACTCGGTCCCTGGTCCGATGTTCCGAGGTGGGGTGGAGTCAACCAGCTGTCCCAGCTGATTCGGAGCCCGGATCCAAGGATCCTTGTGGTCGACCGACTATCCCGGGTGACTCGGTCCCGTGTCCGAGGAGCCGAGGTGTCGACCAGATGTCCCGGCCGCCTCGGTCCTGTGTCACTAGGGCAACGAGGACGACAGGCGGTCCCCGCCGACTCAGTCTTGTTTCCAAGCTGTGGCGTGTTTGACAATGTGACCCAGCCGACATGGTCCCTGGTCCGTGCTGGTGCGGGGTCCACCATCAATCCCGGCCGACTCGGTCCTGGGTTCGGGCTGACATGGTGTCAACCCACTGTCCAGGCAGACACAGACCCGTGTCCGTGCAGATGTTGTGTCGACAAGCTGTCCCTGCTGACTCGGTCCCAGGCCCGGGGTTCCGCTAAGTCAATCAGTTCTCCCGGCCGACGTGGTCCTGTGACCCAGGGCCGGTGGGTTCTACCAGCTTTCCCGGCCGACTCGGTCCCGGGTCTGAGCTGCCTCAGGGTTGACCATCTCTCCCGGCCAACAAGGTCCCTGGGAACGAGGGTCCGAGACGTCGACCAGCTCTCCCAACCCTCTCAGTCCCCTGTCTGAGCTGCCATGGTGTCGACCAACTACCCCGGCCGACTCGTTCCCGAGACCGAGGGGCTGCGTGGTCGACAAGCTATTCCGGATGACTCGGACTCCGGGTCTGAGGGGCTGCAGGGTCAAGCAGCTCTCCCGGCCGACTTGCTGTTGAGGGGCGAGGTGACGTGAGGGGTCGCGTGGTGAAATATGTGTCCCGGCTGACTCGCTGCTGGGTCCAAGGAACGAGAGGGGGCGGGGTCGACCAGTTGTCCTGACCGACTCAGACCCCGGGTCTGAGGGGCAGTGGGGTCGACTAACTATCCCGGTCGACTCTTTCCCTGGTCCGAGCTGCCGCAGGGTCGACCAGCAGTCCCGGACGGCTCGGCCCCAGGTCCGAGGGTCCCAGGGTGGGCGTGGTCCATCAGCTGTCCTGGCTGACTCACTCGGGTCCACAGGGCCACAATGTCATCCAGCTCTCCCAGGCACCTAGGTCCCCCTGGTCCGTGGGGCTTCACTGTCGGCCGGGAGCCCATCCCACTCAGACCACGGGTGTGTGGTGCAGAGCGTCAAACAGCTGTCCAGGCCAATTATATTCCTGGGCCAGAGTGACCGAGGGACAGAAAGTCCGCAGGGCCTGGCGGTTAACCAGCTATCACCACCGAGTCGGTCCTGCGTCAGAGCTGAAACAGGGTTGACCAGCTGTCCAAACCGACTCGGACACCGGGTCCAAGGTGCCGAGCTTTCGACAAGCTGTCCCGACCGACTCATGCCCCACCGAGGGTCTCAGGGGTCGACCAGCTGTCCTGTCCGACTCATTCCCGGGTGCAAGCGGCTGCTCTGTTGACCAGCTTTCCCGGGCGACTCGTTCCCATGTCCAAGCAGCCAAGGGGTCGACGTGCTGTCCCGGTTGATTCCGTCCCGAGTCCGAGTGTCCAGGGTGTCGCCCAGCTATCTCGGCCGACTCGGTCCCGGGAACGATGTATCGTGGGCTCAAGCAATTGTCACGGGTGACATGGTCCTGGTTCTAAGGGGCCGCTGGGTCAACCAGCTCTCACGGCGGAAACGTTCCTGGGTTCGATCTTATTGAGGTCAACCAGATCTCCTGACCAATTCGGACCCGGGTATGAGGAGCTGTGGGGTCAACCAGCTGTCCCAGCTGACTCAGACCCTTGTCCGAAGTGATATGGGGTCAACCAGCTATCCCGGCTGACTCGGTCCCAGGTCCGAGGGGCCGCGGTGTCGACCAGTTCTCCCTTCGACTCTGACCTGGGTACGAGGAAGCATGGAATTGACCAGTTATACCGGCCCACTCGGTCCCGGTCCGAGCTACCGTGGTGTCATCCAGATGTCCCAGGTGACACGGACCCAGGTGCGAGGATCTGTGGGGTGGACCAGATCTACCGTCCGACTCGGTCCTGGTTCCGTGCTGACACGGGGTCGACCAGCTGCCCCGGCAACCACGTACTCCCGGTCCCAGGGGCCGTGGGGTAGACCAGCTTTCCCAACTGACTCAGACACGGGTCCGAGTAGCTGTGGGGTCGACCAGATATACCAGCCAACTCTGTCCCGGGTCCGACCCCGGCAGTGAGGTCCAGCAATTCTGGCCAACACGTTCCTGGTTTGGAGCTGACGCGGGTTTGAACAGCTGTCCCGGCAGTCTTGGACCCAGGTCTGTGGAGCTGTGGGGTTGACCAGCTATCCCGGTAGACTCAGTCCCGTGTCCCAGGGCCCACCGTGTCCAACAACTGTCCCGGCTGATTCGGTCCTGGGCCTGAGCTGATGCGGGTTCGACCACCTATCCTGACAGAATCGGCCCTTGGTCCAAGAAACTGTGGGGTAGACCAGCTCTCCCGGCTGACACGGTCCCGGTTCCGAGATCACGAGGTGTCAACCAGCTCTACCGGCCCACTCGGTCCCGGGTCCGAGCTGCCGTGGGGTCGACCAGCTGTACCGGGTGACTCGGACGCAGGTCTGAGGAGCTGAGGGGTCGACCTGCTATCCTGGCCGACTCCGTCCCGGGTCCGAGCTGATGCGTCGTCAACCAGCTGTCCCGGCCGACCTGAACCCCAGGTCTGAGGGGCAGGGTTTCGAACAGCTCACCAGGCTGACTAGGTTCCTGGGCCATAGAGACCGAGGTACCGAGGGTCCAAGGGGCCTGGCCGTAGACCAGCGTTCACGGTCGACTTGCTGCTGGGGGTTTAGGTGCCACGAGGTTGACCAGCTGACCCGGCCGACAAGGTCCCGGGTCCGCAGTGCTTTGTGGTCGACCAACATTCTGGGCGGATTCTGTCCTTGGTCCAAGGGTTCAACGAGATGTGCCGGCAAACTGGGTCCCGTGTCCGAGGGGCCACAGGGTCGACCAACAATCCTGGCCGACTGTTCCAGTGTCTGAGCAGAAACATGCTCGACCTGCTGTCCTGGCCGAAACTTTCCCGTGTCCGAGTTGCCGCATCGTCTACCTTCTGTCCCGGCAGACTCGGGCCTCAGGAACGAAGTTGCAAGAGGTTGACCAGCTGTCCAAGTGGAAACGATCCCATGTCTGAGGGGGTGTGATGTCGACCAGCTGTCCCAGCCGACCCTGTCCTGGGTCCAAGGGCCCACGGGGTCGACCAGCTGTCCTGGCCGACTTGGTCCCAGATCCGAGGAGCCGTGGTGTTGACCAGCTATCCCATCCACTCGGTCCTGGGTCCGAGGGGCCGTATGATAGACCAGCTGTCCTGGCCGATTTGATCCCGTGTCCGAGCTGACGCGGAATGGACCAGCTTTCCCTGCCGAATCTGACCCCGGGTTCGAGGATCCATGGGGTCGACCAACTGTCCCGGGCGACTCGGTCCCGTGTCCAAGGAGCTGAGGGGTCGACCAGCTGTCCCGGCCGCCTCGGTCCTGTGTCACAAGGGCCACGGGGTCAACATACTGTCCCAGCCGACTCAGTCCTGTGTCCAAGCTGCCATGTGTTTGATCAGCTGACCCAGCCGACATGGTCCCTTGTCCGAGCTGGTGCGGGGTCGACCAGCTGTCCCGGCCGACTCGTTCCCGGGCCCGGGGTTCCGCAAGGTCAACCAGTTCTCCCGACCGACGGGGTCCTGCGTCCCTGGGGCCGCGGGTTCTACCAGCTTTCCCGGCCGACTCGGTCCCGGGTCCGAGCTGCCTCAGGGTTGACCAGCTCTCCCGGCCAACAAGGTCCCTGGGCCTGAGGGTCTGAGACGTCGAGCAGCTCTCCCAACACACACAGTCCCCTGTCTGATCTGACATGGTGTTGACCAGCTGCCCCGGTCGACTCGTTCCCGAGGCCGAGGGGCCGAATGGTCGACGAGCTATCCCGGATAATTCGGACCCCGGGTCTTAGGGCCTGCAGGGTCAATAGCTCTCCTGGCCGACTTGCTGTTGAGTGGCGAGGTGCCACGAGGTTGACCACCTGTCCTGGCAACACAGTCCAGCTTCTGAAGTGCCGTGGGGCCGACCAGCTCTCCCGGCCATCTTGGACCCAGTGTCCGATGGGTCGCATGGTGAAATATTTGTCCCTGCTGACTCGCTGCTGGGTCCAAGGAATGAGAGGGGGCGGGGTCGACCAGTTGTCCTGACCGACTCAGACCCCGGGTCCGGGGGCCGCAGGGTTGACCACCTGTCCCAGCCGGCTATTTCCCTGGTCCAAGCTGACGCGTAGTCGAGCAGCAATCCCAGGCTACTCGGTCCCAGGTCCGATGGTCCCAGGGTGGGCGGGGTCCACGAGCTGTACCGGCTGACTCTCGCCTGGGTCCAAGGGGCCAGGATGTCACCCAGCTGTCCCGGGCACCTAGGACCCCCAGGTCCAAGGGGCTGCACGGTCGGCCGGGAGTCCCGTCCCACTCGGAACACAGGTCCGTGGGGCAGAGGGTCAAAGAGCTGTCCAGGCCGATTATATTCCTGGGCCAGTGAGACCGAGGGACAGAGGGTCCGCAGGGCCTGGTGGTAAACCAGCTATCACAGCCGACTCGGTCAAGCGTCAGAGCTGAAACAGGGAGACCAGCTGTCCCCGCTGCCTCGGACCCTGGGTGGGAGGGGCCGCAGGGTTGACCAGCTGTCCAAGCCGACTCGGACCCCGGGTCCAAGGTGCCGAGCTTTTGACAAGCTGTCCTGACCGACTCATGCCCCGCCGAGGGTCTGAGTGGTCGACCAGTTATCCTGTCAGACTCATTCCCGGGTGCAAGCGGCTGTGCAGTTGAACAGCTTCCCGGGCGACTCGTTCCCCTGACCAATCAGCCAAGGGGTCGACGTGCTGTCCCGGCTGATTCCGTCGCAGTCCGAGTGTCCAAGGGGTCGACCAGCTATCCCGGCCGACTCGGTCTTGGGAACGATGTACCGTTGGCTCAAGCAATTTTGACGGGCGACATGGTCCTGATTCTGAGGGGCTGCGGGGTCAATCAGCTCTCCCGGCCGACTCACACCTCGGGTCGAAATGGTCACGTGGACGAATAGTGGTCCCGGCTGACTCGACCCTGTTTCCAAAGGTCTGAGAGGCCGCTGTGTCAACCAGCTCTCCCGGCGGAAACGTTCCTGGGTTCGATCTTATCGAGGTCAACCAGATCCCCTGACCAATTCGGACCCGGGTCCGAGGAGCTGTGGGGTCAACCAGCTGTGCCGGCTGACTCGGACCCTTTTCCGAAGGTATATGGTGTAGACCAGCTCTCCCGGCCGACTCGGTCACAGGTCCGAGGATCCTTGGGGTCGACCAGCTCTCCCGGCCGACTCGGACCCGTGTACGAGGAGCTGTGGCATCGACCAGTTATACCGGCCTACTCGGTCGTGGGTCTGAGCTACTGTGGTGTCATCCAGTTGTTCCAGGTGACACGCACCCAGGTGCGAGGAGCTGTTTGGTGGACCAGATCTACCGTCCGACTCGGTCCGGGTTCTGAGGTGACACGGGGTCGACCAGCTGCCCCGGCCGCCACGTACTCCCGGTCCCAGGGGCCGCAGTGTCAACCAGCTCTCCCGATAGATTCAGACCCGGGTCCGAGTAGCTGTGGCGTCGACCAGATATACCGACCAACTCTGTCCCAGGTCCGAGTCCGGAGGTGTGGTCCAGCAATCCCGGCCAACACGGTCTAGGTTGGAGCTGACGCGGGTTTGACCAGCTGTCAAGGCAGTCTTGGACCCAGGTCTGAGGAGCTGTGGGGTTGCCCAGCTATCCCGGCAGACTCGGTCCCGGGTCCGAGGGGCCACGGGGTCGATCAGCTGTCCTGGCTGACTCGACCCTGGTCCGAAGTGATATAGTGTCGACCAGTTATCCCGGCCGACTAGGTCCCATGTCCGAGGGTCCTCGGGGTCGAACACCTCACCCGGCCAACTCGGACCCGGGTACGATGAGCCGTGGCATCAACCAGTTATACCGGCCCACTTGGTCCCGGGCCTGAGCCACCTCGTTGTCATCCAGTTGTACCAGGTGACATGGACCCGGGTACGAGGTGCTGTGGAGGACCAGATCTACCGTGTGAATCGGTCACTGTTCCCAGCTGACACGGGGTCAACCAGCTGTCCCGACAGACTCAGACACGGGTCCGAGTAGCTGTGGGGTCGACCAGATATACCAGCCAACTCTGTCCCGGGTCCGAGCCCGGAGGTGTGGTCCAGCAATCCCGACCAACACGGTCCGAATTTGGAGCTGACGCGGGTTTGACCAGCTGTCCCGGCAGTCTTGGACCCAGGTCTGAGGAGCTGTGGGGTTGATAGCTATCCCGGCAGACTCGGTCCCGGGTCCAAGGGCCTACCGGGTCCAACAGCTGTCCCGGCTGACTCGGTCCTGGGTCTGAGCTGCTGCGGGTTCGACCACCTATCCCGACCGACTCGGTCCCGGGTCCAAAAAACTGTGGGGTCGACCAGCTCTCCCGGCTGACACGGTCCCGGTTCCGAGATCACGAGGTGTCGACCAGCTCTACCGGCCCACTCGGTCCCGGGTCCGAGCTGCCGTGGGGTCGACCAGCTGTACCGGGTGACTCGGACCCGGGTCTGAGGAGCTGAGGGGTCGACCTGCTATCCCGGCCGACTCCGTCCCGGGTCCGAGCTGATGCGTCGTCAACCAGCTGTCCCGGCCGACCCGAACACCGGATCCGAGGGGCAGGGTGTCGAACAGCTCTCCAGGCTGACTAGGTTCCTGGGCCATAGAGACCGAGGTACCGAGAGTCCAAGGGGCCTGGCCGTAGACCAGCGTTCACGGTCGACTCGCTGCTGGGGGTTGAGGTGCCATGAGGTTGACCAGCTGACCCGGCCGACAAGGTCCCGGGTCCGCAGAGCCGTGGGGTGACCAGCATTCCGGGTGGATTCTGTCCTGGGTCCGAGGGTTCAACAAGATGTGCCGGTCAACTCGGTCCCGTGTCCGAGGGGCCACAGTGTCGACCAACTATCCTGGCCGACTCGGGCCAGTGTCTGAGCAGCCACGTGGTCGACCAGCTGTTCCGGTCGCAAATTTCCCATGTCCGAGCTGCCACACAGTCTACTTTCTCTCCCGGCAGTCTCTGACCCCAGGAACGAGGGTCTGAGAGGTGGACCAGCTGTCCAGGTGGAAACGATCCCATGTCTGAGGGGGTGTGGTGTCGACCAGCTGTCCCTGCCGACTCGATCCTGGGTCCAAGGGGCCAGGGGGTCGAACAGCTGTCCTGGCCGACTTGGACCCAGATCCGAGGAGCCGTGGGGTCGACCAGCTCTCCCAGCCGACTCGGTCCCGGGTCCGAACTGCTGCGTTATCGACAAGCTGTACCGGCCGAATCGGATCCTGGGCCCTAATGGTTGCAGGGTCGAAGTTCTGCCCCGGCCGACTCGATCCCTTGTCCGAGTGTCCGGGGGTGGCAGGGTCAATCCGATCTCCCGGCCGAATTAGACCACAAGTCCAAGGGGCCTCTGGGTCGACCAGCTCTCCCGGCCAACTGTGTCCCTTGTCCGAGCTCCCGCTTGGTCAAACAGCTGTCCCGGGCCACTCGGTCCCTGGTCCGAGGTTCCGAGGTGGGGTGGAGTCAACCAGCTGTCGCGGCCGATTCGGACCCCAGGTCCGAGGATCCATGGGGTCCACCAACTGTCCCGGGCGACTCGGTCCCTTGTCCAAGGAACTGAGGGGTCGACCAGCTGTCCTGGCCACCTTGATCCTGTGTCACAAGGTCCACGGTGTCGACAGGCGGTCACAGCCTACACCGTCCTGTGTCCAAACTGCCGCGTGTTTGACCAGCTGACCCAGCTGACATGGTCCCTGGTCCGATCTGGTGCGGGGTCGACCAGCTCTCCCGGCCGACTCGTTCCCGGGCCCGGGGTTCGGCGAGGTCAACCAGTTCTCCCAGCCGACGTGGTCCTGTGCCGCAGGGGCCGCGGTTTCTACCAGCTTTCCCGGCCGACTCGGTCCCAGGTCCGAGCTGCCTCGGGGTTGACCAGCTCTCCCGGCCAACAAGGTCCCTGGGACAGAGGGTCTGAGATTTCGACCAGCTCTCCGAACCCACTCAGTCCCCTGTCTGAGCTGCCATGGTGTTGACCAACTACCTCGGCCGACTCGTTCCCGAGACCGAAGGGCCGCGTTGTCGACGAGCTATACCGGATTCTTTGGACCCTGGGTCTGAGTGGCTGCAACGTAAACGAGCTCCCCCAGCCGACTTGCTGTTGAGGGGCGATGTGCCTCGAGGTGTCGTGTGGTGAAATATTTGTCCCGGCTGACTCGCTACTGGGTCCAAGGAACGAGAGGGGGCGGGGTCGACCTGTTGTCCTGACCGACTCAGACCCCAAGTCCGAGGGGCCACGGGGTCGACCAGCTATCCAGGAAGACTCGGACCCTGGGTCCGAGGGGCTGCAGGGTCAACCAGCTCTCCCGGCCGACTTGCTGTTGAGGGGCGAGGTGCCGTGAGGCTGACCAGCAGTCCTGGCAACACAGTCCTGTTTCTGAATTTCCTCGGGGCTGACCAGCTATACTGGCCGACTCGTACCCAGTGTCCGAGAGGTCACGTGGTGAAATATTTGTCCCGGCTGACTCGCTGCTGGGTCCAAGGAACGAGAGGGTGTGGGGTCGACCAGTTGTCCTGACAGACTCAGTCGCCGGGTCCAAGGGACCAAGGGGTCGACCAGCTGTCCCAGCCGACTCTTTCACTGGTCTGAACTGCCGTGGGTTGACCAGCAATCCCAGGCGACTTGGGCCCAGGTCCGAGGGTTCCATGGTGGGCGGGGTCCACCAGCAATCCCGGCTGACTCTCGCCTGGGTCCAAGGGGCCAGGATGTCACCCAGCTGTCCCGGGCACCTTGGACCCCCAGGTCCGAGGGTCTGTATGGTCTGCTGGGAGTCCCATACCACTCGGACCACGGGTCCGAGGGGCAGAGGGTCGAACAGCTGTCCAGGCCGATTATATTCCTGGGCCGGAGGGACCGAGGGACAGAGGGTCCGCAGGGCCTGGTGGTTAACCAGCTATCACAGCCGACTCGGTCTGCGTCAGAGCTGGAACGGGGTTGACAGGCTGTCCCCCTGACTCGGACACCGAGTCTGAGGGGCTGCAGGGTTGACCAGCTGTCCAAGCCGACTCGGACCCCGGGTCCAAGGTGCCGAGCTTTTGACAAGCTGTCCTGACCGACTCATGCCCCGCCGAGGGTCTGAGTGGTCGACCAGTTATCCTGTCAGACTCATTCCCGGGTGCAAGCGGCTGTGCAGTTGAACAGCTTCCCGGGCGACTCGTTCCCCTGACCAATCAGCCAAGGGGTCGACGTGCTGTCCCGGCTGATTCCGTCGCAGTCCGAGTGTCCAAGGGGTCGACCAGCTATCCCGGCCGACTCGGTCTTGGGAACGATGTACCGTTGGCTCAAGCAATTTTGACGGGCGACATGGTCCTGATTCTGAGGGGCTGCGGGGTCAATCAGCTCTCCCGGCCGACTCACACCTCGGGTCGAAATGGTCACGTGGACGAATAGTGGTCCCGGCTGACTCGACCCTGTTTCCAAAGGTCTGAGAGGCCGCTGTGTCAACCAGCTCTCCCGGCGGAAACGTTCCTGGGTTCGATCTTATCGAGGTCAACCAGATCCCCTGACCAATTCGGACCCGGGTCCGAGGAGCTGTGGGGTCAACCAGCTGTGCCGGCTGACTCGGACCCTTTTCCGAAGGTATATGGTGTAGACCAGCTCTCCCGGCCGACTCGGTCACAGGTCCGAGGATCCTTGGGGTCGACCAGCTCTCCCGGCCGACTCGGACCCGTGTACGAGGAGCTGTGGCATCGACCAGTTATACCGGCCTACTCGGTCGTGGGTCTGAGCTACTGTGGTGTCATCCAGTTGTTCCAGGTGACACGCACCCAGGTGCGAGGAGCTGTTTGGTGGACCAGATCTACCGTCCGACTCGGTCCGGGTTCTGAGGTGACACGGGGTCGACCAGCTGCCCCGGCCGCCACGTACTCCCGGTCCCAGGGGCCGCAGTGTCAACCAGCTCTCCCGATAGATTCAGACCCGGGTCCGAGTAGCTGTGGCGTCGACCAGATATACCGACCAACTCTGTCCCAGGTCCGAGTCCGGAGGTGTGGTCCAGCAATCCCGGCCAACACGGTCTAGGTTGGAGCTGACGCGGGTTTGACCAGCTGTCAAGGCAGTCTTGGACCCAGGTCTGAGGAGCTGTGGGGTTGCCCAGCTATCCCGGCAGACTCGGTCCCGGGTCCGAGGGGCCACGGGGTCGATCAGCTGTCCTGGCTGACTCGACCCTGGTCCGAAGTGATATAGTGTCGACCAGTTATCCCGGCCGACTAGGTCCCATGTCCGAGGGTCCTCGGGGTCGAACACCTCACCCGGCCAACTCGGACCCGGGTACGATGAGCCGTGGCATCAACCAGTTATACCGGCCCACTTGGTCCCGGGCCTGAGCCACCTCGTTGTCATCCAGTTGTACCAGGTGACATGGACCCGGGTACGAGGTGCTGTGGAGGACCAGATCTACCGTGTGAATCGGTCACTGTTCCCAGCTGACACGGGGTCAACCAGCTGTCCCGACAGACTCAGACACGGGTCCGAGTAGCTGTGGGGTCGACCAGATATACCAGCCAACTCTGTCCCGGGTCCGAGCCCGGAGGTGTGGTCCAGCAATCCCGACCAACACGGTCCGAATTTGGAGCTGACGCGGGTTTGACCAGCTGTCCCGGCAGTCTTGGACCCAGGTCTGAGGAGCTGTGGGGTTGATAGCTATCCCGGCAGACTCGGTCCCGGGTCCAAGGGCCTACCGGGTCCAACAGCTGTCCCGGCTGACTCGGTCCTGGGTCTGAGCTGCTGCGGGTTCGACCACCTATCCCGACCGACTCGGTCCCGGGTCCAAAAAACTGTGGGGTCGACCAGCTCTCCCGGCTGACACGGTCCCGGTTCCGAGATCACGAGGTGTCGACCAGCTCTACCGGCCCACTCGGTCCCGGGTCCGAGCTGCCGTGGGGTCGACCAGCTGTACCGGGTGACTCGGACCCGGGTCTGAGGAGCTGAGGGGTCGACCTGCTATCCCGGCCGACTCCGTCCCGGGTCCGAGCTGATGCGTCGTCAACCAGCTGTCCCGGCCGACCCGAACACCGGATCCGAGGGGCAGGGTGTCGAACAGCTCTCCAGGCTGACTAGGTTCCTGGGCCATAGAGACCGAGGTACCGAGAGTCCAAGGGGCCTGGCCGTAGACCAGCGTTCACGGTCGACTCGCTGCTGGGGGTTGAGGTGCCATGAGGTTGACCAGCTGACCCGGCCGACAAGGTCCCGGGTCCGCAGAGCCGTGGGGTGACCAGCATTCCGGGTGGATTCTGTCCTGGGTCTGAGGGTTCAACAAGATGTGCCGGTCAACTCGGTCCCGTGTCCGAGGGGCCACAGTGTCGACCAACTATCCTGGCCGACTCGGGCCAGTGTCTGAGCAGCCACGTGGTCGACCAGCTGTTCCGGTCGCAAATTTCCCATGTCCGAGCTGCCACACAGTCTACTTTCTCTCCCGGCAGTCTCTGACCCCAGGAACGAGGGTCTGAGAGGTGGACCAGCTGTCCAGGTGGAAACGATCCCATGTCTGAGGGGGTGTGGTGTCGACCAGCTGTCCCTGCCGACTCGATCCTGGGTCCAAGGGGCCAGGGGGTCGACCAGCTCTCCCAGCCGACTCGGTCCCGGGTCCGAACTGCTGCGTTATCGACAAGCTGTACCGGCCGAATCGGATCCTGGGCCCTAATGGTTGCAGGGTCGAAGTTCTGCCCCGGCCGACTCGATCCCTTGTCCGAGTGTCCGGGGGTGGCAGGGTCAATCCGATCTCCCGGCCGAATTAGACCACAAGTCCAAGGGGCCTCTGGGTCGACCAGCTCTCCCGGCCAACTGTGTCCCTTGTCCGAGCTCCCGCTTGGTCAAACAGCTGTCCCGGGCCACTCGGTCCCTGGTCCGAGGTTCCGAGGTGGGGTGGAGTCAACCAGCTGTCGCGGCCGATTCGGACCCCAGGTCCGAGGATCCATGGGGTCCACCAACTGTCCCGGGCGACTCGGTCCCTTGTCCAAGGAACTGAGGGGTCGACCAGCTGTCCTGGCCACCTTGATCCTGTGTCACAAGGTCCACGGTGTCGACAGGCGGTCACAGCCTACACCGTCCTGTGTCCAAACTGCCGCGTGTTTGACCAGCTGACCCAGCTGACATGGTCCCTGGTCCGATCTGGTGCGGGGTCGACCAGCTCTCCCGGCCGACTCGTTCCCGGGCCCGGGGTTCGGCGAGGTCAACCAGTTCTCCCAGCCGACGTGGTCCTGTGCCGCAGGGGCCGCGGTTTCTACCAGCTTTCCCGGCCGACTCGGTCCCAGGTCCGAGCTGCCTCGGGGTTGACCAGCTCTCCCGGCCAACAAGGTCCCTGGGACAGAGGGTCTGAGATTTCGACCAGCTCTCCGAACCCACTCAGTCCCCTGTCTGAGCTGCCATGGTGTTGACCAACTACCTCGGCCGACTCGTTCCCGAGACCGAAGGGCCGCGTTGTCGACGAGCTATACCGGATTCTTTGGACCCTGGGTCTGAGTGGCTGCAACGTAAACGAGCTCCCCCAGCCGACTTGCTGTTGAGGGGCGATGTGCCTCGAGGTGTCGTGTGGTGAAATATTTGTCCCGGCTGACTCGCTACTGGGTCCAAGGAACGAGAGGGGGCGGGGTCGACCTGTTGTCCTGACCGACTCAGACCCCAAGTCCGAGGGGCCACGGGGTCGACCAGCTATCCAGGAAGACTCGGACCCTGGGTCCGAGGGGCTGCAGGGTCAACCAGCTCTCCCGGCCGACTTGCTGTTGAGGGGCGAGGTGCCGTGAGGCTGACCAGCAGTCCTGGCAACACAGTCCTGTTTCTGAATTTCCTCGGGGCTGACCAGCTATACTGGCCGACTCGTACCCAGTGTCCGAGAGGTCACGTGGTGAAATATTTGTCCCGGCTGACTCGCTGCTGGGTCCAAGGAACGAGAGGGTGTGGGGTCGACCAGTTGTCCTGACAGACTCAGTCGCCGGGTCCAAGGGACCAAGGGGTCGACCAGCTGTCCCAGCCGACTCTTTCACTGGTCCGAACTGCCGTGGGTTGACCAGCAATCCCAGGCGACTTGGGCCCAGGTCCGAGGGTTCCATGGTGGGCGGGGTCCACCAGCAATCCCGGCTGACTCTCGCCTGGGTCCAAGGGGCCAGGATGTCACCCAGCTGTCCCGGGCACCTTGGACCCCCAGGTCCGAGGGTCTGTATGGTCTGCTGGGAGTCCCATACCACTCGGACCACGGGTCCGAGGGGCAGAGGGTCGAACAGCTGTCCAGGCCGATTATATTCCTGGGCCGGAGGGACCGAGGGACAGAGGGTCCGCAGGGCCTGGTGGTTAACCAGCTATCACAGCCGACTCGGTCTGCGTCAGAGCTGGAACGGGGTTGACAGGCTGTCCCCCTGACTCGGACACCGAGTCTGAGGGGCTGCAGGGTTGACCAGCTGTCCAAGCCGACTCGGACCCCGGGTCCAAGGTGCCGAGCTTTTGACAAGCTGTCCTGACCGACTCATGCCCCGCCGAGGGTCTGAGTGGTCGACCAGTTATCCTGTCAGACTCATTCCCGGGTGCAAGCGGCTGTGCAGTTGAACAGCTTCCCGGGCGACTCGTTCCCCTGACCAATCAGCCAAGGGGTCGACGTGCTGTCCCGGCTGATTCCGTCGCAGTCCGAGTGTCCAAGGGGTCGACCAGCTATCCCGGCCGACTCGGTCTTGGGAACGATGTACCGTTGGCTCAAGCAATTTTGACGGGCGACATGGTCCTGATTCTGAGGGGCTGCGGGGTCAATCAGCTCTCCCGGCCGACTCACACCTCGGGTCGAAATGGTCACGTGGACGAATAGTGGTCCCGGCTGACTCGACCCTGTTTCCAAAGGTCTGAGAGGCCGCTGTGTCAACCAGCTCTCCCGGCGGAAACGTTCCTGGGTTCGATCTTATCGAGGTCAACCAGATCCCCTGACCAATTCGGACCCGGGTCCGAGGAGCTGTGGGGTCAACCAGCTGTGCCGGCTGACTCGGACCCTTTTCCGAAGGTATATGGTGTAGACCAGCTCTCCCGGCCGACTCGGTCACAGGTCCGAGGATCCTTGGGGTCGACCAGCTCTCCCGGCCGACTCGGACCCGTGTACGAGGAGCTGTGGCATCGACCAGTTATACCGGCCTACTCGGTCGTGGGTCTGAGCTACTGTGGTGTCATCCAGTTGTTCCAGGTGACACGCACCCAGGTGCGAGGAGCTGTTTGGTGGACCAGATCTACCGTCCGACTCGGTCCGGGTTCTGAGGTGACACGGGGTCGACCAGCTGCCCCGGCCGCCACGTACTCCCGGTCCCAGGGGCCGCAGTGTCAACCAGCTCTCCCGATAGATTCAGACCCGGGTCCGAGTAGCTGTGGCGTCGACCAGATATACCGACCAACTCTGTCCCAGGTCCGAGTCCGGAGGTGTGGTCCAGCAATCCCGGCCAACACGGTCTAGGTTGGAGCTGACGCGGGTTTGACCAGCTGTCAAGGCAGTCTTGGACCCAGGTCTGAGGAGCTGTGGGGTTGCCCAGCTATCCCGGCAGACTCGGTCCCGGGTCCGAGGGGCCACGGGGTCGATCAGCTGTCCTGGCTGACTCGACCCTGGTCCGAAGTGATATAGTGTCGACCAGTTATCCCGGCCGACTAGGTCCCATGTCCGAGGGTCCTCGGGGTCGAACACCTCACCCGGCCAACTCGGACCCGGGTACGATGAGCCGTGGCATCAACCAGTTATACCGGCCCACTTGGTCCCGGGCCTGAGCCACCTCGTTGTCATCCAGTTGTACCAGGTGACATGGACCCGGGTACGAGGTGCTGTGGAGGACCAGATCTACCGTGTGAATCGGTCACTGTTCCCAGCTGACACGGGGTCAACCAGCTGTCCCGACAGACTCAGACACGGGTCCGAGTAGCTGTGGGGTCGACCAGATATACCAGCCAACTCTGTCCCGGGTCCGAGCCCGGAGGTGTGGTCCAGCAATCCCGACCAACACGGTCCGAATTTGGAGCTGACGCGGGTTTGACCAGCTGTCCCGGCAGTCTTGGACCCAGGTCTGAGGAGCTGTGGGGTTGATAGCTATCCCGGCAGACTCGGTCCCGGGTCCAAGGGCCTACCGGGTCCAACAGCTGTCCCGGCTGACTCGGTCCTGGGTCTGAGCTGCTGCGGGTTCGACCACCTATCCCGACCGACTCGGTCCCGGGTCCAAAAAACTGTGGGGTCGACCAGCTCTCCCGGCTGACACGGTCCCGGTTCCGAGATCACGAGGTGTCGACCAGCTCTACCGGCCCACTCGGTCCCGGGTCCGAGCTGCCGTGGGGTCGACCAGCTGTACCGGGTGACTCGGACCCGGGTCTGAGGAGCTGAGGGGTCGACCTGCTATCCCGGCCGACTCCGTCCCGGGTCCGAGCTGATGCGTCGTCAACCAGCTGTCCCGGCCGACCCGAACACCGGATCCGAGGGGCAGGGTGTCGAACAGCTCTCCAGGCTGACTAGGTTCCTGGGCCATAGAGACCGAGGTACCGAGAGTCCAAGGGGCCTGGCCGTAGACCAGCGTTCACGGTCGACTCGCTGCTGGGGGTTGAGGTGCCATGAGGTTGACCAGCTGACCCGGCCGACAAGGTCCCGGGTCCGCAGAGCCGTGGGGTGACCAGCATTCCGGGTGGATTCTGTCCTGGGTCCGAGGGTTCAACAAGATGTGCCGGTCAACTCGGTCCCGTGTCCGAGGGGCCACAGTGTCGACCAACTATCCTGGCCGACTCGGGCCAGTGTCTGAGCAGCCACGTGGTCGACCAGCTGTTCCGGTCGCAAATTTCCCATGTCCGAGCTGCCACACAGTCTACTTTCTCTCCCGGCAGTCTCTGACCCCAGGAACGAGGGTCTGAGAGGTGGACCAGCTGTCTAGGTGGAAACGATCCCATGTCTGAGGGGGTGTGGTGTCGACCAGCTGTCCCTGCCGACTCGATCCTGGGTCCAAGGGGCCAGGGGGTCGACCAGCTCTCCCAGCCGACTCGGTCCCGGGTCCGAACTGCTGCGTTATCGACAAGCTGTACCGGCCGAATCGGATCCTGGGCCCTAATGGTTGCAGGGTCGAAGTTCTGCCCCGGCCGACTCGATCCCTTGTCCGAGTGTCCGGGGGTGGCAGGGTCAATCCGATCTCCCGGCCGAATTAGACCACAAGTCCAAGGGGGCCTCTGGGTCGACCAGCTCTCCCGGCCAACTGTGTCCCTTGTCCGAGCTCCCGCTTGGTCAAACAGCTGTCCCGGGCCACTCGGTCCCTGGTCCGAGGTTCCGAGGTGGGGTGGAGTCAACCAGCTGTCGCGGCCGATTCGGACCCCAGGTCCGAGGATCCATGGGGTCCACCAACTGTCCCGGGCGACTCGGTCCCTTGTCCAAGGAACTGAGGGGTCGACCAGCTGTCCTGGCCACCTTGATCCTGTGTCACAAGGTCCACGGTGTCGACAGGCGGTCACAGCCTACACCGTCCTGTGTCCAAACTGCCGCGTGTTTGACCAGCTGACCCAGCTGACATGGTCCCTGGTCCGATCTGGTGCGGGGTCGACCAGCTCTCCCGGCCGACTCGTTCCCGGGCCCGGGGTTCGGCGAGGTCAACCAGTTCTCCCAGCCGACGTGGTCCTGTGCCGCAGGGGCCGTGGTTTCTACCAGCTTTCCCGGCCGACTCGGTCCCAGGTCCGAGCTGCCTCGGGGTTGACCAGCTCTCCCGGCCAACAAGGTCCCTGGGACAGAGGGTCTGAGATTTCGACCAGCTCTCCGAACCCACTCAGTCCCCTGTCTGAGCTGCCATGGTGTTGACCAACTACCTCGGCCGACTCGTTCCCGAGACCGAAGGGCCGCGTTGTCGACGAGCTATACCGGATTCTTTGGACCCTGGGTCTGAGTGGCTGCAACGTAAACGAGCTCCCCAGCCGACTTGCTGTTGAGGGGCGATGTGCCTCGAGGTGTCGTGTGGTGAAATATTTGTCCCGGCTGACTCGCTACTGGGTCCAAGGAACGAGAGGGGGCAGGGTCGACCTGTTGTCCTGACCGACTCAGACCCCAAGTCCGAGGGGCCACGGGGTCGACCAGCTATCCAGGAAGACTCGGACCCTGGGTCCGAGGGGCTGCAGGGTCAACCAGCTCTCCCGGCCGACTTGCTGTTGAGGGGCAAGGTGCCGTGAGGCTGACCAGCAGTCCTGGCAACACAGTCCTGTTTCTGAATTTCCTCGGGGCTGACCAGCTATACTGGCCGACTCGTACCCAGTGTCCGAGAGGTCACGTGGTGAAATATTTGTCCGGCTGACTCGCTGCTGGGTCCAAGGAACGAGAGGGTGTGGGGTCGACCAGTTGTCCTGACAGACTCAGTCGCCGGGTCCAAGGGACCAAGGGGTCGACCAGCTGTCCCAGCCGACTCTTTCACTGGTCTGAACTGCCGTGGGTTGACCAGCAATCCCAGGCGACTTGGGCCCAGGTCCGAGGGTTCCATGGTGGGCGGGGTCCACCAGCAATCCCGGCTGACTCTCGCCTGGGTCCAAGGGGCCAGGATGTCACCCAGCTGTCCCGGGCACCTTGGACCCCCAGGTCGAGGGTCTGTATGGTCTGCTGGGAGTCCCATACCACTCGGACCACGGGTCCGAGGGGCAGAGGGTCGAACAGCTGTCCAGGCCGATTATATTCCTGGGCCGGAGGGACCGAGGGACAGAGGGTCCGCAGGGCCTGGTGGTTAACCAGCTATCACAGCCGACTCGGTCTGCGTCAGAGCTGGAACGGGGTTGACAGGCTGTCCCCCTGACTCGGACACCGAGTCTGAGGGGCTGCAGGGTTGACCAGCTGTCCAAGCCGACTCGGACCCCGGGTCCAAGGTGCCGAGCTTTTGACAAGCTGTCCTGACCGACTCATGCCCCGCCGAGGGTCTGAGTGGTCGACCAGTTATCCTGTCAGACTCATTCCCGGGTGCAAGCGGCTGTGCAGTTGAACAGCTTCCCGGGCGACTCGTTCCCCTGACCAATCAGCCAAGGGGTCGACGTGCTGTCCCGGCTGATTCCGTCGCAGTCCGAGTGTCCAAGGGGTCGACCAGCTATCCCGGCCGACTCGGTCCGGGAACGAAGTAATGTGGGCTTAACCAATTGTCCCAGGCGACATGGTCCTGATTCTGAGGGGCCACGGGGTCGACCAGCTCTCTCGGCTGACACGGACCCCGGGTCCGAATGGTCACGTGGTCGAATAGTGGTCCTGGCTGACTCGACCCTGCATCCAAGGATCTGAGGGGCCGCTGGGTCGATCAGCTCTCCAGCGTAAATATTCCTTGGTTCGATCTTATCGAGGTCAACCAGAACTCCTGACCAATTCGGACCCAGGTCTGAGGAGCTGTGGTGTCACCCAGCTGTCCCGGCTTCCTCGGACACTGGTCTGAAGTGATATGGGGTCGACCAGCTATCCCGGCCGACTCGGTCCAAGGTGCGAGGGGCGTCGCTGTCGACCAGCTCACCCGAGCGACTCGGACCCAAGTCCTAGGAGCCGTGGCATCGACCAGTTATATCAGCCCACTCGTACCAGTTTCCGAGCTACCGAGGTGTCGTCCAGTTGTCCCAGGTGACACGGACTCGGGTGCGGGGAGCTGTGGGATCAACCAGATCTACCGTCCAACTCATTCCCGGTTCCTAGCTGACACTGGGTCGACCATCTGTCCCGACCGACTCAGACACGGATCCGAGTAGCTGTGGGGTCGACCAGATATAACAGACAACTCTGTCCCGGGTCCGAGCCCGGAGGTGTGGTCCAGCAATCCCGACCAACACAGTCCGAATTTGGAGCTGACGCGGGTTTGACCAGCTGTCCCGGCAGTCTTGGACCCAGGTCTGAGGAGCTGTGGGGTGACCAGCTATCTCGTCAGACTCGGTCCTGGGTCCGAGGGCCCACCGTGTCCAACAGCTGTCCCGGCTGACTCGGTCCTGGGTCTGAGCTGCTGCGGGTTCGACCACCTATCCCGACCGACTCGGTCCCGGGTCCAAAAAACTGTGGGGTCGACCAGCTCTCCCGGCTGACACGGTCCCGGTTCCGAGATCACGAGGTGTCAACCAGCTCTACCGGCCCACTCGGTCCCGGGTCCGAGCTGCCGTGGGGTCGACCAGCTGTACCGGGTGACTCGGACCCGGGTCTGAGGAGCTTGTGGGTCGACCTGCTATCCCGGCCGACTCCGTCCCGGGTCCGAGCTGATGCGTCGTCAACCAGCTGTCCCGGCCGACCCGAACACCGGATCCGAGGGGCAGGGTGTCGAACAGCTCTCCAGGCTGACTAGGTTCCTGGGCCATAGAGACCGAGGTACCGAGGGTCCAAGGGGCCTGGCCATAGACCAGCGTTCACGGTCGACACACTGCTGGGGGTTGAGGTGCCACGAGGTTGACCAGCTGACCCGGCCGACAAGGTCCCGGGTCTGCAGAGCCGTGGGGTCGACCAGCATTCTGGGTGGATTCTGTCCTGGGTCCGAGGGTCCAACGAGATGTGCCATGTCCGAGGGGCCACAGTGTCGACCAACTATCCTGGCCGACTCGGGCCAGTGTCTGAGCAGCCACGTGGTCGACCAGCTGTTCCGGTCGCAAATTTCCCATGTCCGAGCTGCCACACAGTCTACCTTCTGTCCCGGCATTCTCAGGCCCCAGGAACGAGGGTCCGAGAGGTGGACCAGCTGTCCAGGTGGAAATGATCCCATGTCTGAGGGGGTGTGGTGTTGACCAGCTGTCCCTGCCGACTCGCTCCTGGGTCCAAGGGGCCAGGGGGTCGAACAGCTGTCCTGGCCGACTTGGACCCAGATCCGAGGAGCCGTGGGGTCGACCAGCTCTCCCGGCCGACTCGGTCCCGTTTCCGAACTGCCGTGGTATCGGCCAGCTGTCCCCGCCGACTCGGACCCCGGGTCTGAGTTGCCACATGTTGACCAGCTATCCGAGCCAACTCGGACAATCGGTCCAAGGTGCCGAGCTTTCGACAAGCTGTCCCGACCGACTCATGCCCCACCGAGAGTCTGAAGGGTTGAGGAGCTGTCCTGTCTGACTCTTTCCCGGGTGCAAGCGGCTGCGCTGTTGACCAGCTTTCCTGGGTGACTCGTTCCCATGTCCAAGCAGACAATGGGTCAATGTGCTGTCCCGGCTGATTCCGTACCGGGTCCGAGTGCCCCAAAGGTGGACAAGCTTCCCGGCCGATTCGGGTCCCGGTTCCTAGTGGTTGCAGGGTTGACCGTCTGCCCCGGCCGACTCGATCCCTTGTCCAAGTGTCCGGGGGTGGCGGGGTCGACCAGATCTCCCAGCCAAATCGGACCACAAGTCCGAGGGTCCTCTGGGTCGACCAGCCTTCCTGGCCAACTATGTCCCTTGTCCGAGCTCCCGATGGTCAAACAGCTGTCCCGGGCCACTCGGTCTCTGGTCCGAGGTTCCGATGCGGGCTGGAATCCACCAGCTGTCCCGGCCAATTCAGACCCAGGGTCCGAGGATCCTGGGGGTTGAACAGCTGTCCCGGCCGACTCGTTCCCGGGCCCGGGGTTCCGCGAAGTCAACCACTTCTCCCGGCTGACGTTGTCCTGCGTCCCAGGGGCCACGGGTTCTACCAGCTTTCCCGGCCGACTCGGTCCTGGGTCTGAGCTGCCTCGGGGTTGACCAGCTCTCCCGGCCAACAACGTCCCTGGGAGCGAGGGTCCGAGACGTCGACCAGCTCTCCCAACCCACTCAGTCCCCTGTCTGAGCTGCCATGGCCGACTACCCCGGCCGACTCATTCCCGAGACCGAGGGGCCGCTTGGTCGACCAGCTATCCCGGATGACTCGTACGCCGGGTCTGAGGGGCTGCAGGGTCAAGCAGCTCTCCCGGCCGACTTGCTGTTGAGGGGCGAGGTGCCGCGAGGGGTCGCGTGGTGAAATATTTGTCCCAGCTGACTGGCAGCTGGGTCCAAGGAATGAGAGGGGGCGGGGTCGACCAGTTGTCCCGATGCACACATACCCAAGGTCCAAGGGGCCGCGGGGTCGACCAGCTGTCCCAGCCTATATTTCCCTGGTCCAAGCTGCCGCGGGGTCGACCAGCAGTCCCGGGCGACTCGGTTTCAGGTCCGAGGTTCCCAGGGTGGGCGGGGTCCACCAGCAGTCCCGGCTGACTCTCGCATGGGTCCAAGGGGCCAAGATGTCACCCAGCTGTCCCGGGCACCTAGGTCCACCAGGTCCAAGGGGCTGCACGGTCGGCCGGGAGTCCCGTCCCACTCAGACCACGGGTCCGTGGGGCAGAGGGTGGAACAGCTGTCCAGGCCAATTATATTCCTGGGCCGGAGAGACCGAGGGACTGAGTGTCCGCAGGGCCTGGCGGTTCACCAGCTATCACAGCCAGCTCGGTCCTGCATCAGAGCTGAAACGGGGTTGACCAGCTGTCCCGGCTGATTCGGACCCCGGGTCCAAGGTGCCGAGCTTTCGACAAGCTGTCCCGACCGACTCATGCCCCACCGAGGGTCTGAGGGGTCGTCCAGCTGTCCTGTCCGTCTCATTCCCGGGTGCAATCGGCTGGGCTTTTGACCAGCTTTCCCGGGTGACTGTTTCCCATGTCCAAGCAGCCAAGAGGTCGACATGCTGTCCCGGCTGATTCCGTCCCGGGTCCAAGTGTCAAAGTGGTCGACCAGCTATCCCGGCCGACTCGGTCCCGGGTTCTAGCTGACGTGGGTTGAACCCGCGGTCCCGGCAGACACAGACCCATGTCCGTGTAGCTCTTGGGTCGACCAGCTTTCCCGGCCGACTCTGTCCCGTGTATGAAGTACCTTGTGCTCAACCAATTGTCTTGGTTGACCTGGTTCAGGTTCTGAGGGGCCGTGGGCTCGACCAGCTCTTCCGGCCGACTCGGACCCCGGGTCCGAATGGTCACGTGGTCGAATAGTGGTCCCAGCTGATTCGACCCTGAGTCCAAGGGTCTGAGGGGCTGCTGGGTCAACCAGCTCTCCCGGCGGAAACGTTCCTGGGTTCGATCTTATCGAGGTCAACCAGATCTCCTGACCAATTCGGACCCGGGTCCGAGGAGCTGTGGGGTCAAGCCGCTTTCCTGGCTGACTCGGACATTGGTCCCAAGTGATATGGGGTCAACGAGCTCTCCCGGCCGACTCGGTCCCAGGTCCGAGGGGCCTCGGTGTCGACCAGCTCTCCCGGACGACTCAGACCCGGGTCCGAGGAGCCGTGGCATCGACCATTTATACCGGCCCACTCGGTCCCGTGTCCGAGCTACCGTGGTGTCATAGAGATGTCCCAGGTGACAAGGACCCGGGTGCGAGTAGCTGTGGGGTCGAGCAAATATACCGGCCCACTCTGTCCCGGGTCCGAGCCCGGAGGTGTGGTCCAGCAATCCCGGCCAACACGGTCCCGGGTTGGACTTGACGCGGGTTTGACCAGCTGTCCGCGCAGTCTTGGACCCAGGTTTGAGGAGCTGTGGGGTTGACCAGCTATCCCGGCAGACTCTGTCCCGGGTCCGAGGGGACACGGGGACGAACAGCTGTCCCACCTGACTCGGTCCTGGGTCTGAGCTGATGTGGCTTTGACCACCTATCCGGACCGACTCGGTCCCTGGTCCAAATAACTGTGGGGTAGACCAGCTCTCCCGGCTGACACGGTCCTGGTTCCGAGCTGACGATGTGTCAACCAGCTGTACCGGACGACTCCGTCCCGGGTCCGAGGTGCCGTAGGATCGAGCAGCTGTACCGGGTGACTTGGACCCGGGTCTGAGGAGGTGTGTGGTCACCCTGCTATCCTGGCTGACTCTGTCATGGGTCCGAGCTAATGCTGCATCAACCAGCTGTCCCAGCCAACACTTTCCCTGGTCTCAGCTGCCGCGGCGGCGACCAGCAGTCCCGGGCGACTCGGTCCCAGGTCCGAGGGTCCCAGTGTGGGCGGGGTACATGAGCTGTCCTGGCTGATTCTCGCCAGGGTCCAAGAGGCCAGCATGTAACCCAGCTGTCCCGGGCACCTACGACCACATGGTCCAAGGGGCTGAACGGTCGGCTGGGAGTCCCGTCCCACTCAGAACATGGGTCCGTGGGGCAGAGGCTGGAACAGTTGTCCAGGCCGATTATATTCCTGGGACGGAGAGACCGAGGGACAGAGGGTCCGCAGGGCCTGGCGTTTAACCAGCTATCACAGCCGACTTGGTCCTGCGTCAGAGCTGAAACGGGGTTGACCAGCTCTCCGAGCCGACTCGGACACCCGGTCCAAGGTGCTGAGCTTTCGACAAGCTGTCCTGACCGACTCATGCCCCACCGAGGGTCTGAGGGGTCGACCAGCTGTACTGTCCGACTCATTCCCGGGCCCTAGTGGTTGCAGGGTCGACCTTCTGCCCCAGGCAACTCGATCCCTTGTCCAAGTGTCCGAGGGTGGTGGGGTCGACCAGATCTCCCGGCCGAATCGGACCACAAGTCCGAGGGGCCTCTGGGTCGGCCAGCCCTCCCGGCCAACTGTGTCCCTTGTCCGAGCACCCGCGTGATCAAACAGTTCTCCCGGGCCACTTGGTCTCTGGTCCGAAGTTCCGAGTTGGGGTGGAGTCAACCAGCTGTCCCGGCTAATTCGGACCCCGGGTCCGAGGGTCCTTGGGGTCGACCAACTGTCCTGGGCAACAAGTTCCCGTGTCCAAGGAGCCGAGGGGTCGACCAGCTGTCCCGGCCGCCACGGTCCTGTGTCACAAGGGCCACGGGGTCGACAGACTGTCCCAGCCGACTAAGTCCTTTGTCCAAGCTGCCGCGTGTTCTCCAGCTGACCAAGCTGACATGGTCCATGGTCCGAGCTGGTGCGGGGTCGACCAGCTGTCCGGGCCGACTCGTTCCCGGGCCCGGGGTTCCGCGATGTCAACCAGTTCTGCCGGCCGACGTGGTCCTGCGTCCCAGGGGCAGCAGGTTCTACCAGCATTCCCGGCTTACTCGGTCCCGGGCCTGAGCTGCCTCAGGTTGACCAGCTCTCCCGGCCAACAAGGTCCCTGGGAACGAGTGTCCGAGACGTCGACCAGCTCTCCCAACCCACTCAGTCCCCTGTCTGAGCTGCCATGGTGTCGAACAACTACCCCGGCCGACTCGCTGCCAAGACCAAGGGGCCGCTTGGTCGACCAGCTATCCCGGGTGATTCGGACCCCGGGCCTGAGGAGCTGCAGGGTCAACCAGCTCTCCCGGCCGACTTGCTGTTGAGGGGCGAGGTGCCGCGAGGGGTCGCGTGGTGAAATATTTGTCCCGGCTGACTCGCTGCTTGGTCCAAGGAACGAGAGGGGGCGGGGCCGACCAGTTGTCCTCACCGACTCAGACCCCGGTTCCAAGGGGCTGCGGGGTCTTACCTGCTGTCCCGGCCTATATTTCCCTGTTCCGAGCTGCCGCGGGGTCAACCAGCAGTCCCTGGCGACTCGGTCCCAGGTCCGAGGGTCCCAAGGTGAGCGGGGTCCACCAGCTGTCCCGGCTGACTCTCGCCCTGGTCCAAGGGGCCACGATGTCACCCAGCTGTCCCGGGCACCTAGGTCCCCCAGGTTCAAGGGGCTGCACGGTCAGCCGGGAGTCCCGTCCCACTCGGACAACTGGTCAGTGGGGCAGAGTGTCGAAGAGCTGTCCAGGCAGATTATATTCCTGGGCCGGAGAGACCGAGAGACAGAGGGTCCGCAGGGCCTGGTGGTTAACCATCTATCACAGCCAACTCGGTCCTGCATCAGAGCTGAAACAGGGTTGACCAGCTGTCCCCGCCAACTCGGACACCCGGTCCAAGGTGCCGAGCTTTCGAAAAGCTGTCCCGACTGACTCATGCCCCACCTAGAGTCTTAGGGGTCGACCAGCTGTCCTTTCCGAATCATTCCCGGGTGCAAGTGGCTGCGCTGTTAACCAGATTTCCCGGGCGACTCGTTCCCATGTCCAAGCAGCCAAGGGGTTGTCCTGGTGTCCCGGCTGATTCCGTCTCGGGTCCGAGTGTCCAAGGGGTCGACCAGCTATCCCGGCTGACTCGGTCCCGGGTTCGAGGAGACGTGGTTTCAACCCGCTGTCCCAGCAGACACAGACCCGTGACCGTATAGCTCTTAGGTCGACCAGCTTTCCCGGCTGACTCTGTCCTGGGTTCGAAGTACCTTGGGCTCAACCAATTGTCCCGGGCGACATGGTCCAGGTTCTGAGGGGCCGTGGGGTCAACCAGCTTTCCCGGCCGACTCGGACCCCGAGTCCGAATGGTCACTTGGTCGAATAGTGGTCCCACCTGACTCGACCCAGGGTCCAAGGGTCTGAGGGGCCGCTGGGTCAACCAGCTCTCCCGGCAGAAACATTCCTGGGTTCGATCTTATCGAGGTCAACCAGATCTCCTGACCAATTCGGTGCGGGGTCGACCAGCTGTCCCAGCCGACTCGTTCCAGGGCCCAGCGTTCCGCGAGGTCCACCAGTTCTCCCGGCGGACGTGGTCCTGCGTCCCAGGGGCCACGGGTTCTACCAGCTTTCCCGGCCGACTCAGTCCCGGGTCCGAGCTGCCTCGGGGTTGACCAGCTCTCCCAGCCAACAAGGTCCCTGGGACCGAGGGTCCGAGACGTCGACCAGCTCTCCCAACCCACTCAGTCCCCTGTCTGAGCTGCCATGGTGTCGACCATCTACCCCGGCCGACTCGTTCCCGAGACGGAGGGGCCGCGTGGTCGACCAGCTATCCCGGATGTCTCGGACCCCGGGTCTGAGGGGCTGCAGGGTAAAGCAGCTCTCCCGGCCGACTTGCTCTTGAGGGGCGAGGTGCCGCGAGGGGTTGTGTGGTGAAATATGTGTCCCGGCTGACTCGCTGCTGGGTCCAAGGAACGAGAAGGGGCGGGGTTGACCAGTTGTCCTGACCGACTCAGACCCCGATCCCAGGGGCCGTGGGGTCGACCAGCTGTCCCAGCCTACATTTCCCTGGTCCGAGCTGCCACGGGTTCGACCAGCAGTCTCGGGCGACTCGGTCCCAGGTCCGAGGGTCCCAGGTTGAGCGGGGTCCACCAGCAGTCCCGGCTGACTCTCGCCCGGGTCCTAGGGGCCATGATGTCAGCCAGCTGTCCCGGGCCCCTAGCACCCCCAGTTCCAAGGGGCTGCTCGGTCGGCTGGGACTCCCTTCACACTCAGACCACGGGTCCTGGGGCAGAGGGTCGAAGAATTGTCCAGGCCGATTATATTCCTGGGACAGAGAGACCGAGGGACAGAGGGTCCGCAGGGCCTGGCAGTTAACCAGCTATAACAGCTGACTCGGTCCTGCGTCAGAGCTGAAACGGGGTTGACCAGCTGTCTGATCCGTCTTGGACACCGGGTCCAAGGTGCCGAGATTTCGACAAGCTGTCCCGACCGACTCATGCCCACCGAGGGTCTGAGGGGTCGACCAGCTGTCCTGTCCGACTCATTCCAGGGTGCAAGCGGCTGCGCTCTTGAGCAGCTTTCCCGGGCGACTCGGTCCCGTGACCAAGGAGCCGAGGGGTTGACCAGCTGTCCGGGCCTCCTCGGTCCTGTGTCACAAGGGCCACGGTGTCAACAGGCTGTCCCAGTCGACTCAGTCTTGTGTCCAAACTGCCGCGTGTTTGACCAGTTCACCCAGGCGACATGGCCCCTGTTCCAAGCTGGTGCTGGTTCGACCTTCTGTCCCGGGCGACTCCGTACCAGGTCCCAGGGTGGGCGGGGTCCAACAGAAGTCCCGGCTGGCTCTCGGCCGGGTCCAAGGGGCCACGATGTCACCCAGCTGTCCCGGGCACCTAGGTCACCCAGGGCCAAGAGGCTGCATGGTCGGCCGGCAGTCCCGTCCCACTCAGACCACGGGTCCGAGAGGCAGAGGGTCGAACAGCTGTCCAGGCCGATTATATTCCTGAGCAGGGGAGACCGAGGGACAGAGGGTTCGCTAGGCCTGGCTGTGTACCAGCTATTACAGCCGAATTAGTCCTGCGTCAGAGCTGAAACGGGGGTTGAACAAGATGTCCCGACCGACTCATGCCCCACCGAGGGTCTGAGGGGTCGACTAGCTATCCTGTCCGACTCATTCCCGGGTGCAAGCGGCTGCGCTGTTGACCAGCTTACCCGAGGGACTCGTTCCCATGTCCAAGCAGCCAAGGGGTCGACGTGCTGTCCCGGCTGATTCCGTCCCGGGTCCGAGTGTCCAAGGCGTGGACCAGCTGTCCCGGCCGAATCGGATCCCGGGCCCTAGTGGTTGCAGGGTCGACCTTCTTCCCCGGCCGACTCGATCCCTTGTCCGAGTGTCCGGGCATGGCGGGGTGGACCAGATCTCCCGGCCGAATCGGACCACAAGTCCAAGGGGCCTCTGGGTCGGCCAGCCCTCCCGGCCAACTGTGTCCCTTGTCCGAGCACCCGCGTGATCAAACAGCTCTCCCGGGCCACTTGGTCTCTGGTCCGAAGTTCCGAGTTGGGGTGGAGTCAACCAGCTGTCCCGGCCAATTCGGACCCCGGGTCCCAAGATCCTTGGGGTCGACCAACTGTCCCGGGCGCCTCGATCCCGTGTCTGAGGGGCCGCGGGGTCGACCAGCTGTCCCGGTCTACATATCCCTGGTCCGAGCTGCCGCGGGTTCGACCAGAAGTCTCGGGCGACTCGGTCCCAGGTCCGGGGTCCCAGGGTGGGCGGGTCCACCAGCGGTCCCGGCTGACTCTCACCCGGCTCCAAGGGGCCATGATGTCACCCAGCTGTCCCGGGCACCTAGGACCCCGTGGTCCAAGGGGCTGCACGTTCGGCCGGGAGTCCCATTCCACTCGGACCACGGGTCCATGGTGCAGAGGGTCGAACAGCTGCCCAGGCCGATTTTATTAATGGGGCGGAGAGACAGAGGGACAGAGGGTCCACAGGGCCTGGCGGTTAACCAGCTATCACAGCTGACTCGGTCCTGCGTCAGGGCTGAAACGGGTTGACCAGCTGTCTGAGCCGACTCAGACACCGGGTCCAAGGTGCCGAGCATTCGACAAGCTGTCCTGACCGACTCATGCCCACCGAGGTTGTGAGGGGTCGACCAGCTGTCCTGTCCGAGTCATTCCCGGGTGCAAGAGGCTGCGCTGTTGAGCAGCTTTCCCGGGCGAATCGGTCCCATGTTCAAGCAGCCGAGGGGTCGACCAGCTGTCCCGGCCTCCTTGGTCCTGTGTCACAAGGGCCATGGTGTCGACAGGCTTTCCCAGTCGACTCAGTCCTGTGTCCAAACTGCCACGTGTTTGACCAGCTCACCCAGCCGACATGGTCCCTATTCCAAGCTGGTGCGGGGTCGACCAGCTGTCCCATGCGACTCGGTGCCATGTCCGAGGGTCCCAGGGTGGGCGGGGTCCACCAGCAGTCCCGGCTGACACTCAGCCGAGTCCAAGGGCAACGATGTCACCCGGCTGTCCTGGGTACCTAGTTCCCCCAGGTCCAAGGGGCTGCACGGTCTGCCGGGAGTCCCGTCCCACTCGGACCACAGGTCTTTGGGGCAGAGCGTCGAACAGCTGTCCAGTCCGATTATGTTCCTGAGCCGGAGAGAGTGAGGAACACAGGGTCCGCAGGGCCTGGCTGTTTATCAGCTTTCACAGCCGACTAGGTCCTGCGTCAGAGCTGAAACGGGGTTGACCAGCTGTCCCCACCGACTCGGACACTGGGTCTGAGTTGCCACAGGGTTGACCAGCCGTCCGAGCCAACTCGGACACCGGGTCCAAGGTGCCGAGCTTTCGACAAGCTGTCCCGACCGACTCATGCCCCACCGAGAGTCTGAGGGGTCGACCAGCTGTCCTGTCCGTCTCATTCCCGGGTGCAAGCAGCTGCGCTCTTGACCAGCTTTCCCGGGCGACTCGTTACCATGTCCAAGCAGCCAAGGGGTCGACGTGCTGTCCCGGCTGATTCCGTCCCGGGTCCGAGTGTCCAAGAAGTGGAACAGCTGTCCCGGCCGAATCGGATCGCGGGCCCTAGAGGTTGCAGGGTCGACCTTCTTTCCCGGCCGACTCGATCCCTTGTCCGAGTGTCCGGGGGTGGCGGGGTCGACCAGATCTCCCGGCCGAATCGGACCACAAGTCCGAGGGGCCTCTGGGTCGACCAGCCCTCCCGGACAACTGTGTCCCTTTTCCGAGCTCCCGCGTGGTCAAACAGCTGTCCCGGGCCACTCGGTCTCTGGTCCGAGTTTCCGAGGCGGGGTGGAGTCAACCAGCTATCCCAGCCAATTCGGACCCCGGGTCCGAGGATCCTTGGGGTCGACAAACTGTCCCGGGCGACTCTGTCCCTTGTCCAAGGAGCCGAGGGGTCGACCAGATGTCCCGGCCGACATTTTCCTGGTCCGAGTTGCCGCGGGGTCGACCAGCAGTCCAGGGCGACTCGGTCCCAGGTCCGAGGGTCCCAGGGTGGGCGGGGTCCACCAGCAGTCCCGGCTGAATCTTGCCCAGGTCCAAGGGCCAAGATGTCACCCAGCTGTCCAGGGCACCTATGTCCCCCAGGTTCAACGGGCTGCACGGTCGCTCGGGAGTCCCGTCCCACTCGGACCACGGTTCCGTGGGGCAGAGGGTCGAACAGCTGTCCAGGCCGATTATATTCCTGGGCCAGTGAGACCGAGGGACAGAGGGTCCGCAGGGCCTGGCGGTTAACCAGCTATCACAGCCGACTCGGTCCTGCGTCGGAGCTGAAACGTGGTTGACCAGCTGTCCCCGCGGACTCGGACACCCGGTCCAAGGTGCCGAGCTTTCGACAAGCTGTCCCGACCGACTCATGCCCCACCGAGGTTCTGAGGGGTCGACCAGCTGTACTGTCCGACTCATTCCCGGGTGCAAGCGGCTGCGCTGTTGACCAGCTTTCCCGGGCGACTCGTTCCAATGTCCAAGCAGCCAAGGGGTCGACGTGCTGTCCCGGCTGATTCCATCCCAGTTACGAGTGTCCAAGTGGTGGAACAGCTGTCCCGGCCGAATCGGATCCTGGGCCCTAGTGGTTGCAGGGTCGACTTTCTGCCCCGGCCGACTCGATCCCTTGTCCGAGTGTCCGGGGGTGGCGGGGTCGACCAGATCTCCCGGCCGAATCGGACCACAAGTCCGAGGGGCCTCTGGGTCGACCAGCCCTACCGGCCAACTCTGTCCATTGTCCGAGCTCCCGCGTGGTCAAACTGCTGTCCCGGGCAACTCGGTCTCTGTTCCGAGGTTCCAAGGCGGGGTGGAGTCAACCAGCTGTCCCGGCCAATTCGGACACCGGGTCCGAGGATCCTTGGGGTCGACCAACTGTCCAGGGCGACTCGGTCCTGTGTCACAAGGGCCACGGGGCCGAAAGGCTGTCCCTGCCGACTCAGTCCTGTGTCCAAGCTGCTGGGTGTTTCACCAGCTGTTCCAGCCGACATGGTCCCTGGTCCGAGCTGGTGCGGTGTCGACCAGCTGTGCCGGCCGACTCGTTCCTGGGCCCGGGGTTCCACGAGGTCAACCAGTTCTCCGGGCCGAAGTGTTCCTGCATCCCTGGGGCCGCGGGTTCTACCAGCTTTCCCGGCCGACCCGGTCCCGGGTCCGAGCTGCCTCGGGGTTGTCCAGCTCTCCCGGCCAACAAGGTCCCTGGGACCGAGGGTCCGAGACGTCGACCAGCTCTCCCAACCCACTCAGTCCCCTGTCTGAGCTGCCATGCTGTCAACCAACTACCCCGGCCGACTCGTTCCCGAGACCGAGGGGCCGCTTTGTCGACAAGCTATCCCGGATGACTCGGACCCCCGGGTCTGAGGGGCTGCAGGGTCAAGCAGCTCTCCCGGCAGACTTGCTGTTGAGGGGCGAGGTGCCGCGAGGGGTCGCGTGGTGAAATATGTGTCCCGGCTGACTCACTGCTGGGTCCAAGGAACGAGAGGGGGCGGGGTCGACCAGTTGTCCTGACCGACTCAGACCCCGGTTCCAAGGGGCCGCGGGGTCGACCAGCTGTCCCGGCCTACATTTCCCTTGTCCGAGCTGCCGCGGGGTCGACCAGCAGTCCCTGGCTAGTCGGTGCCATGTCCGAGGGTCCCAGGATGGGCGGGGTCCACCAGCAGTCCCGGCTGACTCTCGCCCTCGTCCAATGGGCCACGATGTCACCCAGCTGTCCCGGGCACCTAGGTCCCCCAGGGTCAAGGGGCTGCAATGTCGGCCGGGAAACCATCCCACTCGGAGCACGAGTCCGTGGGGCAGAGGGTGGAACAGCTGTCCAGTCCGATTATATTCCTTGGCGGGAGAGACCGAGGGACTGAGGGTCCGCAGGTCCTGGCAGTTAAGCAGCTATCACAGCCGACTCGGTCCTGCGTTAGAGCTGAAACGGGGTTGACCAGCTGTCCCCGACGACCCGGACCCCGGGTCCATGCTGCCGAGCTTTCGTCAAGCTGTCCCGACCGACTCATGCCCCACCGAGGGTCTGAGGGGTCGACCAGCGGTCCTGTCCGTCTCATTCCCGGGTGCAAGTGGCTGCGCTGTTGACCAGCTTTCCCAGGCGACTCGTTCCCATGTCCAAGCAGCCAAGGGGTCGACGTGCTGTCCCGGCTGATTCCGTCTTGGGTCCGAGTGTCCAAGGCATGGACCAGCTGTCACGGACGAATCGGATCCCGGGCCCTAGTGGTTGCAGGGTCGAACTTCTTCCCCGGCCGACTCGATCCCTTGTCCGAGTGTCCGGGGGTGGCGGGGTCGACCAGATCTCCCGGCCGAATCGGACCACAAGTCCGAGGGGCCTCTGGGTCGACCAGCCCTCCCGGGCAACTGTGTCCCTTGTCCAAGCTCCCGCGTGGACAAACAGCCTCCCGGGGCCACTCGTTCTCTGCTCAGAGGTTCCGATGCGGACTGGAGTCCACCAGCTGTCCCGGCCAATTCGGACCCCGGGTCCGAGGATCCTTGGGGTCGACCAACTGTCCCGGGTGACTCGGTCCTGTGTCAGAAGGGCCACGGGGCGGACAGGCTGTCCCAGCCGACTCAGTCCTGTGTCCATGCTGCCGCGTATTTGACCAGCTGACCCAGCCGACATGGTCCCTGGTCCAAGCTGGTGCGGGGTCGACCAGGTGGCCCAGCCGACTCGTTCCCAGGCCCGGGGTTCCGAGACGTCAACCCGTTCTCCCAGCCGACGTGGTCCTGCCTCCCTGGGGCCTTGATTCTACCAGCATTCCCAGCCGACTCGGTCCCGGGTCCGAGCTGCCTCGGGGTTGACCAGCTCTCCCGGCCAACAAGGTCCCTGGGACCATGGGTCAGAGACATCGACCAGCTCTCCCAACCCACTCAGTCCCCTGTCTGAGCTGCAATGGTGTCGACCAACTAACCCGGCCGAATCGTTCCCGAGACCGAGGGGCCGCTTGGTCGACCAGCTATCCCGGAACACTCGGACCCCGGGTCTGAGGGGTTGCTGGGTCAACCAGCACTCCCGGCCGACTTGCTGTTGAGGGGCGAGGTGCAGCAACGGTTCGCGTGGTGAAATATGAGTCCCGGTTGACTCGCTGCTGGGTCCAAGGAACGAGAGGGGGCGGGGTCGACCAGTTGTCCTGACCGACTCAGACCCCGGGTCCAAGGGTTCGCGGGGTCGACCCGCTGTCCCGGCCTACTTTTCCTGGTCTGAGCTGCCACGGGGCCGACCAGCAGTCCCGGGTGACTCGTTCCCAGGTCCAGGGTCCCAGGGTCGGCGGGGTCCACCAGCAGTCTCGGGTGACTCTCGCCCGGGTCCAAGGGGACACGATGTCACCCAGCTCTTCCGGGAACCTAGGTCCCCCAGGGAAAAGGGGCTGCAAGGTCGGCCGGGATTCCAGTCCCACTTGGACCATGGGTCCGTGGGGCAGAGGGTGGAACAGCTGTCTAGGCCGATTATATTCCTGGGCCAGTGAGACCGAGGGACAGAGGGTCCGCAGGGCCTGGCGGTTAACCAGCTATCACAGCCGACTCGGTCCTGCGTCAGAGCTGAAATGGGGTTGACCAGCTGTCCCCGCCGACTCGGACCCCGGGTCCAAGGTGCCGAGCTTTCGACAAGCTGTCCCGACCGACTCATGCCCCACCGAGGGTCTGAGGGGTCGACCAGCTGTCCTGTCCGTCTCAATCCCGGGTGCAAGAGCTGCGCTGTTGACCAGCTTTCCCGGGCGACTCGTTCCCATGTCCAAGCAGCCAAGGGGTCGACATGCTGTCCCGGCTGATTTCGTCCCGGGTCCGAGTGTCCAAGTGGTGGACCAGCTGTCCCGGCCGAATCAGATCGTGGGCCCTAGTGGTTGCAGGGTCGAACTTCTTCCCCGGCCGACTCGATCCCTTGTCCGAGTGTCCGGGGGTGGTGTGGTCGACCAGATCTCCCGGCCGAATCGGACCACAAGTCCGAGGGTCCTCTGGGTCGACCAGCCCTCCCGGCCAACTGTGTCCCTTGTCCGAGCTCCCGCATACTCAAACAGCTGTCCCGGGCCACTCGGTCTCTGGTCCGAGGTTCCGATGCGGGCTGGAGTCCACCAGCTGTCCCGGCCATTCCGGACCCCGGGTCCGAGGATCCTTGGGGTCGACCAACAGTCCCGGGCGACTCGGTCCTGTGTCACAAGGGCCACTGGTCCGACAGACTGCCCCAGCCGACTCAGTCCTGTGTCCAAGCTGCCGCGTGTTTCACCAGCTGTTCCAGCCGACATGGTCCATGTTCCGAGCTGGTGCGGGGTGGACCAGCTGTCCCGGCCGACTCGTTCCCGGGCCCGGGGTTCCGCGAGGTCAACCAGTTCTACCGGCCGACCTGGTCCTGTGTCCCTTGAACCTCGGTTTCTACCAGCTTTTCCGGCCGACTCGGTCCCGGGTCCGAGCTGCCTCGGGGTTGATCAGCTCTCCCGGCCAACAAGGTCCCTGGGAACGAGGGTCCGAGACGTCGACCAGCTCTCCCAACCCACTTAGTCCCCTGTCTGAGCTGCCATGGTGTCGACCAACTACACCGGCCGACTCGTTCCCAGACCGAGGGGCCGCTTGGTCGAACAGCTATCCCGGATGACTCGGACCCCGGGTCTGAGGGGCTGCAGGGTCAACCAGCTCTCCCGGCAGACTTGCTGTTGAAAGGCGAGGTGCTGCGAGGGGTCGCGTGGTGAAATATGTGTCCCGGCTGACTTGCTGCAGGGACCAAGGAACGAGAGGGGGCGGGGTCGACCAGTTGTCCTGACTGACTCAGACCCATGGTCCAAGGGGCCACGGGGTCGACCAGATGTCCCGGCCTACATTTCCCTTGTCCGAGCTGCCGCGGGGTCGACCCGCAGTCCCTGGCGACTCGGTGCCATGTCCGAGGCTGCCAGGGTGGGCGGGGTCCACCAGCAGTCCAGGCTGACTCTCGCCCGGTTCCAAGGGGCCACGATGTCACCCAGCTGTCCCGGGCACCTAGGTCCCCCAGGTCCAAGGGGCTGCAAATCGGCCGTGATACTGTCCCACTCGGACCACTGGTTCGTGGGGCAGAGGGTGGAACATCTGTCCAGGCCGATTATGTTCCTGGGCCAGAGAGACCGAGGGAGAGATGGTCCGCAGGGCCTGGCGGTTAACCAGCTATCACAGGCCACTCAGTCCTGCGTCAGAGATGAAACGGGGTTGACCAGCTGTTCCGCCGGCTCGGAGACCCGGTCCAAGGTGCCGAGCTTTCGACAAGCTGTCCCGACCGACTCATGCCCCACCGAGTGTCTGAGGGGTCGACTAGCTTTCCTGTCAGACTCATTCCCCAGTGCAAAGCGGCTGCGCTGTTGATCAGCTTTCCCTGGCGACTTGTTCCCATGTCCAAGCAGCCAAGGGGTCGATGTGGTGTCCCGGCTGATTCCGTCCCGTGTCCGAGTTTCCAAGCGGTCCAACAGCTGTCCCGGCCGAATCGGATCGTGGGCCCTAGTGGTTGCAGGGTCGAACTTCTTCCCCGGCCAACTCGATCCCTTGTCCGAGTGTCCGGGCATGGCGGGGTCGACCAGATCTCCCGGCCGAATCAGACCACAAGCCCGAGGGGCCTCTGGGTCGACCAGCCCTCCCGGCCACCTGTGTCCCTTTTCTGAGCTCCCGCATGGTCAACCATCTATCCCGGCCCACTCGGTCTCTGGTCCGGGGTTCCGATGCGGGCTGAAGTCCACCAGCTGTCCCGGCCATTTTGGACACCGGGTCCGAGGATCCTTGGGGTCGACCAACTGTCCAGGGCGACTCGGTCCTGTGTCACAAGGGCCACGGGGCCGACAGGCTGTCCCAGCCGACTCAGTCCTGTGTCCAAGCTGCCGCGTGTTTGACCAGCTGACCCAGCCGACATGGTCCCTGGTCCGAGCTGGTGCGGGGTGGACCAGCTGTCCCGGCCGACTCGTTCCCGGGCCCGGGGTTCCACGAGTTCAACCAGTTCTCCCGGTCGTCGTGGTCCTGGGTCCCAGGGGCCACGGGTTCTACCAGCTTTCCCGGCTTACTCGGTCCCGGGTCCGAGCTGCCTCGGGGTTGACCAGCTCTCCCGGCCAACAAGGTCCCTGGGACCGAGGATCCGAGACGGCGACCAGCTCTCCCAACCCACTCAGTCCCCTGTCTGAGCTGCAATGGTGTCGACCAACTAACCCGGCCGACTCGTTCCCGAGACTGAGGGGCCGCTTGGTCGACCAGCTATCCAGGATGACTCGGAACCCGGGTGTGAGGGGCTGCAGGGTCAAGCAGCTCTCCCGGCCGACTTGCTGTTGAGAGGCGAGGTGACTCGAGGCGCCGCGTGGTGAAATATTTGTTCCAGCTGAATCGCTGCTGGGACCAAGGAACAAGAGGGGGCAGGGTCGACCACTTGTCCTGACCGACTCAGACCCTGGGTCCAAGGGGCCATGGGGTCGACCCGCTGTCCCGGCCTACATTTCCCTGGTCTGAGCTGCCGTGGGGTCGACCAGCAGTCCCGGGCGACTCGGTCCCAAGTCTAAGGGGCCCAGGGTGGGCAGGGTCCACCAGCAGTCCCGGCTGACTCTCGCCCGGGTCCAAGGGGCCACGATGTCACCCAGCTGTCCCGGGCACCTAGGTCCCCCAGGGCCAAGGGGCTGAACAGTCAGCCGGGAGTCCCGTCCCACTCGGAACACTGGTCCGTGGGGCAGAGGGTCAAAGAGCTGTCCAGGCCGATTATATTCCTGGGCCAGTGAGACCGAGGGAGAGAAGGTCCGCAAGGCCTGGCGGTTAAACAGCTATCACAGATGACTCGTTCCTGCGTCAGAGCTGAAACGGGGTTGACCAGCTGTCCCCGCCGACTCGGACCCCGTGTCCAAGTTGCCGAGCTTTCGACAAGCTGTCCCGACCGACTCATGCCCCACCGAGGGTCTGAGGGGTCGACCAGCTGTCCTGTCCGTCTCATTCCCGGGTGCAAGCAGCTGCGCTCTTGACCAGCTTTCCCGGGCGACTCGTTACCATGTCCAAGCAGCCAAGGGGTCGACATGCTGTCCCGGCTGATTCCGTCCCGGGTCCGAGTGTCCAAGAAGTGGAACAGCTGTCCCGGCCGAATCGGATCGTGGGCCCTAGAGGTTGCAGGGTCGACCTTCTTTCCCGGCCGACTCGATCCCTTGTCCGAGTGTCCGGGGGTGGCGGGGTCGACCAGATCTCCCGGCCGAATCGGACCACAAGTCCGAGGGGCCTCTGGGTCGACCAGCCCTCCCGGACAACTGTGTCCCTTTTCCGAGCTCCCGCGTGGTCAAACAGCTGTCCCGGGCCACTCGGTCTCTGTTCCGAGGTTCCGAGGCGGGCTAAGTCAACCAGCTGTCCCGGCCAATTCGGACCCCGGGTCCGAGGATCCTTGGGGTCGACCAACTGTCCAGGGCGACTCGGTCCTGTGTCACAAGGGCCACGGGGCCGAAAGGCTGTCCCAGCCGAATCAGTCCTGTGTCCAAGCTGAGGCGTGTTTGACCAGCTGACCCAGCCGACATTGTCCAAGGTCCGAGCTGGTGCGGGGTGGACCAGCTGTCCCGGCCGACTCGTTCCCGGGCCCGGGGTTCCGCGAGGTCAACCAGTTCTACCGGCCGACGTGGTCCTGTGTCCCTTGAACCTCGGTTTCTACCAGCTTTTCCGGCCGACTCGGTCCCGGGTCCGAGCTGCCTCGGGGTTGACCAGCTCTCCCGGCCAACAAGGTCCCTGGGAACGAGGGTCCGAGACGTCGACCAGCTCTCCCAACCCACTCAGTCCCCTGTCTGAGCTGCCATGGTGGCGACCAACTACCCCGGCCGACTCGTTCCCGAGACCGAGGGGCCGCTTGGTCGACCTGCTCTCCCGGATGACTCGGACCCCGGGTCTGAGGGGCTGCAGGGTCAACCAGCTCTGCCGGCCGACTTGCTGTTGAGGGGCGAGGTGCCGCGTGGTGTCGCGTGGTGAAATATGTGTCCCGGCTGACTCGCTGCTGGGTCCAAGGAACGAGAGGGGGCGGGGTCGATCAGTTGTCCTGACCGATTCAGACCCCTGCTCCATGGGGCCGTGGCATCGACCAGCTGTCCCGGCCTACATTTCCCTGGTCCGAGCTGCCGCGGGGTCGACCAGCAGTCCCTGGCGACTCGGTCCCAGATCCGAGGGTCCCAGGGTGGGCGGGGTCCACCAGCAGTCCCGGCTGACTCTCGCCCGGGTCCAAGGGGCCACGATGTCACCCAGCGGTCCCGGGCACCTAGGTCCCCCAGGTCCACGGGGCTGAACGGTTGGCCGGGAGTCCCATCCCACTCGGACCACTGGTCCGTCGGGCAGAGGGTCGAAGAGCTGTCCAGGCCGATTATATTCCTGGGCCAGTGAGACCGAGGTACAGAGGGTCCGCAAGGCCTGACGGTTAAACAGCTATCACAGACGACTCGTTCCTGCGTCAGAGCTGAAACGGGGTTGACCAGCTGTCCCCGCCGACTCAGACACCGGGTCCAAGGTGCCGAGCTTTCGTCAAGCTGTCCCGACCGACTCATGCCCCACCGAGAGTCTGAGGGGTCGACCAGCTGTCCTGTCCGTCTCATTCCCGGGTGCAAGCAGCTGCGCTCTTGACCAGCTTTCCCGGGCGACTCGTTCCCATGTCCAAGCAGCCAAGGGGTCGACGTGCTGTCCCGGCTGATTCCGTCCCGGGTCCGAGTGTCCAAGAAGTGGAACAGCTGTCCCGGCCGAATCGGATCGCGGGCCCTAGAGGTTGCAGGGTCGACCTTCTTTCCCGGCCGACACGATCCCTTGTCCGAGTGTCCGGGGGTGGCGGGGTCGACCAGATCTCCCGGCCGAATCGGACCACAAGTCCGAGGGGCCTCTGGGTCGACCAGCCCTCCCGGACAACTGTGTCCCTTTTCCGAGCTCCCGCGTGGTCAAACAGCTGTCCCGGGCCACTTGGTCTCTGGTCCGAGGTTCCGAGGCGGGCTAAGTCAACCAGCTGTCCCGGCCAATTCGGACCCTGGGTCCGAGGATCCTTGGGGTCGACCAACTGTCCCGGGTGACTCGGTCCTGTGTCACAAGGGCCACGGGGCCGAAAGGCTGTCCCAGCCGAATCAGTCCTGTGTCCAAGCTGAGGCGTGTTTGACCAGCTGACCCAGCCGACATTGTTCAAGGTCCGAGCTGCCGCGGGGTCGACCAGCAGTCCCTGGCGACTCGGTCCCAGGTCCGAGGGTCCTAGGGTGGGCGGCGTCCACCAGCAGTCCCGGCTGACTCTCGTCCTCGTCCAAGGGGCCACGATGTCACCCAGCGGTCCCGGGCACCTAGGTCCCCCAGGTCCAAGGGGCTGTAAATCGGCCGTGATACTGTCCCACTCGGACCACGAGTCCGTGGGGCACAGGGTGGAACAGCTGTCCAGTCCGATTATATTCCTTGGCGGGAGAGACCAAGGGACAGATGATCCGCAGGGCCTGGCAGTTAACCAGCTATCACAGGGGACTCGGTCATGCGTCAGAGCTGAAACGGGGTTGACCTGCTGTCCCCACCGACTCGGACCCCGGGTCCAAGGTGCCGAGCTTTCGACAAGCTGTCCCGACCGACTCATGCCCCACCGAGGGTCTGAGGGGTCGACCAGCTGTCCTGTCCGTCTCATTCCCGGGTGCAAGCGGCTGCGCTGTTGACCAGCTTTCCCGGGCGACTCGTTCCCATGTCCAAGCAGCCAAGGGGTTGTCGTGCTGTCCCGGCTGATTCCGTCCCGGGTCCGAGTGTCCAAGTGGTGGACCAGCTGTCCCGGCCGAATCGGATCGTGGGCCCTAGAGGTTGCAGGGTCGACCTTCTTCCTCGGCCGACTCGATTTCTTGTCCGAGTGTCCGGGGGTGGCGGGGTCAACCAGATCTCCCGGCCGAATCGGACCAAAAGTCCGAGGGGCCTCTGGGTCGACCAGCCCTCCCGGACAACTCTGTCCCTTGTCCGAGCTGCCACGTGGTCAAACAGCTGTCCCGGGCCACTCGGTCTCTGGTTCGAGGTTCCGATGCGGGCTGGAGTCCACCAGCTGTCCCGGCCAATTCGGACCCCGGGTCTGAGGATTCTTGGGGTCGACCAACTGTCCCGGGCGACTCGGTCCCGTGTCCAAGGATACGAGGGGTCGACCATCTGTCCCGGCCGACTCGGACCTGTGTCACAAGGGCCACGGGGCCGACAGGCTGTCCCAGCCGACTCAGTCCTGTGTCCAAGCTGAGGCGTGTTTGACCAGCTGACCCAGCCGACATGATCCCTGGTCCGAGCTGGTGCGGGGTCGACCAGCTGTCCCGGCCGACTCGTTCCCGAGCCCGGGGTTCCGCGACTTCAACCAGTTCTCCCGGCCGACGTTGGCCTGCCTCCCTGGGGACATGGGTTCTACCAGCCTTCCCGGCCGACTCGGTCCCGGGTCGGAGCTGCCTCAGGGTTGACCAGCTCTCCCGGCCAACAAGGTCCCTGGGACCGCGGGTCCGAGACATCAACCAGCTCTCCCAACCCTCTCAGTCCCCTGTCTGAGCTGCCATGGTGTCGACCAACTACCCCGGCCCACTCGTTCCCGAGACCGAGTGGTCGCTTGGTCCACCAGCTATCCCGGATGACTCGGACCCCGGGTCTGAGGGGCTGCAGGGTCAAGCAGCTCTCCCGGCAGACTTGCTGTTGAGGGGTGAGGTGCCATGAGGGGTCGCGTGGTGAAATATGTGTCCCGGGTGACTCGCTGCTGGGTCCAAGGAACGAGAGGGGGCGAGGTCGACCAGTTGTCCTGACTGACTCAGACCCTGGTTCCAAGGGGCCGCGGGGTCGACCAGCTGTCCCGGCCTACATTTCCCTGGTCTGAGCTGCCACGGGGTCGACGGGCAGTCCCTGGCGACTCGGTCCCAGGTCCGAGGGTCCCAGGATCAGCGGGGTCCACCAGCAGTCCCGGCTTACTCTCGCCCAGGTCCAAGGGGCCAGGATGTGAACCAGCAGACCCAGGCACCAAGGTCCCCCAGGGCCAAGGGGCTGCAAGTTCGGCCGGGAGTCCCGTCCCACTCGGACCACGGGTCCGTGGGGCAGAGGGTCGAAGAGCTGTCCAGGCCGATTATATTCCTGGGCCGGAGAGACCGAGGGACAGAGTGTCCGCAGGGCCTGGCAGTTAACCAGCTATCACAGCCGACTCGTTCCTGTGTCAGAGCTGAAACGGGGTCGACCAGCTGTCCTGTCCGTCTCATTCCCGGATGCAAGCGGCTGCGCTGTTGACCAGCTTTCCCGGGCGACTCGTTCCCATGTCCAAGCAGCCAAGGGGTCGATGTGGTGTCCCGGCTGATTCCGTCCCGGGTCCGAGTGTCCAAGTGGTGGACCAGCTGTCCCGGCCGAATCAGATCGTGGGCCCTAGAGTTTGCAGGGTCGACCTTCTGCCCTGGCCGACTCGATCCCTTGTCCGAGTGTCCGGGGGTGGCGGGGTCGACCAGATCTCCCGGCCAAATCGGACCACAAGTCCGAGGGGCCTCTGGGTCGACCAGCCCTCCCGGCCAACTGTGTCCCTTGTCCGAGCTCCCGCATACTCAAACAGCTGTCCCGGGCCACTCGGTCTCTGGTCCGAGGTTCCGATGCGGGCTGGAGTCCACCAGCTGTCCCGGCCATTCCGGACCCCGGGTCCGAGGATCCTTGCGGTCGACCAATTGTCCCGGGCGACTCGGTCCTGTGTCACAAGGGCCACGGGGCCGACAGGCTGTCCCAGCCGACTCAGTCCTGTGTCCAAGCTGCCGCGTGTTTGACCAGCTGACCCAGCCGACATGGGCCATTTTCCGAGCTGGTGCGAGTTCGACCAGCTGTCCCGGCCGACTCGTTCCCGGGCCCGGGGTTCCGCGACATCAACCAGTTCTCCCGGCCGACGTGGTCCTGCGTCCCTGGGGCCACGGGTTCTACCAGCTTTCCCTGCCGACTCGGTCCCGGGTCCGAGCTGCCTCAGGGTTGACCAGCTCTCCTGGCCAACAAGGTCCCTGGGACCGAGGGTCCGAGACATCGACCAGCTCTCCCAACCCACTCAGTCCCCTGTCTGAGCTGCCATGGTGTCGACTAACTACACCGGCCGACTCGTTCTCGAGACCGAGGGGCCTCTTGGTCTACCAGCTATCCCGGATGACTCGGACCCCGGGTCTGAGGGGCTGCAGGGTCAAGCAGCTCTCCCGGCAGACTTGCTGTTGAGGGGTGAGGTGCCGTGAGGGGTCGCGTGGTGAAATATGTGTCCCGGGTGACTCGCTGCTGGGTCCAAGGAACGAGAGGGGGCGAGGTCGACCAGTTGTCCTGACTGACTCAGACCCCGGTTCCAAGGGGCCGCGGGGTCGACCAGCTGTCCCGGCCTACATTTCCCTGGTCTGAGCTGCCACGGGGTCGACGGGCAGTCCCTGGCGACTCGGTCCCAGGTCCGAGGCTCCCAGGGTCGGCGGGGTCCACCAGCAGTCCCGGCTGACTCTTGCCCGGGTCCAAGGGGCCACAATGTCAACCAGCGGTCCCGGGCACCTAGGTCCCCCATGGCCAAGGGGATGCACGGTCAGCCGGGAGTCCCGTCCCACTCGGACCACGGGTCCGTGGGGCAGAGGGTGGAACAGCTGTCAAGGCCGATTATATTCCTGGGCCGGCGAGACCGAGGGACAGAGGGTCCGCAGGGCCTGGCGGTTAACCAGCTATCACAGCCGACTCAGTCCTGCATCAGAGCTGAAACGGGGTTGACAAGCTGTCCCGACCGACTCATGCCCCACCGAGGGTCTGAGGGGTCGACCAGCTGTCCTGTCCGTCTCATTCCCGGGTGCAAGCAGCTGCGCTCTTGACCAGCTTTCCCGGGCGACTCGTTACCATGTCCAAGCAGCCAAGGGGTCGACGTGCTGTTCCGGCTGATTCTGTCCCGGGTCCGAGTGTCCAAGGGGTGGACCAGCTCTCCCGGCCGAATCGGATCCCGGGCCCTAGTGGTTGCAGGGTCGACCTTCTGCCCCGGCCGCCTCGATCCCTTGTCCGAGTGTCCGGGCATGGCGGGGTCGACCAGAACTCCCGGCCGAATCGGACCACAAATCTGAGGGGCCTCTGGGTCGACCAGCCCTCCCGGCCAACTGTGTCCCTTGTCCGAGCTCCCGCATGGTCAAACAGCTGTCCCGGGCCACTCGGTCTCTGGTCCGAGGTTCCGATGCGGGCTGGAGTCCACCAGCTGTCCCGGCCATTCCGGACCCCGGGTCCGAGGACCCTTGGGGTCGACCAACTGTCCCGGGTGACTCGGTCCTGGGTCACAAGGGCCACGGGGCCAACAGGCTGTCCCAGCCGACTCAGTCCTGTGTCCATGCTGCCGCGTATTTGACCAGCTGACCCAGCCGACATGGTCCCTGTTCCGAGCTGGTGCGGGGTGGACCAGCTGTCCCGGCCGACTCGTTCCCGGGCCCGGGGTTCCGCGAGGTCAACCAGTTCTCCCGGCCGACGTGGGCCTGCGTCCCTGGGGCCGCGGGATCTACCAGCTTTCCCTGCCGACTCGGTCCCGGGTCGGAGCTGCCTCAGGGTTGACCAGCTCTCCTGGCCAACAAGGTCCCTGGGACCGAGGGTCCGAGACGTCGACCAGCTCTCCCAACCCACTCAGTCCCCTGTCTGAGCTGCCATGGTGTCGACTAACTACACCGGCCGACTCGTTCTCGAGACCGAGGGGCCTCTTGGTCTACCAGCTATCCCGGATGACTCGGACCCCGGGTCTGAGGGGCTGCAGGGTCAAGCAGCTCTCCCGGCAGACTTGCTGTTGAGGGGTGAGGTGCCATGAGGGGTCGCGTGGTGAAATATGTGTCCCGGGTGACTCGCTGCTGGGTCCAAGGAACGAGAGGGGGCGAGGTCGACCAGTTGTCCTGACTGACTCAGACCCTGGTTCCAAGGGGCCGCGGGGTCGACCAGCTGTCCCGGCCTACATTTCCCTGGTCTGAGCTGCCACGGGGTCGACGGGCAGTCCCTGGCGACTCGGTCCCAGGTCCGAGGCTCCCAGGGTCGGCGGGGTCCACCAGCAGTCCCGGCTGACTCTTGCCCGGGTCCAAGGGGCCACAATGTCAACCAGCGGTCCCGGGCACCTAGGTCCCCCATGGCCAAGGGGCTGCACGGTCAGCCGGGAGTCCCGTCCCACTCGGACCACGGGTCCGTGGGGCAGAGGGTGGAACAGCTGTCCAGGCCGATTATATTCCTGGGCCGGCGAGACCGAGGGACAGAGGGTCCGCAGGGCCTGGCGGTTAACCAGCTATCACAGCCGACTCAGTCCTGCATCAGAGCTGAAACGGGGTTGACAAGCTGTCCCGACCGACTCATGCCCCACCGAGGGTCTGAGGGGTCGACCAGCTGTCCTGTCCGTCTCATTCCCGGGTGCAAGCAGCTGCGCTTTTGACCAGCTTTCCCGGGCGACTCGTTACCATGTCCAAAGAGCCAAGGGGTCGACGTGCTGTTCCGGCTGATTCTGTCCCGGGTCCGAGTGTCCAAGGGGTGGACCAGCTGTCCCGGCCGAATCGGATCCCGGGCCCTAGTGGTTGCAGGGTCGACCTTCTGCCCCGGCCGCCTCGATCCCTTGTCCGAGTGTCCGGGCATGGCGGGGTCGACCAGAACTCCCGGCCGAATCGGACCACAAGTCTGAGGGGCCTCTGGGTCGACCAGCCCTCCCGGCCAACTGTGTCCCTTGTCCGAGCTCCCGCATGGTCAAACAGCTGTCCCGGGCCACTCGGTCTCTGGTCCGAGGTTCCGATGCGGACTGGAGTCCACCAGCTGTCCCGGCCATTTCGGACCCCGGGTCCGAGGACCCTTGGGGTCGACCAACTGTCCCGGGTGACTCGGTCCTGTGTCACAAGGGCCACGGGGCCAACAGGCTGTCCCAGCCGACTCAGTCCTGTGTCCAAGCTGCCGCGTGTTTGACCAGCTGACCCAGCCGACATGGTCCCAGATCCAATCTGGTGCGGGGTGGACCAGCTGTCCCGGCCGACTCGTTCCCGGGCCCGGGGTTCCGCGAGGTCAACCAGTTCTACCGGCCGACGTGGTCCTGTGTCCCTTGAACCTCGGTTTCTACCAGCTTTTCCGGCCGACTCGGTCCCGGGTCCGAGCTGCCTCGGGGTTGACCAGCTCTCCCGGCCAACAAGGTCCCTGGGACCGAGGGTCCGAGACGTCGACCAGCTCTCCCAACCCACTCAGTCCCCTGTCTGAGCTGCCATGGTGTCGACCAACTACCCCGGCCCACTCGTTCCCGAGACCGAAGGGCCGCGTCGTTGACCAGCTATCCTGGATGACTCGGACCCCGGGTGTGAGGGGCTGCAGGGTCAACCAGCTCTCGCGGCCGACTTACTGTTGAGGGGCGAGGTGCCGCGAGGGGGTCGCGTGGTGAAATATGTGTCCCGGCTGACTCGCTGCTGGGTCCAAGGAACGAGAGGGGGTGGGGTCGACCAGTTGTCCTGACTTACTCAGACCCCGGGTCCAAGGGGCCGCGGGGTCGACCAGCTGTCCCAGCCTATATTTCCCTGGTCCAAGCTGCCGCGGGGTCGACCAGCAGTCCCTGGCGACTCGGTCCCAGGTCCGAGGGTCCCAGGGGTCGGCGGGGTCCACAAGCAGTCCAGGCTCACTCTCGCCCGGGTCCAAGGGGCCACGATGTCACCCAGCTCTTCCGGGCACCTAGGTCCCCCAGGACCAAGGGGCTGAATGTTGTGCCGGGATTCCAGTCCCACTTGGACCACGGGTCCGTGGGGCAGAGGGTCGAAGAGCTGTCCAGGCCGATTGTGTTCCTGGGCCGGAGAGACAGAGTGACTGAGGGTCCGCAGGGCCTGGCGGTTAACCAGCTATCACAGCCGACTCGTTCCTGCGTCAGAGCTGAAACGGGGTTGACCAGCTCTCCCCGCTGACTCGGACCCCGGGTCCAAGGTGCCGAGCTTTCGACAAGCTGTCCCGACCGACTCATGCCCCACCGAGGGTCTGAGGGGTCGACCAGCTGTCCTGTCCATCTCATTCCCGGGTGCAAGCAGCTGCGCTCTTGACCAGCTTTCCCGGGCGACTCGTTCCCATGTCCAAGCAGCCAAGGGGTCGACGTGCTGTCCCGGCTGATTCCGTCTCCGGTCCGAGTGTCCAAGAGGTGGACCAGCTGTCCCGAATCGGATCCCGGGCCCTAGTGGTTGCAGGGTCGACCTTCTGCCCCGGCCGACTCGATCCCTTTTCCGAGTATCCGGGGGTGGCGGGGTCGACCAGATCTCCCGGCCGAATCGGACCAAAAGTCCGAGGGGCCTCTGGGTCGACCAGCCCTCCCGGACAACTGTGTCCCTTGTCCGAGCTCCCGCGTGGTCAAACAGCTGTCCCGGGCCACTCGGTCTCTGCTACGAAGTTCCGAGGCGGGCTGCAGTCAACCAGCTGTCCCGGCCAATTCGGACCCCGGGTCCGAGGATTCTTACGGTCGACCAACTGTCCCGGGTGACTCGGTCCTGTGTCACAAGGGCCACGGGGCCGATAGGCTGTCCCAGCCGACTCAGTCCTGTGTCTAAGCTGCCGCGTGTTTGACCAGCTGACCCAGCCGACATGCTCCCTGGTCCGACCTGGTGCGGGGTGGACCAGCTGTCCCGGCCGACTCGACCCGAGCCTGGGGTTCCGCGAGGTCAACCAGTTCTCCCGGCCGACGTGCTCCTGCGTCCCTGGGGCCGCAGGTTCTACCAGATTTCCCGGCCGAATCGGTCCCGGGTCCGAGCTGCCTCGGGGTTGACCAGCTCTCCCGGCCAACAAGGTCCCTGGGACCGCGGGTCCGAGACGTCGACCAGCTCTCCCAAGCCACTCAGTCCCCTGTCTGTGCTGCCATGGTGTCGACAAACTACCCCGGCCGACTCGTTCCCGAGACCGAGGCGCCGCTTCGTCGACCAGCTCACCCGGATGACTTGGACCCCGGGTCTGAGGGGCTGCAGGGTCAACCAGCTCTCCCGGCCGACTTGCTGTTGAGGGGCGAGGTGCCGCGAGGTGTCGCGTGGTGAAATATGTGTCCCGGCTGACTCGCTGCTGGGTCCAAGGAACGAGAGGGGGTGGGGTCGACCAGTTGTCCTGACTTACTCAGACCCCGGGTCCAAGGGGCCACGGGGTCGACCAGCTTTCCCGGCCTACATTTCCCTGGTCCGAGCTGCCGCGGGGTCGACAGGCAGTCCCTGGCGACTCGGTCCCAGGTCCGAGGGGCCCAGGGTGGGTGGGGTCCACCAGCAGTCCCGGCTGACTCTCGCCCGGGTCCAAGGGGCCACGATGTCACCCAGCTGTCCCGGGCACCTAGGACCCCCAGGGCCAAGGGGCTGCATGGTCGGCCGGGAGTTCCATCCCACTCAGACCACGGGTCCGTGGGGCAGAGGGTCGAACAGCTGTCCAGGCCGATTATATTCCTGGGCCAGAGAGAGCGAGGGACAGAGGGTCCGCAGGGCCTGGCGGTTAACCAGCTATCACAGCCGACTCGGTCCTGCGTCAGAGCTGAAACGGGGTTGACCAGCTGTCCCCGCCGACTCAGACACCGGGTCCACGGTGCCGAGCTTTCGACAAGCTGTCCCGACCGACTCATGCCCCACCGAGGGTCTGAGGGGTCGACAAGCTGTCCTGTCCGACTCATTCCCGGGTGCAAGCGGCTGCGCTGTTGACCAGCTTTCCCGGGCGACTCGTTCCCATGTCCAAGCAACCAAGGGGTCGACGTGCTGTCCCAGCTGATTCCGTCCCGTGTGTCCGAGAGGTTGACCAGCTTTCCCGGCCGAATCGGATCCCAGGCCCTAGTGGTTGCAGGGTCGACCTTCTGCCCCGGCCGACTCGATCCCTTGTCCGAGTGTCCGGGGGTGGTGGGGTCGACCAGATCTCCCGGCCGAATCGGACCACAAGTCCGAGGGGCCTCTGGGTCGACCAGCCCTCCCGGCCACCTGTGTCCCTTGTCCGAGCCCCAGCGTGGTCAAACAGCTGTCCCGGGCCACTCGGTCTCTGGTCCAAAGTTCCGATGCGGGCTGGAGTCAACCAGTTGTCCCGGCTAATTCGGACCCCGGGTCCGAGGATCCTTGGGGTCGACCAACTGTCCCGGGCGACTCGGTCCCGTGTACAAGGAGCCGAGGGCCCGACCAGATGTCCCGGCCGACTTGGTCCTGTGTCACAAGGGCCACGGGATCGACAGGCTGTCCCAGCCGACTCAGTCCTGTGTCCAAGCTGCCGCGTGGTTGACCAGCTGACCCAGCCGACGTGGTCCCTGTTCCGAGCTGGTGCGGGGTCGACCCGCTGTCCCGGCCGACTCTTTCCCGGGCCCGGGGTTCCGCGAGGTCCACCAGTTTTCCCAGCCGACGTGGTCCTGCGTCCCTTTGTTCGCGGGTTCTACCAGCTTTCCCGGCCTACGTGGTCCCGGGTCAGAGCTGCCTCGGGGTTGACCAGCTCTCCCGGCCACCAAGGTCCCTGGGAACGAGGGTCCGAGACGTCAACCAGCTCTCCCAACCCACTCACTCCCCTGTCTGAGCTGGCATGGTGTCGAACAACTACCCCGGCTGACTCGTTCCCGAGACCGTGGGGCCGCTTGGTCGACCAGCTATCCCGGATGACTCGGACCCCGGGTCTGAGGGGCTGCAGTGTCAAGCAGCTCTCCCGGCTGACTTGCTGTTGAGGGGCGAGGTGCCGCGAGGGGTCGCGTGGTGAATTATGAGTCCCGGTTGACTCGCTGCTGGGTCCAAGGTACGAGAGGGGGCAGGGTCGACCAGTTGTCCTGAATGACTCAGACCCCGGGTCCAAGGGGCCGCGGGGTCGACCAGCTGTCCCGGCCTACATTTCCCTGGTCCTACCTGCCGCGGGGTCGACCAGCAATCTCGAGCGACTCGGTCCCTGGTCCGAGGATCCCAGGGTGGGCGGGGTCCACCAGCACTCCCGGCAGACTCTCGCCCGGGTCCAAGGGGCCACGATGTCAGCCAACGGTCCCGGGCACCTAGGTCCCCCAGGGCCAAGGGGCTGAAAGGTGGGCCGGGATTCCTGTCCCACTCGGACCACGGATCCGTGGGGCAGAGGGTGGAACAGCTGTCCAGGCCGATTGTTTTCCTGGGCCGGTGAGACCGAGGGTCTGAGGGTCTGCAGGGCCTGGCAGTTAACCAGCTATCACAGCCGACTCGGTCCTGCGTCAGAGATGAAACGGGGTTGACCAGCTGTCCCCGCCGGCTCGGAGACCCGGTCCAAGATGCCGAGCTTTCGACAAGCTGTCCCGACCGACTCATGCCCCACCGAGGGTCTGAGGGGTCGACTAGCTGTCCTGTCAGACTCATTCCCCAGTGAAAAGCGGCTGCGCTGTTGATCAGCTTTCCCTGGCGACTCGTTCCCATGTCCAAGCAGCCAAGGGGTCGATGTGGTGTCCCGGCTGATTCCGTCCCGGGTCCGAGTGTCCAAGTTGTGGACCAGCTGTCCCGGCCGAATCGGATCCCGGGCCCTAGTGGTTGCAGGGTCGACCTTCTGCCCCGGCCGACTCGATCCCTTGTCCGAGTTTCCGCGGGTGGCGGGGTCGACCAGATCTCCCGGCCGCATCAGACCACAAGTCCGAGGGGCCTCTGGGTCCACCAGCCCTCCCGGCCAACTGTGTCCCTTGTCCGAGCTCCCGCGTGGTCAAACAGCTGTCCCGGGCCACTCGGTCTCTGCTCCGAGGTTCTGAGGCGGGGTGGAGTCAACCAGCTGTCCCGGCCAATTCGGACCCCGGGTCCGAGGATCCTTGGGGTCGACCAACTATCCCGGGTGACTCGGTCCCATGTTCAAGGAGCCGAGGGGTCCACCAGCAGTCCCGGCCCCCTCGGTCATGTGTCACAAAGGCCACGGGGCCGACAGGTTGTCCCAGCCGACTCTGTCCTGTGTCTAAGCTGCCACGTGTTTGACCAGCTGCCCCAGCCGTCATGGTACATGGTGCGAGCTGGTGCGGGGTCGACCCGCTGTCCCGGCCGACTCGTTCCCGGTCCCAGGGTTCCACGAGGTCAACCAGTTCTCCCGGTCGTCGTGGTCCTGGGTCCCAGGGGCCACGGGTTCTACCAGCTTTCCCGGCTTACTCGGTCCCGGGTCCGAGCTGCCTCGGGGTTGACCAGCTCTCCCGGCCAACAAGGTCCCTGGGACCGCGGGTCCGAGACGTCAACCAGCTCTCCCAACCCACTCAGTCCCCTGTCTGAGCTGCCATGGTGTCGACCAACTACCCCGGCCCACTCGTTCCCGAGACCGAGGGGCCGCTTGGTCGACCTGCTCTCCCGGATGACTCGGACCCGGGTCTGAGGGGCTGCAGGGTCAACCAGCTCTCCCGGCCGACTTGCTGTTGAGGGGCGAGGTGCCGCGTGGTGTCGCGTGGTGAAATATTTGTTCCAGCTGAATCGCTGCTGGGACCAAGGAACAAGAGGGGGCAGGGTCGACCACTTGTCATGACCGACTCAGACCCTGGTTCCAAAGGGCCATGGGGTCGACCCGCTGTCCCGGCCTACATTTCCCTGGTCTGAGCTGCCGTGGGGTCGACCAGCAGTCCCGGGCGACTCGGTCCCAAGTCCGAGGGGCCCAGGGTGGGCAGGGTCCACTAGCAGTCCCGGCTGACTCTCGCCCGGGTCCAAGGGGCCACGATGTCACCCAGCTGTCCCGGGCACCTAGGAACCCCAGATACAAGGGGCTGCATGGTCGGCCGGGAGTCCCATCCCACTCGGACCACGTGTCCGTGGGGCAGAGGGTCGAACAGCTGTCCAGGCCGATTATATTCCTGGGCCGGAGTTACCGAGGGTAAGAAGGTCCGCAAGGCCTGGCGGTTAACCAGCTATCACAGCCGACTCGGTCCTGCGTCAGAGATGAAACGGGGTTGACCAGCTGTCCCCGCCGGCTCGGAGACCCGGTCCAAGATGCCGAGCTTTCGACAAGCTGTCCCGACCGACTCATGCCCCACCGAGGGTCTGAGGGGTCGACCAGCTGTCCTGTCCGACTCATTCCCGGCTGCAAGCGGCTACGCTGTTGACCAGCTTTCCCGGGCGACTCGTTACCATGTCCAAGCAGCCAAGGGGTCGACGTGCTGTTCCGGCTGATTCTGTCCCGGGTCCGAGTGTCCAAGGGGTGGACCAGCTCTCCCGGCCGAATCGGATCCCGGGCCCTAGTGGTTGCAGGGTCGACCTTCTGCCCCGGCCGCCTCGATCCCTTGTCCGAGTGTCCGGGCATGGCGGGGTCGACCAGAACTCCCGGCCGAATCGGACCACAAATCTGAGGGGCCTCTGGGTCGACCAGCCCTCCCGGCCAACTGTGTCCCTTGTCCGAGCTCCCGCATGGTCAAACAGCTGTCCCGGGCCACTCGGTCTCTGGTCCGAGGTTCCGATGCGGGCTGGAGTCCACCAGCTGTCCCGGCCATTCCGGACCCCGGGTCCGAGGACCCTTGGGGTCGACCAACTGTCCCGGGTGACTCGGTCCTGGGTCACAAGGGCCACGGGGCCAACAGGCTGTCCCAGCCGACTCACTCCTGTGTCCAAGCTGCCGCGTGTTTGACCAGCTGACCCAGCCGACATGGTCCCTGTTCCGAGCTGGTGCGGGGTGGACCAGCTGTCCCGGCCGACTCGTTCCCGGGCCCGGGGTTCCACGAGGTCAACCAGTTCTCCCGGCCGACGTGGGCCTGCGTCCCTGGGGCCGCGGGATCTACCAGCTTTCCCTGCCGACTCGGTCCCGGGTCGGAGCTGCCTCAGGTTGACCAGCTCTCCTGGCCAACAAGGTCCCTGGGACCGAGGGTCCGAGACGTCGACCAGCTCTCCCAACCCACTCAGTCCCCTGTCTGAGCTGCCATGGTGTCGACTAACTACACCGGCCGACTCGTTCTCGAGACCGAGGGGCCTCTTGGTCTACCAGCTATCCCGGATGACTCGGACCCCGGGTCTGAGGGGCTGCAGGGTCAAGCAGCTCTCCCGGCAGACTTGCTGTTGAGGGGTGAGGTGCCATGAGGGGTCGCGTGGTGAAATATGTGTCCCGGGTGACTCGCTGCTGGGTCCAAGGAACGAGAGGGGGCGAGGTCGACCAGTTGTCCTGACTGACTCAGACCCTGGTTCCAAGGGGCCGCGGGGTCGACCAGCTGTCCCGGCCTACATTTCCCTGGTCTGAGCTGCCACGGGGTCGACGGGCAGTCCCTGGCGACTCGGTCCCAGGTCCGAGGCTCCCAGGGTCAGCGGGGTCCACCAGCAGTCCCGGCTGACTCTTGCCCGGGTCCAAGGGGGCCACAATGTCAACCAGCGGTCCCGGGCACCTAGGTCCCCCATGGCCAAGGGGCTGCACGGTCAGCCGGGAGTCCCGTCCCACTCGGACCACGGGTCCGTGGGGCAGAGGGTGGAACAGCTGTCCAGGCCGATTATATTCCTGGGCCGGCGAGACCGAGGGACAGAGGGTCCGCAGGGCCTGGCGGTTAACCAGCTATCACAGCCGACTCAGTCCTGCATCAGAGCTGAAACGGGGTTGACAAGCTGTCCCGACCGACTCATGCCCCACCGAGGGTCTGAGGGGTCGACCAGCTGTCCTGTCCGTCTCATTCCCGGGTGCAAGCAGCTGCGCTTTTGACCAGCTTTCCCGGGCGACTCGTTACCATGTCCAAAGAGCCAAGGGGTCGACGTGCTGTTCCGGCTGATTCTGTCCCGGGTCCGAGTGTCCAAGGGGTGGACCAGCTCTCCCGGCCGAATCGGATCCCGGGCCCTAGTGGTTGCAGGGTCGACCTTCTGCCCCGGCCGCCTCGATCCCTTGTCCGAGTGTCCGGGCATGGCGGGGTCGACCAGAACTCCCGGCCGAATCGGACCACAAGTCCGAGGGGCCTCTGGGTCGACCAGCCCTCCCGGCCAACTGTGTCCCTTGTCCGAGCTCCCGCATGGTCAAACAGCTGTCCCGGGCCACTCGGTCTCTGGTCCGAGGTTCCGATGCGGGCTGGAGTCCACCAGCTGTCCCGGCCATTTCGGACCCCGGGTCCGAGGACCCTTGGGGTCGACCAACTGTCCCGGGTGACTCGGTCCTGTGTCACAAGGGCCACGGGGCCAACAGGCTGTCCCAGCCGACTCAGTCCTGTGTCCAACCTGCCGCGTGTTTGACCAGCTGACCCAGCCGACATGGTCCCGGATCCAATCTGGTGCGGGGTGGACCAGCTGTCCCGGCCGACTCGTTCCCGGGCCCGGGGTTCCGCGAGGTCAACCAGTTCTACCGGCCGACGTGGTCCTGTGTCCCTTGAACCTCGGTTTCTACCAGCTTTTCCGGCCGACTCGGTCCCGGGTCCGAGCTGCCTCGGGGTTGACCAGCTCTCCCGGCCAACAAGGTCCCTGGGACCGAGGGTCCGAGACGTCGACCAGCTCTCCCAACCCACTCAGTCCCCTGTCTGAGCTGCCATGGTGTCGACCAACTACCCCGGCCCACTCGTTCCCGAGACCGAAGGGCCGCGTCGTTGACCAGCTATCCTGGATGACTCGGACCCCGGGTGTGAGGGGCTGCAGGGTCAACCAGCTCTCGCGGCCGACTTACTGTTGAGGGGCGAGGTGCCGCGAGGGGTCGCGTGGTGAAATATGTGTCCCGGCTGACTCGCTGCTGGGTCCAAGGAACGAGAGGGGGTGGGGTCGACCAGTTGTCCTGACTTACTCAGACCCCGGGTCCAAGGGGCCGCGGGGTCGACCAGCTGTCCCAGCCTATATTTCCCTGGTCCAAGCTGCCGCGGGGTCGACCAGCAGTCCCTGGCGACTCGGTCCCAGGTCCGAGGGTCCCAGGGTCGGCGGGGTCCACAAGCAGTCCAGGCTCACTCTCGCCCGGGTCCAAGGGGCCACGATGTCACCCAGCTCTTCCGGGCACCTAGGTCCCCCAGGACCAAGGGGCTGAATGTTGTGCCGGGATTCCAGTCCCACTTGGACCACGGGTCCGTGGGGCAGAGGGTCGAAGAGCTGTCCAGGCCGATTGTGTTCCTGGGCCGGAGAGACAGAGTGACTGAGGGTCCGCAGGGCCTGGCGGTTAACCAGCTATCACAGCCGACTCGTTCCTGCGTCAGAGCTGAAACGGGGTTGACCAGCTCTCCCCGCTGACTCGGACCCCGGGTCCAAGGTGCCGAGCTTTCGACAAGCTGTCCCGACCGACTCATGCCCCACCGAGGGTCTGAGGGGTCGACCAGCTGTCCTGTCCGTCTCATTCCCGGGTGCAAGCAGCTGCGCTCTTGACCAGCTTTCCCGGGCGACTCGTTCCCATGTCCAAGCAGCAAAGGGGTCGACGTGCTGTCCCGGCTGATTCCGTCTCCGGTCCGAGTGTCCAAGAGGTGGACCAGCTGTCCCGAATCGGATCCCGGGCCCTAGTGGTTGCAGGGTCGACCTTCTGCCCCGGCCGACTCGATCCCTTTTCCGAGTATCCGGGGGTGGCGGGGTCGACCAGATCTCCCGGCCGAATCGGACCAAAAGTCCGAGGGGCCTCTGGGTCGACCAGCCCTCCCGGACAACTGTGTCCCTTGTCCGAGCTCCCGCGTGGTCAAACAGCTGTCCCGGGCCACTCGGTCTCTGCTACGAAGTTCCGAGGCGGGCTGCAGTCAACCAGCTGTCCCGGCCAATTCGGACCCCGGGTCCGAGGATTCTTACGGTCGACCAACTGTCCCGGGTGACTCGGTCCTGTGTCACAAGGGCCACGGGGCCGATAGGCTGTCCCAGCCGACTCAGTCCTGTGTCCAAGCTGCCGCGTGTTTGACCAGCTGACCCAGCCGACATGCTCCCTGGTCCGACCTGGTGCGGGGTGGACCAGCTGTCCCGGCCGACTCGACCCGGGCCTGGGGTTCTGCGAGGTCAACCAGTTCTCCCGGCCGACGTGCTCCTGCGTCCCTGGGGCCGCAGGTTCTACCAGATTTCCCGGCCAAATCGGTCCCGGGTCCGAGCTGCCTCGGGGTTGACCAGCTCTCCCGGCCAACAAGGTCCCTGGGACCGCGGGTCCGAGACGTCGACCAGCTCTCCCAAGCCACTCACTCCCCTGTCTGTGCTGCCATGGTGTCGACAAACTACCCCGGCCGACTCGTTCCCGAGACCGAGGCGCCGCTTCGTCGACCAGCTCACCCGGATGACTTGGACCCCGGGTCTGAGGGGCTGCAGGGTCAACCAGCTCTCCCGGCCGACTTGCTGTTGAGGGGCGAGGTGCCGCGAGGTGTCGCGTGGTGAAATATGTGTCCCGGCTGACTCGCTGCTGGGTCCAAGGAACGAGAGGGGGTGGGGTCGACCAGTTGTCCTGACTTACTCAGACCCCGGGTCCAAGGGGCCACGGGGTCGACCAGCTTTCCCGGCCTACATTTCCCTGGTCCGAGCTGCCGCGGGGTCGACGGGCAGTCCCTGGCGACTCGGTCCCAGGTCCGAGGGGCCCAGGGTGGGCGGGGTCCACCAGCAGTCCCGGCTGACTCTCGCCCGGGTCCAAGGGGCCACGATGTCACCCAGCTGTCCCGGGCACCTAGGACCCCCAGGGCCAAGGGGCTGCATGGTCGGCCGGGAGTTCCATCCCACTCAGACCACGGGTCCGTGGGGCAGAGGGTCGAACAGCTGTCCAGGCCGATTATATTCCTGGGCCAGAGAGAGCGAGGGACAGAGGGTCCGCAGGGCCTGGCGGTTAACCAGCTATCACAGCCGACTCGGTCCTGCGTCAGAGCTGAAACGGGGTTGACCAGCTGTCCCCGCCGACTCAGACACCGGGTCCACGGTGCCGAGCTTTCGACAAGCTGTCCCGACCGACTCATGCCCCACCGAGGGTCTGAGGGGTCGACAAGCTGTCCTGTCCGACTCATTCCCGGGTGCAAGCGGCTGCGCTGTTGACCAGCTTTCCCGGGCGACTCGTTCCCATGTCCAAGCAACCAAGGGGTCGACGTGCTGTCCCAGCTGATTCCGTCCCGTGTGTCCGAGAGGTTGACCAGCTTTCCCGGCCGAATCGGATCCCGGGCCCTAGTGGTTGCAGGGTCGACCTTCTGCCCCGGCCGACTCGATCCCTTGTCCGAGTGTCCGGGGGTGGTGGGGTCGACCAGATCTCCCGGCCGAATCGGACCACAAGTCCGAGGGGCCTCTGGGTCGACCAGCCCTCCCGGCCACCTGTGTCCCTTGTCCGAGCCCCAGCGTGGTCAAACAGCTGTCCCGGGCCACTCGGTCTCTGGTCCAAAGTTCCGATGCGGGCTGGAGTCAACCAGTTGTCCCGGCTAATTCGGACCCCGGGTCCGAGGATCCTTGGGGTCGACCAACTGTCCCGGGCGACTCGGTCCCGTGTACAAGGAGCCGAGGGCCCGACCAGATGTCCCGGCCGACTTGGTCCTGTGTCACAAGGGCCACGGGATCGACAGGCTGTCCCAGCCGACTCAGTCCTGTGTCCAAGCTGCCGCGTGGTTGACCAGCTGACCCAGCCGACGTGGTCCCTGTTCCGAGCTGGTGCGGGGTCGACCCGCTGTCCCGGCCGACTCTTTCCCGGGCCCGGGGTTCCGCGAGGTCAACCAGTTTTCCCAGCCGACGTGGTCCTGCGTCCCTTTGTTCGCTGGGTTCTACCAGCTTTCCCGGCCTACGTGGTCCCGGGTCGGAGCTGCCTCGGGGTTGACCAGCTCTCCCGGCCACCAAGGTCCCTGGGAACGAGGGTCCGAGACGTCAACCAGCTCTCCCAACCCACTCACTCCCCTGTCTGAGCTGGCATGGTGTCGAACAACTACCCCGGCTGACTCGTTCCCGAGACCGTGGGGCCGCTTGGTCGACCAGCTATCCCGGATGACTCGGACCCCGGGTCTGAGGGGCTGCAGTGTCAAGCAGCTCTCCCGGCTGACTTGCTGTTGAGGGGCGAGGTGCCGCGAGGGGTCGCGTGGTGAATTATGAGTCCCGGTTGACTCGCTGCTGGGTCCAAGGTACGAGAGGGGGCAGGGTCGACCAGTTGTCCTGAATGACTCAGACCCCGGGTCCAAGGGGCCGCGGGGTCGACCAGCTGTCCCGGCCTACATTTCCCTGGTCCTACCTGCCGCGGGGTCGACCAGCAATCTCGAGCGACTCGGTCCCTGGTCCGAGGATCCCAGGGTGGGCGGGGTCCACCAGCACTCCCGGCAGACTCTCGCCCGGGTCCAAGGGGCCACGATGTCAGCCAACGGTCCCGGGCACCTAGGTCCCCCAGGGTCAAGGGGCTGCACGGTCGGCCGGGAGTCCCGTCCCCCTCGGACCACGGTTCGTTGGGGCAGAGGGTGGAACAGCTGTCCAGGCCGATTGTTTTCCTGGGCCGGTGAGACCGAGGGTCTGAGGGTCTGCAGGGCCTGGCAGTTAACCAGCTATCACAGCCGACTCGGTCCTGCGTCAGAGATGAAACGGGGTTGACCAGCTGTCCCCGCCGCCTCGGAGACCCGGTCCAAGGTGCCGAGCTTTCGACAAGCTGTCCCGACCGACTCATGCCCCACCGAGGGTCTGAGGGGTCGACTAGCTGTCCTGTCAGACTCATTCCCCAGTGAAAAGCGGCTGCGCTGTTGATCAGCTTTCCCTGGCGACTCGTTCCCATGTCCAAGCAGCCAAGGGGTCGATGTGGTGTCCCGGCTGATTCCGTCCCGGGTCCGAGTGTCCAAGTTGTGGACCAGCTGTCCCGGCCGAATCGGATCCCGGGCCCTAGTGGTTGCAGGGTCGACCTTCTGCCCCGGCCGACTCGATCCCTTGTCCGAGTTTCCGCGGGTGGCGGGGTCGACCAGATCTCCCGGCCGCATCAGACCACAAGTCCGAGGGGCCGCTGGGTCCACCAGCCCTCCCGGCCAACTGTGTCCCTTGTCCGAGCTCCCGCGTGGTCAAACAGCTGTCCCGGGCCACTCGGTCTCTGCTCCGAGGTTCTGAGGCGGGGTGGAGTCAACCAGCTGTCCCGGCCAATTCGGACCCCGGGTCCGAGGATCCTTGGGGTCGACCAACTATCCCGGGTGACTCGGTCCCATGTTCAAGGAGCCGAGGGGGCTACCAGCAATCCCGGCCCCCTCGGTCATGTGTCACAAAGGCCACGGGGCCGACAGGTTGTCCCAGCCGACTCATGTCCTGTGTCTAAGCTGCCACGTGTTTGACCAGCTGCCCCAGCCGTCATGGTACATGGTGCGAGCTGGTGCGGGTTCGACCCACTGTCCCGGCCGACTCGTTCCCGGTCCCGGGGTTCCACGAGGTCAACCAGTTCTCCCGGTCGTCGTGGTCCTGGGTCCCAGGGGCCACGGGTTCTACCAGCTTTCCCGGCTTACTCGGTCCCGGGTCCGAGCTGCCTCGGGGTTGACCAGCTCTCCCGGCCAACAAGGTCCCTGGGACCGAGGATCCGAGACGGCGACCAGCTCTCCCAACCCACTCAGTCCCCTGTCTGAGCTGCCATGGTGTCGACCAACTACCCCGGCCGACTCGTTGTCTGACCGACTCAGACCACGGGTCCATTGGGCCGTGGGAGTCGACCACTTGTCCTGACCGACTCAGACCCTGGGTCCAAGGTGCCGTGGGGTCGACCTGCTGTCCCGGCCTACATTTCCCTGGTCCGAGCTGCCGCGGGGTCGACCAGCAGTCCCTGGCGACTCGGTCCCAGGTCCGAGGGTCCCATGGTGGGCGGGGTCCACCAGCAGTCCCGGCTGACTCTCGCCCGGGTCCAAGGGGACACGATGTCACCCAGCTGTCCCGGGCACCTAGGTCCCCCAGGGCCAAGGGGCTGCATGGTCGGCCGGGAGTTCCATCCCACTCGGACCACTGGTCCGTGGGGCAGAGGGTCGAACAGCTGTCCAGGCCGATTATATTCCTGGGCCAGAGAGAGCGAGGGACAGAGGGTCCGCAGGGCCTGGCGGTTAACCAGCTATCACAGCCGACTAGGTCCTGCGTCAGAGCTGAAACAGGGTTGACCAGCTGTCCCCGCCGACTCAGACACCGGGTCCACGGTGCCGAGCTTTCGACAAGCTGTCCCGACCGACTCATGCCCCACCGAGGGTCTGAGGGGTCGACCAGCTGTCCTGTCCGACTCATTCCCGGGTGCAAGCGGCTGCGCTGTTGACCAGCTTTCCCGGGCGACTCGTTCCCATGTCCAAGCAACCAAGGGGTCGACGTGCTGTCCCAGCTGATTCCGTCCCGTGTGTCCGAGAGGCTTGACCAGCTTTCCCGGCTGAATCGGATCCCAGGCCCTAGTGGTTGCAGGGTCGACCTTCTGCCCCGGCCGACTCGATCCCTTGTCCGAGTGTCCGGGGGTGGTGGGGTCGACCAGATCTCCCGGCCGAATCGGACCACAAGTCCGAGGGTCCTCTGGGTCGACCAGCCCTCCCGGCCACTTGTGTCCCTTGTCCGAGCCCCAGCGTGGTCAAACAGCTGTCCCGGGCCACTCGGTCTCTGGTCCAAAGTTCCGATGCGGGCTGGAGTCAACCAGTTGTCCCGGCTAATTCGGACCCCGGGTCCGAGGATCCTTGGGGTCGACCAACTGTCCCGGGCGACCTGGTCCCGTGTACAAGGAGCCGAGGGCCCGACCAGATGTCCCGGCCGACTTGGTCCTGTGTCACAAGGGCCACGGGATCGACAGGTTGTCCCAGCCGACTCAGTCCTGTGTCCATGCTGCCGCGTGGTTGACCAGCTGACCCAGCCGACGTGGTCCCTGTTCCGAGCTGGTGCGGGGTCGACCCGCTGTCCCGGCCGACTCTTTCCCGGGCCCGGGGTTCCGCGAGGTCAACCAGTTTTCCCAGCCGACGTGGTCCTGCGTCCCTTTGTTCGCGGGTTCTACCAGCTTTCCCGGCCTACGTGGTCCCGGGTCGGAGCTGCCTCGGGGTTGACCAGCTCTCCCGGCCAACAAGGTCCCTGGGAACGAGGGTCCGAGACGTCAACCAGCTCTCCCAACCCACTCACTCCCCTGTCTGAGCTGGCATGGTGTCGAACAACTACCCCAGCCGACTCGTTCCCGAGACCGTGGGGCCGCTTGGTCGACCAGCTATCCCGGATGACTCGGACCCCGGGTCTGAGGGGCTGCAGTGTCAAGCAGCTCTCCCGGCTGACTTGCTGTTGAGGGGCGAGGTGCCGCGAGGGGTCGCGTGGTGAATTATGAGTCCCGGTTGACTCGCTGCTGGGTCCAAGGTACGAGAGGGGGCAGGGTCGACCAGTTGTCCTGAATGACTCAGACCCCGGGTCCAAGGGGCCGCGGGGTCGACCAGCTGTCCCGGCCTACATTTCCCTGGTCCTACCTGCCACGGGGTCGACCAGCAATCTGGAGCGACTCGGTCCCTGGTCCGAGGATCCCAGGGTGGGCGGGGTCCACCAGCACTCCCGGCAGACTCTCGCCCGGGTCCAAGGGGCCACGATGTCAGCCAACGGTCCCGGGCACCTAGGTCCCCCAGGGCCAAGGGGCTGAAAGGTGGGCCGGGATTCCTGTCCCACTCGGACCACGGATCCGTGGGGCAGAGGGTGGAACAGCTGTCCAGGCCGATTGTTTTCCTGGGCCGGTGAGACCGAGGGTCTGAGGGTCTGCAGGGCCTGGCAGTTAACCAGCTATCACAGCTGACTCGGTCCTGCGTCAGAGATGAAACGGGGTTGACCAGCTGTCCCCGCCGGCTCGGAGACCCGGTCCAAGATGCCGAGCTTTCGACAAGCTGTCCCGACCGACTCATGCCCCACCGAGGGTCTGAGGGGTCGACTAGCTGTCCTGTCAGACTCATTCCCCAGTGCAAAGCGGCTGCGCTGTTGATCAGCTTTCCCTGGCGACTCGTTCCCATGTCCAAGCAGCCAAGGGGTCGATGTGGTGTCCCGGCTGATTCCGTCCCGGGTCCGAGTGTCCAAGTTGTGGACCAGCTGTCCCGGCCGAATCGGATCCCGGGCCCTAGTGGTTGCAGGGTCGACCTTCTGCCCCGGCCGACTCGATCCCTTGTCCGAGTTTCCGCGGGTGGCGGGGTCGACCAGATCTCCCGGCCGCATCAGACCACAAGTCCGAGGGGCCGCTGGGTCCACCAGCCCTCCCGGCCAACTGTGTCCCTTGTCCGAGCTCCCGCGTGGTCAAACAGCTGTCCCGGGCCACTCGGTCTCTGCTCCGAGGTTCTGAGGCGGGGTGGAGTCAACCAGCTGTCCCGGCCAATTCGGACCCCGGGTCCGAGGATCCTTGGGGTCGACCAACTATCCCGGGTGACTCGGTCCGGTGTTCAAGGAGCCGAGGGGTCCACCAGCAGTCCCGGCCCCCTCGGTCATGTGTCACAAAGGCCACGGGGCCGACAGGTTGTCCCAGCCGACTCAGTCTGTGTCTAAGCTGCCACGTGTTTGACCAGCTGCCCCAGCTGTCATGGTCCCTGGTCTGAGCTGGTGCGGGGTCGACCCGCTGTCCCGGCCGACTCGTTCCCGGTCCCAGGGTTCCACGAGGTCAACCAGTTCTCCCGGTCGTCGTGGTCCTGGGTCCCAGGGGCCACGGGTTCTACCAGCTTTCCCGGCTTACTCGGTCCCGGGTCCGAGCTGCCTTGAGGTTGACCAGCTCTCCCGGCCAACAAGGTCCCTGGGACCGAGGATCCGAGACGGCGACCAGCTCTCCCAACCCACTCAGTCCCCTGTCTGAGCTGCCATGGTGTCGACCAACTACCCCGGCCCACTCGTTCCCGAGACCGAGGGGCCGCTTGGTCGACCTGCTCTCCCGGATGACTCGGACCCCGGGTCTGAGGGGCTGCAGGGTCAACCAGCTCTCCCGGCCGACTTGCTGTTGAGGGGCGAGGTGCCGCGTGGTGTCGCGTGGTGAAATATTTGTTCCAGCTGAATCGCTGCTGGGACCAAGGAACAAGAGGGGGCAGGGTCGACCACTTGTCATGACCGACTCAGACCCTGGGTCCAAGGGGCCATGGGGTCGACCCGCTGTCCCGGCCTACATTTCCCTGGTCTGAGCTGCCGTGGGTTCGACCAGCAGTCCCGGGCGACTCGGTCCCAAGTCCGAGGGGCCCAGGGTGGGCAGGGTCCACTAGCAGTCCCGGCTGACTCTCGCCCGGGTCCAAGGGGCCACGATGTCACCCAGCTGTCCCGGGCACCTAGGTCCCCCAGGGCCAAGGGGCTGAACAGTCGGCCGGGAGTCCCATCCCACTCGGACCACGTGTCCGTGGGGCAGAGGGTCGAACAGCTGTCCAGGCCGATTATATTCCTGGGCCGGAGTTACCGAGGGTAAGAAGGTCCGCAAGGCCTGGCGGTTAACCAGCTATCACAGCCGACTCGGTCCTGCGTCAGAGATGAAACGGGGTTGACCAGCTGTCCCCGCCGGCTCGGAGACCCGGTCCAAGATGCCGAGCTTTCGACAAGCTGTCCCGACCGACTCATGCCCCACCGAAGGTCTGAGGCGTCGACCAGCTGTCCTGTCCGACTCATTCCCGGCTGCAAGCGGCTACGCTGTTGACCAGCTTTCCCGGGCGACTCGTTCTCATGTCCAAGCAACCAAGGGGTCGACGTGCTGTCCCGGCTGATTCCGTCCCGGGTCCCAGTGTCCAAGGGGTGGACCAGCTGTCCCGGCCGAATCGGATCCCGGGCCCTAGTGGTTGCAGGGTCGACCTTCTGCCCCGGGCGACTCGATCCATTGTCCGAGTGTCCGGGGGTGGCGGGGTCGCCCAGATATCCCGGCCGAATCAGACCACAAGTCCGAGGGGCCTCTGGGTCCACCAGCCCTCCCGGCCAACTGTGTCCCTTGTCCAAGCTCCCGCGTGGTCAAACAGCTGTCCCGGGCCACTCGGTCTCTGGTCCGAGGTTCCGAGGTGGGGTGGAGTCAACCAGCTGTCCCGGAAAATTCGGACCCCGGGTCCGAGGATCCTTGGGGTTGAACAACTATCCCGGGCGACTCGGTCCCGTGTCCAAGGAGCCGAGTGGTCGACCAGCTGTCCCGGCCGCCTCGGTCCTGTGTCACATGGGCCACGGGGCCGACAGGCTGTCCCAGCCGACTCAGTCCTTTGTGCAAGCTGCCGCGTGTTTGACCAGCTGCCCCAGCCGTCATGGTCCATGGTGCGAGCTGGTGCGGGGTCGAACCGCTCTCCCGGCCGACTGTTTCCTGGGCCCAGGGTTCCGCAAGGTCAACCAGTTCTCCTGGCCATGGTGGTCCTGGGTCCCAGGGGCCACGGGTTCAACCAGCTTTCATGGCTGAGTCAGTCCCGGGTCCGAGCTGCCTCGGGGTTGACCAGCTCTCCCGGCCAACAAGGTCCCTGGGAGCGCGGGTCCGAGACGTCAACCAGCTCTCCCAACCCACTCAGACCCCTGTCTGAGCTGCCATGGTGTCGACCAACTACCCCGGCCGATTCGTTCCCGAGACCGAGGGGCCGCGTGGTCGACCAGCTATCCCGGATGACTCGGACCCCGGGTCTGAGGGGCTGCAGGGTCAACCACCTCTCCCGGCCGACTTGCTGTTGAGGGGCGAGGTGCCGCGAGGGGTCACGTGGTGAAATATGTGTCCCGGCTGACTCGCTGCTGGGTCCAAGGAACGAGAGGGGGCGGGGTCGACCAGTTGTCCTGACCGACTCAGAACCCGGGTCCAAAGGGCCGCGGGGTCGACCAGTTGTCCTGACCGACTCAGACCCTGGGTCCAAGGGGCCGTGGGGTCGACCTGCTGTCCCGGCCTACATTTCCCTGGTCCGAGCTGCCGCGGGGTCAAACAGCAGTCCCGTGCGACTCGGTCCCAGGTCCGAGGGGCCCAGGGTGGGCGGGGTCCACCAGCAGTCCCAGCTGACTCTCGCCCGGGTCCAAGGGGCCACGATGTCACCCTGCTGTTCCGGGCACCTAGGTCCCCCAGGGCCAAGGGGCTGCACTGTCGGCAGGGAGTCCCATCCCACTCAGACCACGAGTCCGTGGGGCAGAGGGTGGAACAGCTGTCCAGGCCGATTATATTCCTGGGCCGGTCCACGGGGTCGACAGGCTGTCCCAGCCGACTCAGTCCTGTGTCCAAGCTGCCGCGTGTTTGACCAGCTGACCCAGCTGACATGGTCCCTGGTCCGAGCTGGTGCGGGGTCGTCCAGCTGTCCCGGACGACTCGTTCCCAGGCCCGGGGTTCCGCGTGGTCAACCAGTTCTCCCGGCCGAAGTGGTCCTGCGTCCCAGGGGCCACGGGTTCTGCCAGCTTTCCCGGCCGACTCGGTCCCGGGTCCGTGCTGCCTCGGGGTTGACCAGATCACCCAGCCAACAAGGTCCCTGGGACCGAGGGTCCGAGACGTCGACCAGCTCTCCCAACCCACTCAGTCCCCTGTCTGTGCTACCATGGTGTCGACCAACTACCCCGGCCGACTCGTTCCCGAGACCGAGGGGGTGCATGGTCGAACAGCTATCCCGGATGACACGGACCCCGGGTCTGAGGGGCTGCAGGGTCAAGCAGCTCTCCCGGCCGTCTTGCTGTTGAGGGGCGAGGTGCCGCGAAGGTTCGCGTGGTGAAATATGTGTCCCGGCTGACTCGCTGCTGGGTCCAAGGAACGAGAGGGGGCAGGGTCGACCAGTTGTCCTGACCGACTCAGACCCCGGTCCAATTGGCCGCGGGGTCGACCAGCTGTCCCGGCCTACATTTCCCTGCTCCGAGCTGCCACGGTGTCGACCAGCAGTCCCCGGCGACTCGGTCCCAGGTCCGAGGGTCCCAGGGTGGGCGGGGTCCACCAGCTGTCCCGGCTGACTCTTGCCCGGGTCCAAGGGGCCACAATGTCACCCAGCTGTCCCGGCCACCTAGGACCCCCGGGTCCGAGGGGCTACAGGGTCGGCCGAGAGTCCCGTCCCACTCGGACCACGGGTCCGTGGGGCAGAGGGTCGAACAGCTGTCCAGGCCGATTATATTCCTGGGCCTGAGGGACCAAGGGACAGAGGGTCCACAGGCCCTGGCGGTTAACCATCTATCACAGCCGACTCGGTCCTGCGTCAGAGCTGAAACGGGGTTGACCAGCTTTCTCCGCCGACTCGGACCCCGGGTACGAGGGGCCGCAGGGTTGACCAGCTGTCCAAGCTGACTCGGACCCCGGGTCCAAGGTGCTGAGCTTTCGACAAGCTGTCCCGACAGACTCATGCCCCACTTAGGGTCTGAGGGGTCGACCAGCTGTCCTGTCCGATTCATTCCCGGGTGCAAGCGGCTGCGCTGTTGACCAGCTTTCCCGGGCGACTCGTTCCCATGTCCAAGCAGGCAAGGGGTCGACGTGCTGTCCCGGCTGATTACGTCCCGGGTCCGAGTGTCCAAGGGGTCTACCAGCTCTCCCTGCCGACTCGGTCCCGGGAACGATGTACCTTGGGCTCAAGCAATTGTCATGGGCGACATGGTCCTTGTTCTGAGGGGACGCGGGGTCAACCAGCTCTCCCGGCCGACTCAGACCCCGGGTCGGAATGGTCACGTGGACGAATAGTGGTCCTGGCTAATTCGACTCTGCGTCTAACGGTCTGAGGGGTCGCTGGGTCGACCAGCACTCCTGGCGGAAACGTTACTGGGTTCGATCTTATCTAGGTCAACCAGATCTCCTGACCAATTCGGACCCGGTTTCGAGGAGCTGTGGGGTCAACCAGCTCTCCTGGCTGACTCGGACCCTGGTCCGAAGGGATATGTGGTCGACCAGCTATCCCGACCAACTCGGTCCCAGGTTCGAGGGTCATCGGGGTGGACCAACTCTCCCAACCGACTCAGACCCGTGTCCGAGGAGCCGTGGCATCTACCACTTATACCGGCCCACTCGGTCCTGGGTCCGAGCTACCGTGGTGTCATCCAGATGTCCAAGGTGACACGGACCAGTGTGCAAGGAGCTGTGGGGTGGACCAGGTCTACCGTCCGACTCAGTCCCGGTTCCGAGCTGACACGGGGTCAACCACCAGACCTAGCCGCCACGTACTCTCGGTCCCAGCGGCCGCAGGGTCGACCAGCTGTCCCGACAGACTCTGACCCGGGTCTGAGTAGCTGTGGGGTCGACCAGATATACCGGCCCACTCTGTCCCGGGTCCGAGCCCGGCGGTGTGGTCCAGCAATCCCAGCCAACACGGGTCTGGGTTGGAGCTGATGCGGTTTGACCAGCTGTACCGGCAGTCTTGGACCCAGGTCTGAGGAGCTGTGGGGTTGACCATCTATCCCAGCAGACACGGTCCCAGGTCCGAGGGGACACGGGGTCGAACAGCTGTCTCGCCCGACTCGGTCCTGGGTCTGAGCTGATGTGGTTTTGACCACCTATCCCGACAGACTCAGTCCCGGGTCCAAAAAACTGTGGGGTCGACCAGCTCTTCCAGCCCACTCGGTCCCGGGTCCGAGCTGCCGTGTAGTCGACCAGCTGTACCGGGTGACTCTGACCCGGGTCTGAGGAGGTGTGGGGTCGACCTGCTATCCCGGCCGACTCCGTCCCGGGTCCGAGCTGATGCGGCGTCAACCAGCTGTCCCCGCCGACCCGAACCCCGGGTACGAGGGGCAGGGTGTCGAACAGCTCTCCAGGCTGACTAGGTTCCTGGGCCATAGAGACCGAGGTACCGAGGGTCCAAAGGGCCTGACTGTAGACCAGCGTTCACGGTCGACTCGCTGCTGGGGGTTGAGGTGCCACGAGGTTGACCAGCTGACCCAGCCGACAAGGTCCCAGGTCCGCAGAGCCGTGGGGTCGACCAGCATTCCGGGCGGATTCTGTCCCGGGTCCGAGGGTTCAACGAGATGTGCCGGCCAACTCGGTCCCGGGTCCGAGGGGCCACAGGGTCGAGCAATAATCCTGGCCGACTCGGTCCAGTGTCTGAGCAGCCACGTGGTCGACCAGCTCTCCCGGCTGACTTTCCCGTGTCCGAGCTGCCACACGGTCTACCTTCTCTCCCGGCAGACTCGGGCCCCAGGAACGAGGGTCCGAGAGATCGACCAGCTGTCCAGGTGGAAATGATCCCATGTCTGAGGGGGTGTGGTGTCGACCAGCTGTCCCTGCCGACTCTGTCCTGGGTCCAAGGGGCCACAGGGTCAACCAGCTCTCCTGGCCGACATGGACCCAGATCCGAGGAGCCGTGGTGTCGACGAGCTGTCCCGGCCGACTCGATCCCGATTCCGAGCTGCCGCGGTATCGACCAGCTGTCCTGGCCGAATCGGATCCCGGGCCCTAGTGGTTGCAGGGTCGACCTTCTGCCCCAGCCGACTCGATCCCTTGTCCGAGTGTCCGGGCATGGCGGGGTCGACCAGATCTCCTGGCCGAATTGGACCACAAGTCCGAGGGGCCTCTGGGTCGACAAGCTCTCCTGCCAACTGTGTCCCTTGTCCGAGCTCCCGCATGGTCAAACAGCTGTCCCGGGCCACTCGGTCCCTGGTCCGAGGTTCTGAGGCGGGGTGGAGTCAACCAGCTGTCCTGGCCAATTCGGACCCCGGGTCCGAGGATACATGGGGTCGACCAACGGTCCCGAGCGACTCGGTCCCATGTCCAAGGAGCCGAGGAGTCGACCAGCTGTACCGGTGCCTCGGTCCTGTGTCACAAGGGCCTCGGGGTCGACAGGCTGTCCCAGCCGACTCAGTCCTGTGTCCAAGCTGCCTCTTGTTTGACCAGCTGACCCAGCTGACATGGTCCCTGGTCTGAGCTGGTGCGGGGTCGACCAACTGTCCCGGCCGACTCATTCCTGGGCCCGGGGTTCTGCGAAGTCAACCAGTTCTCCCAGGCAACGTGGTCCTGCGTCCCAGGGGCCGCGGGTTCTACCAGCTTTCCCGGCCGACTCGGTCCCGGGTCCGAGCTGCCTCAGGGTTGACCAGCTCTCCCGGCCAACAAGGTCCCTGGGAACGAGGGTCCGAGACGTCGACCAGCTCTCCCAACCCACTCAGTCCCCTGTCTGAGCTGCCATGGTGTCGACCAACTACCCCGGCTGACTCGTTCCCGAGACCGAGCAGCCGCGTGGTCGAACAGCTATCCCTTATGACTCGGACCCCGGGTCCGAGGGGCTGCATGGTCAACCAGCTCTCCCGGCCGACTTGCTGTTGAGGGGCGAGGTGTCGTGTGGGGTCACGTGGTGAAATATGTGTCCCGGCTGACTCGCTGCTGGGTCCAAGGAACGAGAGGGGGCGGGGTCGACCAGTTGTCCTGACCGACTCAGACCCCGGGTCCTCGGGGCCGGGGGTCGACCAGCTGTCCGGGCCGACTCTTTCCCTGGTCCGAGCTGCCGCGGGATCGACCAGCAATCCCTGGCGACTCGGTCCCAGGTCCGAGGGTCCCAGGGTGGGCGGGGTCCACCAGCTGTCCCGGCGGACTCTCGCCGGGTCCAAGGGGCCACGATGTCACCCAGCTGTCCCGGGCGCCTAGGACCCCCAGGTCAAAGGGGCTGCACGGTTGGCCGGGAGTCCCATCCCACTCGGACCATGGGTCCATGGGGTAGAGCATCGAACAGCTGTCCAGGCCGATTATATTCCTGGGCCGGAGAGACCGAGGGACAGAGTGTCCGCAGAGCCTGGCGATTAACCAGCTATCACAGCCGACTCGGTCCTGCGTCAGAGCTGAAATGGGGTTGACAGCTCTCCAAGTCGACTCGGACCCCGGGTCCAAGATGCCGAGCTTTCGACAAGCTGTCCTGACCGACTCATGCCCCACCGAGGGTCTCAGGGGTCGACCAGCTGTCCTGTCCGATTCATTCCCGGGTGCAAGCGGCTGGGCTCTTGACCAGCTTTCCCAGGCGACCTGTTCCCATGTCCAAGCAGCCAAGGGGTCGACGTGCTGTCCCGGCTGATTCCGTCTCTGGTCCGAGTATCCAAGTGGTCGACCAGTATCCCGGCCACTCGGTCCCGGGTTCGACCTGACGTGGGTTCAACCCGCTGTCCCGGCAGACACGGACCCATGTCCGTGCAGCTGTTGAGTTGACCAGATTTCCCGTCTATCTCGGTCCAGAGTTCGAAGTACCGTGGGCTCAACCAATTCCAGGGCGACATGGTCCTGGTTCTGAGGGGCCGCAGTGTCGACCAGCTGTCCCGGCCGACACGGACCCCTGGTCCGAATGGTCACGTGGTCGAATAGTGGTCCCGGCTGAATCGACCCTGTGTCCAAGGGTCTGAGTGGCCGCTGGGTCGACCAGCAATCCCGGCGGAAACGTTCCTGGGTTCGATCTTATCGAGGTCAACCAGATCTCCTGACCAATTCGGACCCGGGTCCGAGGAGCTCTGGGGTCAACCAGCTCTCCCGGCTGACTCGGACCCTGTTCCCAAGTGATATGGGGTGGACCAGCTCTCCTGGCCGACTCGGACCCGTGTCTGAGGAGCCGTGGCTTCGACCAGTGATACCGGCCCATTCGGTCCCGTGTCTGAGCTACCGTGGTGTTATCCAGACGTCCCAGGTGACACGGACCCAGGTCCGAGTAGCTGTGGGTCAACCAGATATACCGGCCAACTCTGTCCCGCGTCCGAGCCCGGCGGTGTGGTCCAGCGATCCCAGCCAACACGGTCCCGGGTTGGAGCTGACGCGGGTTTGACCAGCTATCCAGGCAGTCTTGGACCCAGGTCTGAGGAGCTGTGGGGTTGACCAACTATCCCGGCAGACTCGGTCCCGTTCCGAGGGGCCACGGGGTCGAACAGCTGTCCCGGCTGACTCGGTCCTGTGTCTGTATTGATGCGGGTTCGACGACCTATCCCGACCGACTCGGTTATGGGTCCAAGAAACTGTGGGGTCGATCAGCTCTCCCGGCTGACACGGTCCCGGGTCCGAGCTGACGGGGTGTCGACCAGCTCTACCGGCCCACTCGGTCCCGGGTCCGAGCTGCCATGGGGTCGACCAGCTGTACTGGGTGACTCTGACCCGGGTCTGAGGAGGTGTGGGGTCGACCTGCTATCCCGGCCGACTCCGTCCCGGGTCCGAGCTGATGCGGCGTCAATCAGCTGTCCCCGCCGACCCGAACCCCAGGTCCGAGGGGCAGGGTGTCGAACAGCTCTCCAGGCTGACTAGGTTCCTGGGCCATAGAGACCGAGGTACCGAGGGTCCAAAGGGCCTGGCCGTAGACCAGCATTCATGGTCGACTCGCTGCTGGGGGTTGAGGTGCCACGAGGTTGACCAGCTGACACGGCCGACAAGGTCCTGGGTCCGCAGAGCCGTGGGGTCGACCAGCATTCCGGGCGGTTTCTGTCCCAGGTCCGAGGGTTCAACGAGTTGTCCCGGCCAACTAGGTCCCGTGACCGTGGGGCCACAGGGTCGACCAACTATCCTGGCTGACTCTTTCAGTGTCTGAGCAGCCACGTGGTCGACCAGCTCTCCCGGCCGAAAATTTCCGATATCCGAGCTTCCGCATGGTCTACCTTATGTCCCGGAGACTTGGGCCCCAGGAACGAGGGTCTGAGAGGTCGACCAGCTGTCCAGGTGGAAACGATCCCATGTCTGAGGGGGTGTGGTGTCGACCAGCTGTCCCTGCCGACTCTGTCCTGGGTCCAAGGGGCCCCGGGGTCGACCAGCTATCTTGGGCGACTTGGACCCAGATCCGAGGAGCTGTGGTTTCGACCAGCTATCCCGGCCACTCTGTCCTGAGTCCGAGGGGCCGTGGGGTCGACCAGCTCTCCCGACCGACTCGATCCCGTGTCCGAGCTGCCATGGTATCGACAAGCTGTCCCTGCCGAATCAGATCCCGTGCCCTAGTGGTTGCAGCATCGAGCTTCTTCCCTGGCCGACTCGATCCCTTGTCCTAGTGTCCGGGTCGTGGGTCGACCTGATCTCCCGGCCGAATCGGACCACAAGTCCGAGGGGCTCTGGGTCGACTGGATCTCCCTGCCGACTGTGTCCCTTGTCCGAGCTCCCTCGTGGTCACACAGCTGTCCCGGGCCATTCGGTCCGTGGACCGAGGTTCCAAGGTGCGGTGGAGTCAACCAGCTGTCCTGGCCGATTAGGATCCCGGGTCCAAGGATCCATGGGGTTGATCAACGATTCCGGGTGACTCGGTCCCGGGTCCGAGGAGCGGAGGGGTCGACCAGCTGTTCCGGCCTCCTCAGTCCTGTGTCACAGGGGCCACGCGGTCGACAGTCTGTCCCAGCCGACTCAGTCCTGTGTCCAAGTTGCCTCATGTTTGACCAGCTGACCCAGCCGACATGGTCCCTGGTCCGAGCTGGTGTGGTGTCGACCAGCTGTCCCGGCCGACTCATTCTCGGTCCCGGGGTTCTGCGAAGCCAACCAGTTCTCCCGGCCAACGTGGTCCTGCATCCCAGGGGCTGCGGGTTCTACCAGCTTTCCCGGCTGACTCGGTCCCAGGTCCGAGCTGCCTCGGGGTTGACCAGCTTTCCCAGCCGACTCGTACCCGGGTGAGAGGAGTCGTGGCATCGACCAGTTATACTGGCCCACTCGATCCCATGTCCGAGCTACCGTGGTGTCATCCACATGTCCCAGGTTACACGGACCCAGGTCCGAGGAGCTGTTGGGTGGACCAGATCTACCGTCTGACTCGGTCCCGGTTCCAAGCTGACACAGGGTAGACCAGCTGTCCCAACAGACTCAGACCCGGGTCACAGTAGCTGTGGGGTCGACCAGATATACCGGGCAACTCTGTCCCGGGTCCGAGCCCGGCGGTGTGGTCCAGCAATCCCGGCCAACACGGTCCGAATTTGGAGCTGACGCAGGTTTGCCCAGCTGTCCCAGCAGTCTTGGACCCAGGTCTGAGGAGCTGTGGGGTTGACCAGCTATCCCAGCTGACTCGGTCCTGGGTCTGAGCTGATGCAGGTTTGACCACCTATCCCGACCGACTTGGTCCTGGGTCCAAAAAACTGTGGGGTTGACCAGCTCTCCCAGATGACACGGTCCCGGTTCCGAGCTGACGAAGTGTCGACCAGCTTTATCGGCCCACTCGGTCCAGGGTCCCAGCTGCCGTGGCGTCGACCAGCTGTACTGGGGGACTCGGACCCCGGTCTGAGGAGGTGTGTGGTCGACCTGCTATCCCGGCCGACTCCGTCCCGGGTCCGAGCTGATGCGGCGTCAACCAGCTGTCCCCGCCGACCCGAACCCCGGGTACGAGGGGCAGGGTGTCGAACAGCTCTCCAGGCTGACTAGGTTCATGGGTCATAGAGACCAAGGTACCGAGGGTCCAAAGGGCCTGGCCGTAGACCAGCGTTCACGGTCGAATCGCTGCTGGGGGTTGAGGTGCCACGAGGTTGACCAGCTGACACGGCCGACAAGGTCCCGGGTCCGCAGAGCCGTGGGGTCGACCAGCATTCCGGGCGGATTCTGTCCCGGGTCCGAGGGTTCAACGAGATGTCCCGGCCAACTAGGTCCCGTGACCGTGGGGCCACAGGGTCGACCAACTATCCTGGCCGCCTCGGTCCAGTGTCTGAGCAGCCACGTGGTCAACCAGCTGTACCAGCCGCAACTATCCCGTGTCTGAGCTGCCGCACGGTCTACCTTCTGTCCCAGCAGACTCGGGCCGCAGGAACGAGGGACCGAGAGGTCGACCAGCTGTCCAGGTGGAAATGATCCCATGTCTGAGGGGCCCCGGGGTCGACCAGCTGTCCCGGGCGCCTCGGTCCTGTGTCACAGGGGCCACAGGGTCGACAGGCTGTCCCAGTCGACTCAGTACTGTGTCCAAGCTTTCGCATGTTTGACCAGCTGACCCAGCCGACATGGTCCTTGCTCCGAGCTGGTTCGGGATCGACCAGCTGTCCCGCCCGACTCCTTCCCGGGCCCGGGGTTCCATGAGGTCAACCAGTTCTCCCGGCCGACGTGGTCCTGCGTCCCAGGGGCCGCGGGTTCTACCAGCTTTCCCGGCCGACTCGGTCCCGGGTCCGAGCTGCCTCAGGGTTGACCAGCTCTCCCGGCCAACAAGGTCCCTGGGACCGAGGGTCCGCGTCGACCAGCTCTCCCAACCCACTCAGTCCCCTGTCTGAGCTGCCATGGTGTCGACCAGCTGCCCCGGCCGACTCGTTCCCGATACCGAGGGGCCGCTTGGTCGACCTGCTCTCCCGGATGACTCGGACCCCGGGTCTGAGGGGCTGCAGGGTCAACCAGCTCTCTCAGCCAACTTGCTGTTGAGGGGCGAGGTGCCGCGAGGTTGACCAGCTGTCCTGGCAACACGGTCCAGTTTCTGAGTTGCAGCGGGGCTGACCAGCTCTCCTGGCCCACTCGGACCCAGTGTCCGAGTGGTCACGTGGTGAAATATTTGTCCCGGCTGACTCGCTGCTTGGTCCAAGGAACGAGAGGGGGCAGGGTCGACCAGTTGTCCTGACCGACTCAGACCCCAGGTCCGAGGGGCCGCGGGGTCGACCAGAGGTCCCGGCCGACTCTTTCCCTGGTCCGAGCTGCCGCGGGGTCGACCAGCAGTCCCGGGCGACTCGGTCCTAGGTCCGAGGGTCCCAGGGTGGGCGGGGTCTGCCAGCTCTCCCGGCGGACTCTCGCCCGGGTCCAAGGGGCCACGATGTCACCCAGCTGTCCCAGGCACCTAGGATCCCCAGGTCCGAAGGGCTGCACGGTCGGCCGGGAGTCCCATCCCACTCGGACCATGGGTCCGTGGGGCAGTGGGTGGAGCAGCTGTCCAGTCCGATTATATTCCTGGGCCGGAGAGACTGAGGGACAGAGGGTCCGCAGGGCCTGGTGGTTAACCAGCTATCACAGGCGACTCGGTCCTGCGTCAGAGCTGAAACTGGGTTGACCAGCTGTCCCCGCCAACTCGGACACCGGGTCCGAGGGGCCACAGGGTTGACCAGCTGTCCAAGCCGACTCGGACCCCGGGTCCAAGGTGCTGAGCTTTCGACAAGCTGTCCTGACCGACTCATGCCCCACCGAGGGTCTGAGGGGTCGACCAGCTGTCCTGTCCGAATCATTCCCGGGTGCAAGCGGCTGCGCTGTTGACCAGCTTTCCCGGGCGACTTGTTCCCATGTCCAAGCAGGCAAGGGGTCGACGTGCTGTCCCGGCTGATTCCGTCCCGGGTCCGTGTGTCCAATGGGTCGACCAGTATCCCGGCCGACTCGGTCCCGGGTTCAAGCTGACGTGGGGTCAACCCGCTGTCCCGGCAGACACGGACCCATGTCCGTGCAGCTGTTGGGTCGACCAGCTTTCCCGGCTGACTCAGTCCTGGGTACGAAGTACCGTTGGCTCAACCAATTGTCCCGGGCAATATGGTCCTGTTTCTGAGGGGCCGTGGGGTTGACCAGCTCTCCCGGCCGACTCGGACCCGGGGTCCGAATGGTCACGTGGTCGAATAGTGGTCCCGGCTGTATCGACCCTGTGTCCAAGGGTCTGAGGGGCCGCTGGGTCAACCAGCTCTCCTGGTGTTAACATTCCTTGGTTCGATCTTCTCGAGGTCAACCAGATCTCCTGACCAATTCGGACCCAGGTTCGAGGTGCTGTGGGGTCAACCAGCTCTCCTGGCTGACTCGGACCCTGTTCCCAAGTGATATGGGGTCGATCAGCTATCCCGGTCGACTCGGTCCCAGGTCCAATGGCCCTCGGGGTCGACCAGCTCTCCCGGCCGACTTGGACCTGTGTCTGAGGAGCCGTGGTATCGACCAGTTATACTGGCCCACTCTGTCCTGGGTCCGAGCTACCGTGGTGTCATCCAGATATCCCAGATGACACCGACCCGGGTGCGAGGAGCTGTGGGGTGGACCAGATCTACCATCCGACTCGGTCCCGGTTCCGTGCTGACACCGGGTCGACCAGCTGCCCCGGCCACCACGTACTCCCAGTCCCAGGGGCCGTGGAGTCGATCAGCTGTCCCAACAGACTCAGACCCGGGTCTGAGTACCTGTGGTTTTGACCAGATATACCGGCCAACTCTGTCCCATGTCCGAGTCCGGCGGTGTGGTCCAGCAATCCCGGCCAACACGGTCCTGGTTTGGAGCTGATGCGGGTTTGACCAGCTGTCCCGGCAGTCTTGGACCCAGGTCTGAGGAGCTGTGGGGTTGACCAGCTATCCTGGCTGCCTCGGTCCCGAGTCCGAGGGGCCACGGGGTTGAACAGCTGTCCCGTCTTACTCGGTCCTGGGTCTGAGCTGCCTATGGTTCGACCACCTATCCCGATCGACTCGGTCCTGGGTCCAAATACTGTGGGGTCGACCAGCTCTCCCAGCTGACACGGTCCCGGTTCCGAGCTGACGAAGTGTCGACCAGCTCTATCGGCCCACTCGGTCCCAGGTCCGAACTGCCATGGGGTCAACCAGCTGTACCGGGTGACTCAGACCCAGGTCTGAGGAGGTGTGTGGTCGACCTGCTATCCCGGCCGACTCCGTCCCGGGTCCGAACTGATGCGGCGTCAACCAGCCGTCCCCGCCAACCCGAACCCCGGGTCGAGGGGCAGGGTGTCGAACAGCTCTCCAGGCTGACTAGGTTCCTGGGCCATAGAGACCGAGGTACCGAGAGTCCAAAGGGCCTGGCCGTAGACCAGCATTCACGGTCGACTCGCTGCTGGGGGTTGAGGTGCCACGAGGTTGACCAGCTGACCCAGCCGACAAGGTCCCGGGTCCACAGAGCCGTGGGGTCGACCAGCATTCCGGGCGGTTTTTGTCCCGGGTCCGAGGGTTCAACGAGTTGTCCCGGCCAACTCAGTCCCGTGTCCGAGGGGCCACAGGGTCGACCAACTATCCTGGCTGACTCTTTCCAGTGTCTGAGCAGCCACGTGGTCGACCAGCTCTCCCGGCCGAAACTTTCCCGTGTCCGAGCTTCCGCATGGTCTACCTTATGTCCCGGCAGACTCGGGCCCCAGGAACGAGGGTCCGAGAGATCGACCAGCTGTCCAGGTGGAAATGATCCCATGTCTGAGGGGGTGTGGTGTCGACCAGCTGTCCCTGCCGACTCTGTCCTGGGTCCAAGGGGCCACGGGGTCGACCAGCTATCTTGGGCGACTTGGACCCAGATCCGAGGAGCCGTGGTGTCGACCAGCAATCCTGGCCACTTGGTCCTGGGTCCGATGGGATGTGAGGTCGACGAGCTGTCCCGGCCGATTCGGTCCCGTGTCCGAGCTGCCGCGGTATCGACCAGCTGTCCCGGCCGAATCAGATCCCTGGCCCTAGTGATTGAAGGATCGAACTTCTGCCCCGGCCGACTCGATCCCTCCTCCAAGTGTCCGGGGTCGCAGGTCAACCAGATCTCCCGTGGTCAAACAGCTGTCCTGGGCCACTCGGTCCTTGGTCCGAGGTTCCGAGTTGGGGTGGAGTCAACCAGCTGTCCCGGCTGATTCGGACCCCTGGCCTGAGGATCCATGGGGTCGATCAACTGTCCCGGGCGACTCGGTCCCGGGTCCGAGGAGGCGAGTGGTCGACCAGCTATCCCGGCCGCCTCGGTCCTGTGTCACATGGGCCACAGGGTCGACAGTCTGTCCCAGCCGACTCAGTCCTGTGTCCAAGTTGCCTCGTGTTTGACCAGCTGACCCAGCCGACATGGTCCCTGGTCCGAGCTGGTGCGGGGTCGACCCGCTGTCCCGGCCGACTCGTTCCCGGGCCCGGGGTTCCGTGAGGTCAACCACTTCTCCCAGCCGACCTGGTCCTTCGTCCCTGGGGCCACGGGTTCTACCAGCTTTCCCGGCCGACCTGGTCCCGGGTCCGAGCTGCCTCGGGGTTGACCAGCTCTCCCGGCCAACAAGGTCCCTGGGACCGAGGGTCGGAAACATCAACCAGCTCTCCCAACCCACTCAGTCCCCTGTCTGAGCTGCCATGGTGTCGACCAGCTGCCCCGGCCGACTCGTTCCCGAGACCGAGGGGCCGCTTGGTCGACCAGCTATCCCGGATGACTCGGACCCCGGGTCTGAGGGGCTGCAGGGTCAACCAGCTCTCCCGGCCGACTTTTGTTGAGGGGCGAGGTGCCGCGAGGTTGACAAGCTGTCCTGGCAACACGGTCCAGCTTCTGAGTTGCCGCGGGGCCGACCAGCTCTCCTTGCCAACTCGGACCGTGTCCGAGGGGTCGCGTGGTGATATATTTGTCCCGGCTGACTCGCTGCTGGGTCCAAGGAATAAGAGGGGTGTCAACCAGTTGTCCTGACCGACTCAGAGCCCCCGTCCGAGGGGCCGCGGGGTCGACCAGCTGTCCCGGCCGACACTTTCTCTGGTCTGAGCTGCCGCGGTGTTGACCAGCAGTCCCCGGCGACTCGGTCCCAGGTCCGAGAGTCCCAGGGTGCGTGGGGTCCACCAGCTGTCCCGGCTGAGTCTCTCCCGGGTCCATGGGTCCGCAATGTCAACCAGCTGTCCTGGCCACTTAGGACCCCTGGGTCCGAGGGGCTGCGCGTTCGTCCGGAATCCCGTCCCACTCGGACCACAGGTCCGTGGGGCAGAGAGAGGGTCGAACAGCTGTCCAGGCCGATTATATTCCTGGGCCGGAGAGACGAAGGGACGGAGGTTCCACAGGGCCTAGCGCTCAACCAGCTATCACAGCCGACTTGGTCCTGCGTCAGAGTTGAAACCGGGTTGACCAGCTGTCCCCGCCGACTTGGACACCAGGTCTGAGAGGCCGCAGGGTTGACCAGCTGTCCAAGCCGACTCGGACCCCAGGTTCAAGGTGCCGAGCTTTTGACAAGCTCTCCTGACCAACTCATCCCCCAGGACCGAGGGTCTGAGGGTTTGAACAGCTGTCGTGTCCGACTCGTTCCCGGGTGCAAGCGGCTGTTGACCAGCTTTCCCGGGCGACTCATTCCTGTGTCCAAGGAGCCGAGGGGTCGACGTGCTCTCCTGGCTGATTCTGTCCCGTGTCTGAGTTTCCAATGGGTCGACCAGCTATCCCAGCCTACACGGTCCCGGGTCTGAGCTGCCTTGGGGTTGACCAGCTCTCCCAGCCGACAAGGTCCCTTGGACCAAGGGTCGGAGACGTCGACCAGCTCTCCCAACCAACTCGGTCCCCTGTCTGAGCTGCCATGGTGTTGACCAGCTGCCCCAGCCGACTCGTTGCTGAGACCCAGGGGCCGCGTGGTCAACCCCTTATCCCAGATGACTCGGTCCCCGTGTCCTAGGGGCCATGGTGTCGACCAGCTCTCCCGCCCGACTCCTTCCCTGGTCCGAGCTGCCGCAGTGTCGACCTGCTGTCCCGGGCGACTCGGTCCCAGGTCCGAGGGTCCCGGGTTTGGTGGGTTGACCAGCTGTCCTGGCTGACTCTCTCCCGGGTCCAAGGGGAAATAGGGTCAACCAGCTGTCCTGGTCAACTCGCTCCCCAGGTCCGAGGGGCCGTGATGTCCACCAGCTCTCCCGGCCGCTTCGGACCCCCAGGTCCGAGGGGCTGCGGTCGGCCATGATTCCCATCCGACTCGGACCACAGGTCCGTGGGGCAGAGGGTCGAACAGCTGTCCAGGCAGATTATATTCCTGGGCCGGAGAGACCGAGGGACGGAAGGTCCACAGGGCCTGGCGGTTAACCAGCTATCACAGCCGACTCGGTCCTGCGTCACAGCTGAAACGGGGTTGACCAGCTGTCCCCGCCGACTCGGACACCAGGTCCGAGGGTCCGCAGGGTTGACCAGCTGTCCCTGCTGACTCGGTCCCGGGTCCAAGTTTCCAAGGGGGGCAGGGTTGGCCATCTATCCCGACCGAATTGGACCCTGGGTCCCTGGGGCCGCGGGTTCAACAAGCTGTCCCGCCGACTCGGTACCATGTCCGAGGAGCTCTGGTGTCGACCAGCTATCTCGGCCCACTTGGTCCTGTGTCCAAGCTGAAATGGGGTCGACCACCTCTAGCGGCCGACTCGGACACCGGGTCCGAGGGGCCGCGGTGTCGACCTGCTGTCCCGGCCGACTCTGACCTGGGTCCGTAGGGCCACGTGCTCAACCAGATATCCTGGCCAATTCGGTCCTGGGTCCGTGCTGCCAAGTGTTCAAACAGCTGTCCTGGCCGTCTCTGTCCCAGGTCCGAGCTGCCATGTGTTGGACCAGCTGTCCCGGCTGTCACAGACCCAGGTGAGAGGTACTGTGTGGTCGACCAGCTATCCTGGCCGATACTGTCCCGGGGTGAGCTGACACGGGTTAGACCAGCTATCCCGGTCCATTCGGTCCCTGGTCCGAGCTTCCATGTGTTCGCCCAGCTGTCCCGGCCTACTCAGACCTGGGTGCGAAGATCTGTGGGGTCGACCAGCTGTCCCAGCTGACACGGACCCGTGTCCGAGCAGCTGTTGGGTCGACCAGCTATCCCGGCCGACTCGGTCCCAGGTACAAAGTGCCACGGGCTCAACCATTTGTCCCGGCGACATGGTCCTGGTTCTGAGGGTCCGTGGGGTTGACCGTCTGTACTGGCCGACTCGGACCAGGGTCCGAGGAGCTGTTGGGTCGACCAGCTGTCCCGGGCGACTCGCTCCCGGGACCGAGGGGCCACGTGGTCGACCAGCTGTCCCGGCCGACACTTTACCTGGTCCAAGGGACTGATTGTTCGACCAGCAGTCCCGGGCGACTCAGTCCCTGGTCTGAGGGGCCGCATGCTCGACCATCTGCGCCGGCCAACTTGGTCCCTGGTCTGAGGGGCGATGTGGTCGACCAGCTGTCCCGGCTGACATGGGCCTGGTTCCAAAAATCTGTGGGGTCGACCAACTGTCCCGCCTGATCTGTCCCCAGTCCGAGTGTCCGACAGTTCGACCAGCTGTCCCGGCCGTCTTGGTCCAGTGTCCAAGTTGCCTCAGGGTTGACCAGCTTTCCCGGCTGACTCACGCCCTGGGACTGAGGGTACAAGGCGTCAACCATCTCTCTCGATCGACTCAGTTCCCTGTCCGAGCTGCCGCTCTGTCGACCAGCTGTCCCAGCCGACTCGTACCCCAGGTCCGAATGGTCACGTGGTCGAATATTAGTCCCGGCTGACTCGACCCTGGGTCCGAGGGTCTGAGGGGCCGCGGGATCGACCAGCTCTCCCGGCCGAAATGGTCCCAGGTCTGATCGTATCGAGGTCAAGCAGCTCTCCTGACCAATTCGGACCTGGGTCCGAGGGGACACGGGGTCTACCAGCTATCCTGGCCGACTCGGTCCCAGGTTATATCTGATGCAGTCTCAACCAGATCTCCCAGCAGACACGGACCACAGTTCCAAGGGGCCATGTGGTCAGCCAGCTCTCTTGGCTGACTCGGACCCGAGTCCGTGTAGCTCTGGGGTCGACCAGCTATACCAGCCGATTCAGTCCCGGGTCCGAGCCCCCCTGGGTTAACCACCTATCACAGCCCTTCCCCATCTCGGGTCCGAGCTGACGCTGGGTCAAACAGCTGTCCAGGCAGATTATATTCTTGGGCTGGAGAGACCGAGGGACGGAGGGTCCGCAGGGCCTGGCGGTTAACCAGCTATCACGGCCGACTCGGTCCTGCGTCAGAGCTGAAACAGGGTTGACCAGCTGTCCAAGCCGACTCGGACACCGGGTCCAAGGTGCCAAGCTTTCGACAAGCTGTCCCGACCGACTCATGCCCCAGGACCGAGGGTCTGAGGGGTCGACCAGCTGTTCTGTGCAACTCGTTCCCAGGTGCAAGCAGCTGCACTGTCGACCAGCTTTCCCTGGCAACTCGTTCCCGTGTCCAAGGAGCCGAGGGGTCGACGTGCTGTCCCGGCTGTTTCTGTCCCATGTCCGAGGGTCTGAGGGGTCGAACAGCTGTCCCAGCCGACTCGTTCCTGGGTCCCAGGGCCCGCGGAGTCAACCAGTTCTCCCCGCCGACTCGGTCCTTAGTACAAGGCGCCGCGGGGTAGACCAGCTTTCCCGGCTCACTCGGTCCCGGGTCCAAGGGTCCAAGGGGGGGCAGGGTCGACCATCTATCCCGGCCGAATCAGACCCCGGGTCCGAGGGGCCATGGGTTCGACAAGCTGTCCCCGCCGACTCGGTACCATTTCCGAGGAGCTCTGGGGTCAGCCAGCTATCTCGGCCCACTTGGTCCTGTGTCCCAGCTGAAACGGGGTCGACCACCTCTAGCGGCCAACTTGGACACCGGGTCCGAGGGGCCGCAGTGTCGACCTGATGTCCCAGCCAACTCGGACCCCAGGTCTGAGGTGCCAAGGTTTCGACCAGTTGTCCCAGCTGACTCGGTACTGGGTCAGAGGGGCCGCGGGGTCGACCAGCACTCCCGGCCGACTCGGACCCCGATTCCGAGGGGGTCCCAGGATCGACACCTGTCCTGGTCGACTCGGACATGTGTCCGAGGAATTGTGGGGTCGACCAGCTATCCCAGCTGACTCGGACCTGGGTCCGAGCTGATGCGGGGTCGATGAGCTGTCCTGGCCCACTCGTTCCCGGGTCCGTGGAGCTGTGGTGTCGACCAACTATCACGCCCAATTCGGTCCCGGGTCTGAGCTCACGCAGTGTTGAACAGCTTTCGTGCCCCACTCAGTCCTGGGTCGGTGCGCATGTGGGTTCGACCAGAAGTCCCGGCCGACTCGGTACCGGGTCCGAGGAGCCGTGGTGTCGACTAGCTATACCTGCCCTCTCTGTCCCGGGTCCGAGCTCACACAGTGTCCACCATATTTCCCGGCCAACTCAGACCTGGGTCGGAGGACCCGTGGGGTCAACCAGCTATCCCAGCCGACTCGGTCCTGGGTCCGAGCTGCCGTGGGTTCAACCAGCTATTCCGGCCCACTCAGTCCAAGGTCCAAGCTGCCGTGGGGTCGACCTGCTGTACCGGGCCACACAGAACCATGTCCGAGGAGCTGTGGGGTTGACCAGCTATCCTGGCTGACTCGGTCCTGGGTCCAAGCTGACGCGGGGTTAACCAGCTCTCCTGTCCAACACGGACCCCATGTCCAAGGGGCCGCAGTGTCGACTGGCTATACCGGCCAACTCGGTCCTGTGTCCGAGCCCGGTGGGGTCGACCAGCTCACACAGCCCTTCTGGGTCCCACGTCCGAGCTGACGGGATCTTCCAGCTGTCCCAGCTGACTCGGACCCTGAGTCTGAGTGGCCTTGGGGTCAACCAGCTGTCCCGGCCAACTCTTTCCCTTGTCCAAATAGCTGAGGGGTCGACGAGCTGTCCCAGCCGACACTGTCACATGTCCGAGGGTTCGAGGGTTTGACCAGCTGTCCCGGGCGACTCAGTCCCACGTCCAAGGGGCCGCGTGGTTGACCAGCTGTCCCGGCAGAATCGGACCCCAGGTCCCAGGTGCTGTAGATTCGATCAACTGTCCCAGCCAACTCTTTCACGTGGCCGAGGGCCGCTGTGTCAACCAGCTGTCACAGACGACACGGTCCCGTGTCCTAGCTTCCGCAGGGTCGACTAGCTGTCTCAGCCGAATGGGACCCTGGGGCCGAGGGGCCATGTGGTCGACCAGATCTCCCGGCCGACTTGGACCCCGGGTCTGAGGGGACGCCATGTAGACCTGCTGTTCCAGTCGACTCGTTCCCAGGTCAGAGGAGCTGAGGGGTCGACCAGCTGTCCTGGTCGACATGGTCCCGAGTCCGAGGGTCCAAGGAGGGGTGGAGTCGACAAGCTGTCCCTGCCGACTCGGTCCCCAGACTGAGGGGCCGAGTTGTCGACCTGTTGTCCTGGCTGACTCGGTACCAGATCCGAAGAGCTGTAGGTTCGACCCGCTAACCCGGCCCACTCGGTCCTGTGTCCGAGCTGAAACAGGGTCGACCAGCTGTCCCAGCCAACTCAGACACCGTGTCCAAGGAGCTGTTGGGTAACCAGCTCTCCCAGCCGACTCAGTCCCGGATTCGAGCTTATGCATATTCCACCAGCTGTCCCGGCCGACTCGGACCCGGGTCCATGGAGTTGTTGGGTCAACCAGCTATCCCGGCTCACCTGGTCCCAGGTCCCAGCTGACGTGTGGTCGACCAGCTACCCCGGCCACTCGGTCCCGTGTCCGAGCTGACGTGGCGTCGACCAGTTGTCCCTGCCGAATTGGACCTTGGTCCGAGGGGCCGCAGGGTTGACCAGCTGTCCGGGCTGACTCGGACGCCGGGTCCAACGGGCTGCTGGGTCAACCAGCTCTCACGGCTGACACCTTCCCGTGTCCAAGGAGCTGTGGGTTCGACCAGCTATCCCGGCCAACTCTGTCCCGTGTCCGAAATGACGCGGGGTCGACCAGCTGTCCCGACCGACCCCTCCCAGGGACCTAGGGTCCGAGGCATTGACCAGTTGTCCTGGCCGACTCGTTTCTGTGTCCAAGTGGCCACGGTGTCAACCAAGTGTCCCAGGCGACTTGTTCCCGTGGCCATGGACCCGAGGTGTCGACGAGGTATCCCGGCCAACACTTTCACTGGTCCGTGGGTCTGATGGTTCGACCAGCTGTCCCGGGCGACTCGGTCCCGGTTCTGAGGGGCCGCGAGCTTGACCAGCTATCCTGGCCGACTCCATCCTGGGTCCGAGCTGCCGCGGTATGGACCAGCTGTCCCGGCCAAATCGGACCCCGGGCCCTAATGGCTGCAGGGTTGACCTTCTGCGGCCAACTTGATCCCTTGTCCGAGTGTCTGAGGGGGGCGGGGTCGACCAGCTGTCCCGGCCGACTGGGAGCCTGAGTCTGAGGGGCCTCGTTTTAGACCAGCTGTTACGGCTGACTCTGTCCATTGTCCGAGCTGCCGCAGTTTCAACCAGCTGTCCCGGGTGACTCGGTCCCGGGTCTGAGGGTCTGAGGGCGGGTGGAGTAGACCAGCTGTCCCAGCCAAATCAGACCCTTGTCCGAGGAGCCAAGGGCTCGACCAGTTGTCCCGGCCGACTCGGTCCTGGGTCCATGGGGGTGCGGAGTCCACCAGGTCTGAGGGGATGCCATGTAGACCTGCTGTTCCAGTCAACTCATTCCCAGGTCAGAGGAGCTGAGGGGTCGACCTGTCCCTGCCAACTCAGTCCCCAGACCGAGGCACCAAGTTGTCGACCTGTTGTCCCGGCCGACTCGGTACCAGATGCGAGGAGCTGTAGGTTTGACCCGCTAACCCGGCCCACTCGGTCCTGTGTCCGAGCTGAAATGGGGTCGACCAGCTGTCCTGGCCAACTCAGACACCGTGTCCGAGGGGGTGCGGGGTTGACCAGCTGTCCCGGCCAACTCGGACCCAGGGTCCAAGGTGCCAAGTTTTCGACCAGCTGTCCCGGCCAACTCGGTACTGTGTCCGAGGAGCTGTGCAGTCAACCACCTATCTTGGCCCACTCGGCATTGGGTCAGTGCTGAAACGGGGTCGACCAGCTCTCCTGGCCTGCTCGGTCACGGGTTCGAGTGTGCGAGGGTGGGCGGGGTCTTCCAGTTGTCCCGGCAGACTCGGACCCCGAGTCTGAGTGGCCTCGGGGTCAACCAGCTGTCCCGGCCGACTCTGTCCCTTGTCCGAGCTGCTGCGGTTTCAACCATCTGTCCTGGCCAACTCGGTCCTGGGTCCGTGGGGCTGCGGGGTCCAACAGCTGTCACGGTCGGCTCTGTCCCGAGTCCAAGGGTCCGAGGAGGGGCTGGGTCGACAAGCTGTCCCTGCCGACTCGGTCCCCAGACTGAGGGGCCAAGTTGTCGACCAGCTCTCCCGGCCGACTCGGACCCCAGGACCAAGGGTCTAAAGGGTCGACCACTGTCCCGGCTGCCTAGGGCCCTGGGAACGAGGGGCTGCGTGGTCGACCAGCTGTCCCGGCCGACATGGTCCCGGTTCTGAGGGGCCGCGGGGTCAACCAGCTGTCCCAGCCGACTCGGAACCCTGGTCCGAGGGTCATGGGTTTGACAAGCTATCCCAGCTGACTCGGTCCCAGGTCCGAGCTGTGGCGGTGTCAACTATCTATCCCGGGCGACTTGGTCCCGTGTCCGAGGGTCCAAGGGTGGGCGGAGTCTACCAGCTGTCCCGGCCAATTCAGACACTGGGTCCGAGGATCCATGGGGTTCGACCAGCTGTCCCGGATGACTCAGTCCCAAGTCCAAGGAACCGAGGTGTCGACCAGGTGTCCCGGTGGACTCGGACCTGGGTCCGTGGCGCCGCGGGGTCAACCAGCTCTCCCGGCTGACTTGGTCCCTGGTCCAAGCTGCTGCGGTGTCAACCAGCTATCCAGGGCAAATCGGTCCTGAGTCCGAGGGTCCGAGGGGTGGTGGAGTCGACCAGCTGTCCCGGCCGACTTGGACCCGGGTCCAAGGAGTTGTTCGGTCGACCAGCTATCCCGGCTCACTCGGTCCCATGTCCAAGATGACATGGGGGCGACCAGCTGTCCCGGCCCACTCGGTCCCAGGTCCAGGCTGTCGTGTGTTTGACCAGCTGTCCCGGCTGACTCGGACCCGGGTCCAAGGAGCTGTGTGGTCGACCAGCTATCTTGTCTGTCTCAGTCCCGGGTCTGAGCTGACGTGGGCTCGACCAGCTTTCCTGGCCAATATGGACCCCGTGTCCAAGGGTCCTCGGGGTGGACCAGCTATCCTGGCCGACTCGGTCCCGGGTCTGAGCTGACGCGGGGTCAACCAGCTGTCCCGGACGACTCGTTCCCAGGTCCGTGGGGCCGCAGGCTCAACCATTTCTCCCAGCCGACATGGTCCCGGTTCTGAGGGTCCGCGGGGTCGACCAGCTGTCCCGGCGGACAAGGACATGGGTCTGAAGAACTGTGGGGTCAACCAACTATCCCGGCCAACTCGGTCCCGGATCCGAGCTGACACAGGGCTGGCCAACTGTCCCGGCCAATTTGGACGCAGGTCCGAGGAGCTGCGGAGTCGACCAGCTCTACCGGCCGACACATAACCCCGGTCCAAGGGGCTGCGGGGTCGACCAGCTGTCCCGGCAGACTCGGGCCCAGGTCCGAGTAGCTGTGTGGTCGACCAGCTATACCGGCTGACTCGGTCCCAGGTCCGAGCCCGGCAGGGTGGTCCAGCTATCCCAGCTGACACAGTCCCGGGTCTGAGCTGACGCGGGGTCAACCAACTATCCCGGCCCACTCAGTCCCGGGTCCAAGGTGCCACGGGGTCAACCAGCTGTCCCGGCCAACTCGGACCCGTGTCCGAGGAGCTGTGGTGTCGACCAGCTTTCCCAGCCGACTCGGTCCCGGGTCCGAGCTGCCGCGGGGTCGACCAGCTTTCCCGGGCAACTCGGACCCGGGTCCGAGGAGTTGTGTGGTCGACCAGCTGTCCCGTCCGTCTCGGTCCCCTGTCCGAGCTGACGTGGTGTCGACCAGCTGTCCCGCCCTACTCTGACCAAGGTCCGAGGAGCTGTGTGGTCGACCGCCTATCCCGGCCCACTCAGTCCCGGGTCCGAGCTTACGCAGGGTTGGCCAGCTGTCCCGGCCGACTTGGACCCAGGTCCGATGAGCAGTTGGGTCAACAAGCTCTCCTGGCTGACTCGTTCCCATGTCCGAGCTGACGCGTGGTCTACCAGCTGCCCATGCCGACTCGGTCGATGGGGCCGTGGGCCCGAGGGGCCACGGGTGAGACCATCTGCCCGGGCCGATGCCGTCCCAGGGACCGAGGGACCGAGTGACCGAGGGATCGACCAGCTGTCAAAGCTGACTCAGTCCTGGGGCCCAAGGGGCCTGGGGGTCGACCAGTTGTAATGGGAGACTCGGCCCTGGAGACCATGGGACCGAGGGAGTGAGGGATCGGGGGGCTGCGGGGTCGACCAGCTGTCCAGCCCGATCAGAAAATCCAAAAACAGGGACAACACACACAAAAAAACCACAAAAACAAATAATAGAAAATAAATACTAACATCTATAATTAAAATAAATTTCCAGAGTTCTCTGGTGGCACTGTGGGTTAAGGATCCAGTCTTGTCGCTATGGCAGTTCAGATTGCTGCTGTGGTGAGGTTCCTGGCTCAGGAACTTCCACATATCATGGGTGAAGCCAAAAAAATAAAAATAAAAAACAAACTAATAAATAAATATAAAATTATCTTCCTTAAATAAAAAAGTATATTTGAAGCTATACATTTATAAGTAATGCTGTGTATTTAAGAAAATCATGACACAATTATAAAAGTTTATAAATATTTTTACAAGATTACTAGACTTTTTTAAAATAAAGGAAAATATCATTTGACATCCAGACAACAAAGCCAAAATTATTTATGAGGGAATTAAAAGTCAGGTTGGGAATGAGGGATTGCAAGCTCAGTTGGTGTGTCTACCAATACAGAAGGGGAAGCGTGAAGGGCAGTTGTATAAACCATGAAACACCTCCCACACACACATGCTTAAAGAGAATACTCTCAGGAATTACACTCAATAGGGACATTCACAAATGGCTTTAATATATTTTTGCTATAAGATTAATGCTATAATTGTAACCTAGTTCCAAGTACATAATACACTGACTTTTTTATGGATTAGGATTAGCATTTTTTTTAATGGATTGGGAGTAGTCTAACTTTCTATCTGAATCATTCAATGTTTCTCCCACCTATGAGATTTGGGCAAAGTAAAAACTTTCTTGCCCCAGATTATCCATCTTTAAAATGCTCACAATGTGGAGTTCCTTTCTTGGCTCAGCAGTTAACGAACCTGACTAGAATCCATGAGGACGCAGGTTCGGTCCCTGGCCTTGCTCACTGGGTTGGGGATCCAGGGGTTGCTGTAAGCTGTGGTGTTAGGTGGCAGACAGATGTCGCTTAGATACTGCATTTCTGTGGCTATGATGTAGGCTGGTGGCTGTAACTCCCATTTGATCCCTAGCCTGGGAACTTCTATGTGCAAAAAAAAAGAAAAAAAGAAGAAGTAAAATGCTCACAACATGTCATGATAGCTTGAGAATCATAATTCTTAGAACTTTGGTGCTCTGAAAGTCACTCTAAAATAATAGTGCTTATTTATGTGCCTCATAAGAGTAATTTATGTGAGGTTGATATGAAAGTATTTTCCTTCTAAAAGATCCCTAGTGGGTGAAAGAGTCTGCAGGAAAAATGTCTCTAATCTGATTAATGTACTAAGGTTCTCAGTTCTGCATGAGGCAATTACAGTGGCATAAGTCCCCAAATGTCTAGTAGTCACGTCCTCCCCTATTCACATCCCATAAATTTTCAAGTCACTATACCCCATATTTGTCCTTAAAAAACAAAAAGTGAAAAACAGGAAGCTATATGATTTTTTTTGGAAAATAAAAATAGCAAATCTATCATGGAAATTGTTTTATCAGGGAAAAATGTATAAACAAGATAGAGTATCAAAAATTTAGTCTAAAATAAAAAAAATTTAGTCTGAAAAAAATCAGTCCTATGATAATAAGTAGTCAATAAAATTAAATATTTCAAAATGTAAATAGCCACTAAATGTTATTTTTTAAAGGTCAGAGAGAAATTAGTCTTTTTAATTAATTTCAGTGAGTGCTATTTAAGGGAGACTTATCATAAAGCCAGTAAAATGTGAGATAGTTGGTAAAGGGGAGTAGAATATTCAATAGTAATTTCTATAGCAAAAAGAGAACATGCTTGTTTCTATTCAATACAGCAGAAATATAGAGAAAGTTTTTATGATGTCCACAGGGAAAATCACACAAAAGAATTCAATATAAGAAAATCCAACAGCAAATACAATAATATATGTGAAAATGATTTGTGACCTTAAGAAGGAAATGCAATGTATACCCAAGGAAAAAATTTGAAGTAACATAAAGATGCAGGTTCTTTTTGCAAAAATAATACTTGTGCAGCTAAAATATAAATTTTACCAAAAGTATCCAAAGCGTCTTCAGCAAACTAAATATTTTAAAACATTCTTCAACTTGATAGCAACATAAACTCTAGATGTCTTGTTAAGTAGACTTTAAAGTATATGAGGATATATTTATTTGTCAAAGTAGCTCAGCATTCGAATTTAAAAACACCCTGTATTTTAAAAATACACATTTGGCTGCTTTTCTACCTATCTCAAAACAATGCAGAATAAAGCACAAGAACTATTAAAATAATGTTAAAATAAAACATAAAATACTTACCAACCAAACTCTACTACTATTTCTGAGTGGATGAAATAGACATGGAATATTCTTACCTGTGTCTGTAAGTATATCCATATATACATCTCTATTTTTAACTATTATAAGTCATATGTCATGTCAAACTCACGCATACACATTTTCATGTAGAATGAAGAAACTGTCCTTATCTGCCAGGAATGAAGCATAATTTATCAAAAAAGCATAACATCTTCAGAGTCATAACATTTAAAGCTGAATGAAAGTAGAACATTACAGAAATCATGTTTTAGCTACAAAAAAGACATTTACTACAGTATATTTTATGCAAAAAAGTGGAGTATTTGACTCAAAAATTAAGAATGAAAACTTGCCAGCTTTCTTTAGAAATGTATCATGGAATTACTCAGGAAATAAATACACTTAGAGTTTTGTCTAAATACCTCTGATAAACTGTCCTGTCAAAATTTGCCTTCAACTACATACACCTTTTTATTCTATGATATCCATGGCAATTAAATAAGTTTATTAAGGCTTCCTCAATCCATGCTTATAAATTTCCTTGAAGCAAAGAAATCAGATAGGAGGAAAAAATTAATGTGGTTATTTTTATTAACAAATGTGTAGTAGCCACATTTTACCACTTGTTAAATATTGACTATTTAAAGGGAAAAACATAAATGGAAGCTGTATTTCCAGATAATTCACATAGCAGAGATAGGGAAAACAAAAGATGATGAACTTGGAAATTACTTATTTTATAGAATTTGAGAAAAAATCAAAATAAAAGATTAAAAATACATAATATATTGACATTAATAAAGGTGAAATTTCACACTATGGTATATGGAATAGGGGGTCAGTAGGGATGTGTTGTATAGCACAGGGAACTCTACCAAATATTCTGTGTTAACCTATATTAGAAAAGACCTGGAAAAAAATGTATATGTATGTGTATTATTGAATCGCTCTGTCACATGGCAGAAATTACCACCAAATTCTAAATCAACTTTGATAAAACTTTAAAAAATGAAAAAAATATGAAATTGTTCAACAGTTCCTTACCCCCCTCAAAAAAACAGAAAAAACATAATATCAGATATATCTTCATTTAGAAAATACATAAAATAAGAATAGTTCATAGATTCTAAATTGTATTGTGATATATAAACTCAGGTTAAAGGCCAGAAGGTATTATGAAAAATATACAACTGGTAAGACTTGTATGGATGCAAGCATCTTTACTATTCTATCTCATAAAGCATGGTATTTTTTTCCTTAAGTAACATAAGAACATTATTGCACATGACATTACTGGTTAATTATAAACTTTTGGTAGAAAATAACATGAAATAACATGTTTCAAAATAGTAAGTACGTAGTAAAGCAGGTTGAGAGATGTCATGTATCGTATTTATTACTAACACTGCATATTTGACCTGCCTTTGGTACATTTTCTTTTCATGATATTAGATGGATAGCTGCCTGTGACCAACAATCCATAGCACATACTTTCATATTCTTGTGGTTTGGTTAGAATTTGCTCCCACATTTAACAGCATTAACAGAGAATCTGCTCTGAAAGCTTAGAATTCAGGGACAGAACCAGGAAATTGTGATTGGATATGGATGAACACTCTGCTCAAAGCCCTAGTCATAACAGCTCTTTTGAAGATATGTGGATTTGAAAACTTTGATCATGAAGGAATGTAAAAATCCTTGGGTTCAGGAAGGGTGATCAAGTAGAGCATGCAGTACTAAAGCAGTGCCCCTCACATATATGGTGATTTTATTCATGCTTGAATGGAATTTCTGGCTTGGGAATGTGTCATGTAACAGCTAGTAACTTGTGTATAAAAGTCACCATTTTAGAGATGTGAATGTGAAGTACAACAGGAATAAATTCATCATTTACTGACATAAAAAAAATCAAGCAACTTCCTAAACAAAGGGGATAACAAAAAAATGCTACAGAGCTTTTATCATTAATAATATGCTTTGAAATTGCATTGATTCTAAGAGAAATTAATCTCTGTAGCAAGCCTTGGTTCTCTTTATGTCATAGCGGATTCTGTGATGTGCTGCCCACACACTCCTTCAAAGATGTGGTCTCATTCCCCTAGCTGTTGTGGGACCTTTCAGCCAAAAACCCTGATTTATTTCTCCTCCTATAACTGGCTCACTTAACTAGTCATATGCACTGCACATGGGGCTCATTAAAGTATTAATCTGCTTTCACGGGTGACTCATTTCTGGACCTTTAGGCCATGATTGATGACAATTTCAGTTTCACAGAGCCTGGGAAATCAGTTGGGGATTGGCTACACTGTGTGGCAGCCCAACCTCACCAGAGCTTTCTGTTTTTTCCTTGCTTTTCTGTCTACAAATGTTCAATCCCAGATGATCCTCTGCCCACAAATAATTATTTCAGATACCTGCTTCCTGGAGAATCCTGTTTTTGATAAACCCAGTTCATCTATAAGATGCTTTCCTAGTTAGCACCCCTGTGCATTTTGCCTTCACCACCTAGTTTGCTTCCTTTTGGTCAAGTTTGGATGAAAAAAAGAATAGCCTTAGTCCTGGTAGCTAACACAAATGAGTATTATGTCCTTCCCCTTTTATTATTTAACACAAATTAGAAAGTTGCAAAGTCATGTGCCACTGTGAGAAAGAATGTAGGACTTGAATTCAAACTCTGTGGTTACAGGGCTCATGGAGGCCGTGCATGGGTTGATGGGTGTATTAAATGTTGGGAGATGCATGAAAAACCCAGGATGTGGTATGTGTCAACTGGAGTGAATGGTTGCCCCAGTTTGCTTGTGACTTTCCTATTTTTAATCACTGAGAGACCCATGACTAGGAAGCCTCACAGTCACAGGCAACTGAGACAGTTGATCATCTCTTTTGTCAGTAGACATTAACCGTTACTATTAAGTACATAAATCCAAAGCAGTGACTGCAATTCTGTTGCCCAAAGAAACTTTCACTTAATGTTGTTGAAAACATATTTTAAAAGTTCATGTGATGGTTCACACAAGAGTGTTATTACAAAATATGAGCCTTCTTTCAGCTTCCTGATTACAATTCTAATCCTTGTACTGGAAGCATAAATGAAAATTCGGTTTTCAAAATTGTGAAAATTTTAAATGTTAAGGACTTGGGACAACCAGCTAGGCTCCGTACTTTTAAGGCTCATCTCAACTACAGTCATCAGCCCATTGAACACACATTGCCACTACAAATTTCTGACATGAAATGGGTTTTATATTTTACATAAAAATGTATTTTTAATTACTCCTAGGAATTTTCCTTACTTTATAGACGTATGTTTTTAGCAACCTGACACCCATATTTCTCTCCCCACCAATTTACTTTGGCTTCTCAGCAATATTTATAAGTGTTTCTCTGTCTCTTGAAATTTTAAAGTAATCCTAAAGTATTTGTGTCATCCTTTTGCATTATTGTTGTGGCTGTTGTTAGGACTTATAACCTTTGTCTTTGTGTGGATAAAGTAAAATATAATCTTAGATAGTTGACAAGATAACCATTCATGATGAAATTTTCACTTCTGTGGTGGTATTGCCAGCATGCTGAGGTATAGGTCACAGATGTGGCTTGGATCTGGTGTTGTTGGGCTGTGAAATCAGGCTGCTCCTGTAGCTCTGATTCAACTCCTAGCCTGGGAGCTTCTATTTGCCAGGTGTGGCCATGAAAAAAAAAAAAAAGAAGAAGAAGAAGAAAAAGAAAGTAGAAAAAGGAAAGTGGTGAAAATCAACTTTTCAAAAGAGAAATCCAGGAAACACTACTTCAGCCAGCTGGTCAAGATTAATGTCATCAGTAATAAGTCGTATTGAGAACATATACATTTGCTATGATGTGGTAAGAATGGCACTTTATCTCTGTTGTCTTCTTCCAGGAACTCATAACCCCTATCTAAGCATGGGGAAAATGCTTTGGGAACTCAGGTCATGGAAGAAGGTCCAAACCAGCCCACATAAACAGACAACATAGAGAAAACTACATGGAGAGGAACTGAGGTCCCCAGTTGACAGCTAACCACAACCATAAGACCAGTGAGTGATTTCAAATGATTTGCGATGCCTGCCTTTGTGTCTTCCAACTGAGGCTACATAAATTACAAAGCAGAGTTAAGACAACCCCATTGTTCCCTGTTGATCTACAAAGAGAATGCATGAGTACAATAACTGCTAAACACCATTTAGTTTGGGGCGATTTATTATTGTGCACCTACAGTATCAAGGCGGGAAAAAAAATCACAAAACTATGCTGAATGAAAGAAATAAGTCATGAAACTAAAGATACAATTCTAGTACTAGCACAACTAATCTATGGTGAACAAAGTCTGAACAATGTTTGCTTGGATGGAGGAAATTCTAGAAAAGAACATGAGAGAATTTTCTTGGGTAATGTGAATAGTTGCTATCTTCTTTGTGGTAGTAGTTAAATGGGTATTCATTTTTCAATATTCGTACTCCATCTGTATACTTAATCTCAGATTTTTCACCTCAAAGCCTTTCTGGAATGAGATGTTTTCAAATGTAAAAATTAATAGAAATGTCACACTTTTCTTATTAAACTTCTCTCTGGTTTCTCTGTGGTGTTAGAGACAAAAACATTCAATATTCTAAATATGATTTTATCTGTTGGACTGTGATTTTTCACAACTATTCCCTGATTAAAAAACAGCAAAAACATTGTTATGAATGTTTTCTATAAGGTGAAATCAATGTCATCTATCATATTGAAAACATCATCCTGTTTAGGGTCAAATTAGAATAATTTTCCATGCTGATAGTGTACCACATAAGGTTTCACTTGGTGATGGCTTTTTAATGGATACCTGTTCTATTATATTCAAGATTCATTCAACAACCACTTGCTTGCATGTCTTCTGAAGAATGGAGATTAAGATAAGCATATGTGAAAGAAGGATGAAAAGGATAGTAACATTCTCTCACTAGCCTATAGTCAGTAGTTAAAGCTATAAGTTAATAGTTTTATGTTAAGCTACTAGATATTTCCATTCTAGCTTCTCACATTTCAGGCTTCGCTGTTGATTCTTATGAAGTGTTTTTTTTTAGTGTACTTCACTACAGTTTCTTCAAAGACAAGTCAAAGGCTATGCTCCTTTGATAAACCTCAAAGCTGATGCTTTGAACTGAAGCCATCAGTGACTTTGAAATGAATATATATAATATTCTAACATCTTTTCATATACATTATTTTTGAAACTTTATGTAACAAGATGCTAGGGGGCATAATAAATAAACAAAATTTTATTCCTCACACCAGTCCCAAACCAAAATGTTGATTTTTTTTAGCATTGCTATTCTAATTTTAAAACAAATAAATAAAATGAGTTGGTGACCACAGACTAGAGAAAAGAAGAATTTTATGAAACTATAATAAGTGGAGTTAAGTTAAAATTTAAAAACCAAAACTTGCATTCGATAATAATGGCTCTACCTAGAATATAAAATATGAGTATGTATATTTGGTGAGGACATTTCCATAATATACATCTTGAATTTTAGTCTGTAAAAAATTCTGTCTTCATCAAGAGAAGCATTTTAAAAAATAAGTTACATAGAATATGTTTATATTTATAATCTTAAATTTTATATGAATATTTAGATGGAAATATTTTTCTCTTGAATGTAATGTTATGATAAGGGATTAAGAATTAGGTGGTGAAATTTAACTACCAGTGCCAAGGAAGAATTGTCACTACCAAATGCAAATAAACTAACCACTCCCAGGAGTTCAGAAGTCTGTATCTACCTTATTGTGTAACAGCAAATCTAAAAGGTAGCATCATACCATATCTTTTCATGGTTATTAAACCTAAACCATATACCTGGACTTTTTATTCCTCAGAAAGTTCATGAGAAGCAGAAGCAGATTTATTATTCAGCTATGCCAAGGACTTTTCCTGAAAAAATTAAAAGCTAAAGAAGAGAAAGTGAGGCACTATATCCAGGTAATAATTCCTTAAACTTCCAATGTTCCTTATGACTTCACATGCTCACAGAATAAAAGCAATGAGAAAAATCATTTTTATTCTATTTCCATTTTATTGGAACCTATTTAAACTAAATTTTCTCTTAAAAATTCTCAAGCAAAACTGTGGAACATAGGATTATTGGCCATATTTATCTTCTTTAAATTTATAATTCATTGCAAACAACTCCATCGTGTCCTCAGATGCTGGGAAACTCATTTAACTATGTTGTACGTGAACCTGAAGACAGATTTGAGAAAATAAATTTTAGATGGCAGAACGAGAAAGTACTGAGGAAAGGAAAAAACAATTTTTTAATGCAATCTCTATGTTAAGATTCATTTTTATTCCCTATAATGTTATCCTTTGATGTATATACAATTCCTAGAGAAGTCAATTAAAAGATTAAAAGACCCTGTGGCCACATTATGAATGATAATTATTTGAGTGATCTGGTGCTCAGGTAGATAAATGGCTGAAAAATAGTTTGAAAATAACAATGCAAGTACAGAGGGAAGTCAGAATATGTTTTCCTTATTGAATTCAACACTGTGGCATAATTTCTTAAGCACTTCATCTTTTGATGTCAGCTCTTCGAGCCACAGGTTACCAACTTAAATTTTTTTCAGAGGAACTCTGCTGATAAGTATGCCCAGCCTATTTAAATTGAATCACACATAAGAATCCTAGTTTATAAAAACAATTGCCCATAAGTGCTGCCCACACTCCTGTAGGAAATCTTCAAAGAATTTGCTGCTGCTACCAAAATCAACTAAAATCTTTCCTTCTGATCCTATTTAAATCTCATTGTATTGTCTATAATTTCCCCTGTTCGCAGGCATAAGGATCCAATTCACAGTCAGTGGACACTCCTGTTTTTGAGGTTTGCAAGCATAACTTTCACCATAAAAACTTTACCAGCAACAATGGATATCTCATCCTTTGGGAAAATTCTAGTGGTCTATTTGCAAATTAAGAGACACTTTCCCAGTTTAACATGAAGCCTTTTAAATAAAAAAAAATTCAATAAAGAGAGAAAATTTAATATTCTCTATAACAGACTTATACTAATTCAGTACAAGATGTTAAACAATAGTCCTTCTAGTGAAAATTCCAATGGCAGACACCCAAACAGTTCAGTGAATAAATAAATTTACTATGGTTCTTGTAATTAAATTTTTTAGAAATGCATGGAAATATTTAGGCTTAATATGTTAAAATGAAAAGTATAACATCCAATTCTTTTCTATTTATTTATTTAACAAATATTTATTAAAATTTATTTCATAAGGATTATATCAGTCCTTGAAATAGATACTAAGGCAGTTTTATAAATAATTGAAACTTGAAATAACTGTCTCTGAAATTATAATTTAGCTTTACCTTGAATTAAATTTATGGTAGGTGTAATTATTTCTGTGATCATTATATACCTAAAACGATGGTAGTTACTTTTTGAGATATATTAATTCAAATGATATTTATTATGATCATTGATAAAAACTACATATATGTATCTCACATATATATGATATATACATCTATGCTATACACACACACATATATGTATACTTAGAGATGTAACATTTTTCCAACATCCCATAGAGATATTTTGTAACCTTATTAGATAGAAAGAATGACCTAGATGTTCTTAAACTTCAATGGTATAATGAGAATTACATGTTCTTTTAAATTAAGTTTTCAAATCCCCAGTCACAGAACATTAAGTTCAATAGGACTGATTCTGATCCTAGGAGTCTACATCTTTTTTGTCTTTTGTATTTTTAGGGCTGCATCCATGGCACATGGAGGTTCCCAGGCCAGGGGCTGAATCAGAGCTGTAGCTGCTGGCCTACAGTACAACCACAGCAACAAGGGATCCAAGCTGCATCTGCAACCTATGTGACAGCTCACAGCAACACCAGATCCTTAATCCACTGAGGTGCCAGGCATCGAACCTGCATTCTCAAGACTACTAGTTGGGTTCATTAACCACTAAGCCATGATGATAATGTCAATATTTTGACCACTAGTCTATACAGTTTTCACAATTAGTTAACACTTTAAGAAGCTACTGGATTAGTTGTCATTGTTCTAACTTCAGAGACCGCAATCAAGATTCACCAAAGGAGTAAAACCTAAATATTTCTCAAAAGCCCTTAAACAACTCTAACACCCAAACACATAGCTGTTTTTTCATGTTTTGTCAGAATGAACTATATAAACAATTTTGCAATATTTTAAATAGGCATTGATAACCAAATGCATAGACTCTTCTTGGAAGAGGACCTTAGTTATATAGTTCTGATAGTTAAAGAGTATATTTGTTCTGCAATCATTTATCACAGAGCCAGGATATTTCTTCAGTATGTTGATGTTTTTGAACACTCTGAAAATAGAAATAAAAGATGATCTGCTCTTTTATGAGGCTTTAGTTCACTTGGCTATACCTGGAGAAAAGTGAATCACTCTGCCAAATGGAGTTTCTACTCCATTGGTAGAAACATTTCTCTTGCTTGAGCCCTGCATTCCTGCAGAAATTTCTCTCACTCTGTAAGTTCAAAGTGGAAAATATTAAACATAGGGAATCATTTACAGTAATGCACTTAACACTAAATTTTCCAGAACACTATATTTTGATAATTCCTATTATTTTTTAGCATTCTTTATCTATTATCCATTGTTTATATCTTAAAATCACATAAATGGTAGTATAAAATCTATGATTTTGTACAAAATTTTGATAGGACAATGGACAGTTTTAAAAGGGTCATGAGGAGGATTGGGAGCTTGGAGATATTTCATATTTTCTGGCCAGTGAAAGATTAGGAGATATAATGAGTAAGATGATCAAGATTTGCCTCCATTTCTGACTCACCTTTCCTTCATTCATTTTTCCCTTTCACTGGGGACTTTGGGGGCCAGATGCGTCAGGATAGAAGTGGCCTAGAATCCTGGGGTGGAGCTTCCCAGAAGAGAAACCAGACAAGAAGTATTTGCACTGAGATTAGTGTGAGTGAACATATATGTATGTGTGTGTGTGTGTGTGTGTGTGTTGCTACTGAGATATTAGTGTATTGAACCTACCCAGACTAAAATGTTATTTAAAGCAGTGTGAAGTCTACCCAGACCATGGAGTGAGACTAGCACACAGCACGCATTCAGTTACCACCAGCTATTTTTGTATTACCAATGGACAAACTATCATTTCAGTTTGAACTCATGCTATAGGAACTGGGTGGAAGACATACGTTTAAAATAATTATAATAATAAGGGAAGAACTCAAGAATTGAGAATGCATTGTCTGTGGGAACAGTACAAGGAACATTGTAAGGTATGTTCCCAAAAGTGAACATGTGTTTCATATTATGGAAAATGAGAGGATTGGGACTACACAAGAGTCAGTGTCAGCTGAGAGCTTTATGGAAACCGAAGGTGGTGGTGATTAAAGAATTTAGAAAGAATGCTTCAGTGGAGGTAGCAATATAAAAGTTAGTCTGAAGAGAACTGTCTGAAGAAAAAGGACCATAGGGTCAACAGGTCTATGAACTTCCTGTACTTAAACAAAAATGGTTATATGACAGAGTTCAGAAATAGAAAGTATGTCAACAGTTTTCTTTCATAACAAACCTTTACATAGATAATAACAGAACATTAAATCTCCTTTTCACCATTTATTAAGCTCTGTTGATCAGCTTGAGTTTGTGTTATTTAATTGGGATTTGCAATATGTTAATACACATTTAATGCCACCTAAAATATACAGTGATGGAAGTGTATGGATTATATATGTTTATCCTAAGCCATTATTTTTTTTAAAGGATACCTAATTTTCTCTTCTATGTTTACTTAAATTGAGACATTAAAATATCTCTAACACCAAAGGAATTGAAAACATCTGTATTTCAGCTTTGCTAGTATGTCTATAAGACCATAAAATGACAGTGCAACAGCCTTCTAGTGACATCCGCTGAACAACCAAATTCTTCCTGTAGCAGTAAATATAAAAGGAGAAAGTATTTCTGTTTGTAAAACAGAAAAAAACACTAATTATCTGGAGTTTCCATACAAAAGTAAAACATGAGATTTAAAGTCAGAAGTTGGATAGTTCTTAGTTATATGTGACAGTATAACTAATTGAAGAAGAATTTTGACTATGTTGACACATCAAGAAGTATAAATTATTGCCAAAGCATGATGCCAATTTTCCTTCTCTATGATCTCCAATTCTACAAAAGTTTAAGACAACATAGCTTTAAGAATTGAAAAAAAATTCTTACATCAGGAGGTGCTGAAAATAAGCAATGCAAATATAAGGCTAAAGAAAGTTGGAGAAAAGAACAAGAGATATACTTTAATAAAATTTAAAAAATAAAAAAGATACCAGTTAATCCATAAAACTGAACAAAAGGAAAGAGACACAGGAGTCATATTTATAAGACCAAGCAAGATTTTAAGATGTCTGATAGAAAAAAAATGAATAACACAGGTTTTAAAAAGTTTATAAAGAAATTAAAATAAATTACTTGAAAAATTCTAAAATAAAAATATTCATAAAATACATATTAGCTAAATTAATCAGTTAATACCAGATAGATGTATGCCATGTATCAATGATTAATGGAAATATGTTAAATATTTTAATGTGAACAGAATACATAGGTTAATAAAAAATTAAATAATGTTACATTGAAAGATAGTCCTAAAACATATTATCATTTAATCAACTGTGTAGCCCCAAGAGGTGAGTTTATTTTAGTTTAGCTGTCATGGGGACCATGGTGACATGAGCTTAAGTGGCCAGCCTCATGCAAGGTCATGAAACTTGGACTTCAGAGATCAACCCAGTGCCCTTTACACTGCACAGCTCCCATTTGGAGTAAATACTGCACTCGTTAAAAGCTGAAGACAATTTATTCTAACATTTGGCATGTGTCAAAAATAGAGCTATTAGATGTCACCACTTAAAATAGCATGTTATGACCCTGGGGCAAACAGCTACATTTTTTAATTGGAAAATAAATTGTCAAGTATATTTAAAGTTTCTTCTGTCTCTAATTGATGGTTTATTTCTATAACTTTGTGTTAAATATTTAAAGCTATTTTAGAACATTCTTTTGGTAGATACCAATTTGGGACATGTTTTTATGATTTTACATTATTGAAGCAATTACATAAAGGATCTAGCCAAATTCTATTTGTGATTTTTTTTTAGGGCCACACCAGTGGCCTATGGAGGTTTCCATGCTAGGGCCCAATCAGAGCTATGGCTGCCTGCCTACACCATAGCCACAGCAACATCATAACAGAGCCACATCTGTAACCCACACCACAGCTCATGGCAATGCCAGATCCTTAACCCACTGAGCGAGGCAGGGATCGAACCCACAACCTCATGATTCGTAGTCAGATCTGTTTCTGCTGTGTCATGATGGGAACTCATATGTATGATGTTTTTATAGCTCTTAAAAAAGAACTAAAGGATAGAGTTCCTGTTGTGGCTCAGTGGTTAATGAATCCAACTAGGAACCATGAGGCTGCTTGCCTTCATTGCCTTGCTCAGTGGGTTAGGGATCTGGCATTGGCATGAGCTGTGGTGTAGGTTGCAGGCTCAGCTCGGATCCTGCATTGCTGTGGCTCTGGCATAGGCCAGCAGCTACAGCTTCATTTAGACCCCTAGCCTTGGAACCTCCATATGGTGTGGATGCAGCCCAGAAAAAGACAAAAAAAAAAAACCAAAAACAAAACCAATACTTTTTTTAAAAAAAACCCTTTGTATCAATAATATCACATGAAGTCTTAATGCCACAGAATAATTATTTTTAAACTTTTCTGAACATAGAAAATTGATCTTCACTTTTTATTCTTAACCAACCTAAAAACATCAATGTAGATGCTTGCTCTAAGGCCCAATGATGCTCTATAGTTTTATGTGTTTTCATAAAAATTGAATATGCTTTTAAAATTCCTGCTGCCATTTAGTATTAATTTTGTGTTTTGTCACTGCTTATAAGATCAAATATTTTACCATTATGTGATGTATTAATTAAAATTAAATTTGTCTTTTTTTCATCAGCAAGCAAGTTTATACACAGGGTTTTTGAATCAAATTTATTTGTGAGGATCATTTGTCCTTTTGGCCTAAATTTTCTCATTTTTCCAGGCCCTTTGTATGTTTTCAGGAAAAAATGAGATGCAAAATATGTATTTATGATAATGGTGATGGTGATGATGATGATGACACTATATGAAAGCTGATGACAGCTGTGAGGAATCATTGTACACATGTTTTAACCAAAAAAAGAAAAAGAAAAGTATGAAAGCAAGAAAGGGAAGGTTACAAAACATATTTTCCCAGTTGTCAAAAAGTAAATAACATTCTTCCAAGAGATATCATTTTATTCTGCTTTTATCAAAATTGGATTTTTGTTTTTTGGTGTTCAAACTTGGTTTGAAAAAAAAGCTTGTGATTTTTAAACAGATTTTAAATTTATAATTTAAATAGCATGAATTATGTGGAGGTCTCTGATGACCCCACTTGTATGTGAAATATCTTAATTCAGTGATCCTATCTGTGCTTTATGAGAATCTTTTTTGTATTCATATAACCCAAGGAGACAAAAATGTTCCCCCTGAAATAATTTTAATTTGTCAAGTGCATTAATGAGTGAGGGAAAGACTGGATAAATTAATTAATTAATGTACAAAAAAGGAATAAAGAAATGATATAGTATTGGAATTCCAAAGAGACATATGTTCATTTCCTATAAGCAGTTGTCTTTACTATTCTTGCTCATAATTCAAGCAAGGAATTTTGAAATACTCATAAATGTTATACTTCAAAAATATTAGATTTTCTCCCAGAATACATGAAATACATTAATATAGTAATATAGGTCCACTCTATGCCCTAAATGACCAGATCAGACCAGACATGACCAGATCAGACCAGACATGACCAGACCAGACAAAACCAGACATGACCAGACATGACCAGACAAGACCAGACACAACCAGACCAGACATGACTAGACCAGACCAGACATGAACAGCCATGACCAGACCAGACCAGACATGACCAAACCAGACCAGACCATACCAGACCAGAGCAGACACGACCAGACAAGATATGACCAGACAGGAACAGACCAGACCAGACATGACCAGACATGACTGGACCAGACTGGACATGACCAGATCAGACCAGACCAGACTGGACCTGACTGGATCAGACCGGACCAGACCAGACCTGACTGGAACAGACTGGATCAGACTGGAACAGACTGGACAAAACCGGACCTGAATGGATCAGACTGGACCAAACCAGACACAGCTGGATCAGACCAGACCAGACTGGAGCAGACCGGACCAGACCGGACCAGACTGGACATGACCAGATCAGAACCAGCCAGACCAGACAGGACCAGAACAGATCAGACCAGGCCAGACTAGACCTGAGTGGTTCAGACCAGACCCATCTAGATCAGACTGGATCAGACTGGACAAGACCAGATCCAACCAGACATGAATAGATCAAACCAGAGCAGACCAGAGCAGACCAGACACAACTGGATCAGAGTGACCAGACTGGATCAGACCAGACCAGACTGGATCCAATCAGACCAGACTGGATCAGAGTGACCAGACTGGATCAGACCAGACCAAACCAAATCAGACCAGACATGACCGGATCAGATCAGACATGACCAGATCAGACTGGACCAGATTGGACATGACTGGAACAGACCAGGTCAGACTGGTTCAAACCAGACATGACTGGCTCTGACTGGACCAAACTGGATCACACCAGACATGACTGGATCAGACCAGACCAGACCAGATTAGACCGGACCAAACGGGACACAACCAGATCAGACAGGATCACACCAGACAAGACTGGATCAGAGCGGACATGACCAGAGATGACCGGAGCAGACCGGAGACGACCGGATCAGACCAGATCAGACCAGACCAAACTGGACACGACCAGGACAGACCGGACCAGACTGGACCTGACCAGTACAGACAGGACCAGACTGGACCCGGCTGGAACAGACTGGACATGACCAGATCAGAACAGACCAAACCAGACATGGATGGATCAGACCGGACCCTACTGGACCTGACCAGTACAGACCAGACCAGACCATATCAGACTGGACCAAACCAGACATGATTGGGTCAGACCAGACCAGATCAGACTGGAACAAACTGGATTAGATGGGACACCACCTGATCCGGAACAAACCAGACATGACCAAATCAGACCATACCAGACTGGATCAGACAAGACCAAACCAGTCACGACCAGATCAGACTGGACCAGACTGAATCAGACCAGACCAGACCAGATCAGACCAGACACTACCAGTTCAGACCAGACACGACCAGTTCAGACCAGACATGACTGGATCAGACTGGATCAGACTGGACCAGACCGGATCAGACTGGACCAAACTGGGTCAGACTGGACCAAACTGGATCACACCAGACACAACCAGACACTGGATCAGACCAGACCAAACCTGACACAGCTGGATCAGACCCGACCAGACCAGACCTGACTGGTACAGACCGGACCAGACCAGATCATACTGGACCTGACTGGAATAGACCGGATCAGACTGGAACAGACCAGACCAGACCAGACATGACCAGATCAGACCGGATCAGACTGGAACAGACCAGACCAGACCAGACATGACCAGATCAGACTGGATCAGACCAGACCAGACCAGAGCAGACCGGGCCAGACCAGACCCAACCAGATCAGACTGGACATGACTGGATCAGACCAGACATGACCAGATCAGGCAGGACCTGACCAGACACGACCAGACCAGATTCTCTTTGTATTTAATTTTGGTCAGTTTGATTAATATGGGTCTTGGGGTATTCCTCCTTGGCTTTATTTTATATTGTACTCGTGCTTCCTGAATTTGAGTGGGTGGTTCCTTTCCCATGTTAGGGAAGTTTTCAGCTATTAGCTCTTGGAATATTTTTTCTGTCCCCTTCTCTCTCTCATCTCCTTCTGGCACCCCTATAATACAGATGTTGGTGCTTTTAACGTTGTCCCAGAGTTCTCTGAGACTCTCTTCATTTGTTTTCAATCTTTTTTCTCTTTTTTGTTCTACACTTGTAATTTCCACTAATCTGTCCTCCACCTTGCTTATTCGTTCTTCTGCCTCCTGTATTCTTCTGTTGGCTGCTTCTAATGAATTTTTTATTTCAGTTATTGTATTTTGCATCTCTTCTTGTTTAAGTTTTATATCTCGTATCTCTTTGCCCAGTGTTTCCTGTAAGTTATCCATCTTTGCCTCCAGTTTATTTCCTGTGTCTTGCATCATCTTCAGCATCAACCGTCTGAAGTCTTTTTCCTAGAGGCTAAGAATCTCCTCATCACTTAGCTGGTTTTCTGGGGTTTTTCCTTTATCCCTCCTCTGAGTTATAGTTCTCTGTCTTTTCATTTTTACAGGTTTTGGATGTGGTGACCTTTTTACAGATAATAGAATTGTAGCCTTTCTTACTTCTGATATGTTCCCCCATTGTGGCTGAAGTCAGTATGGAGGCTTGCTGTAGGCTTCCTGATGGGAGGAGCTGATGCCTGACCACTGGTAGTTGGAGCTGATTCTAATCCCTCTGGTGGGTGGGGCTTAGTCTCTGAATGAGATTAGAGGCAGCTGTGTGCCTGAGGGGTTTTTAGGTAGCCTGTTTACTGAGAGGTGGGGCTATGATCCCACCTGGATTGTTGTTTGCCCTGGGGATTCTCAGTGCTGACTTATGGGTGAGGCCAGATTTTCCCAAAATGGCCACCTCCAGAGAAAGGCACACTGCTGAATATTCCTGAGAGTTTTGCTTTCAATGTCCTTCCCTCACAACAAGCCACATTCACCCCTGTTTTCCCAGGAGGTCCTCCAAGAAATGCAGTCAGGGGAGTTCCTGTCGTGGCACAGTGGTTGACGAATCCGACTAGGAACCATGAGGTTGCGGGTTCGGTCCCTGCCCTTGCTCAGTGGGTTAAGGATCCAGCGTTGCCGTGAGCTGTAGTGTAGGTTGCAGACACGGCTCGGATCCTGCGTTGCTGTGGCTCTGGCATAGGCCGGTGGCTACAGCTCCGATTGGACCCCTAGCCTAGGAACCTCCATATGCCGCAGGAGCAGCCCAAGAAATAGCAAAAAAATACAAAAAAAAAAAAGAAAGAAATGCAGTCAGGATTGACCCAAATTCCTATGGAGACTTTGCTTTGCCCTGGGACCGAGTGCATGTGAAAGTCTGTGTGTGCCTTTTAACAATGGGGTCTCTGTTTCCCCCAATCCCATGGAGCTCCTGCACACAAGCCCCACTGGACTTCAATGCCAGATTCTCCAGGGGCTCTTTCTCCCTGTGCCAGATCCCCACAGGTGAGAGTTTGATGTGGGGCTCAGAACTCTCACTCCTGTAGGTGTTAGTTTACAGTCTGTGGGGCTTCCCACCCAGTCCAGTTAGTTTCCAGTCTGTGGGGCTCCCCACCCAGGAGGTATGTGGTTGTTTATATCATGAAATCACCCCTCATACCTTTTGATGTGGCCTCCTCTTTTTCTTCTGGAGTAGGATATATTATTTTTAAGGTATCCAGTCCATTTGGGTGAAGGATGCTCAGACTTTAGTTGTGAATTTTGTTGTTTTTAGGAGAGAAGTTGAGCTCTAGTCCTTCTATTCTGCCATCTCAATTGGGACTTTTAGATTTTAGAGCAAACAAAACACAATATAGTTTGGGACAGTTATTTCTGTTGACTGAATGTTTGTTTTCTTGTCTTTTTCCAGGATTTTCACTGGCTGACCAGCTCTAAAATATGAATAAATATGCCAATGAGTGACTTGAAGAATTTTCTCTTTCCTGCGAGATGGAATTTTATTTTCCATAGCAAAATTACTACAATGATGAGCAAAGAAAAATAAAAAATTCTAAATAACATTTTATACTCCAGGAATTGATTTAAAATATAAAAAGTTACCAGTATTCTACCACAGAAATAACCATATACACATGAAAGATGGGCTTTATTAAATGGCATTGTAATCGCCTAACTGCTGAGTTATACGTCAATATTTTTTAAGTAAATCCACTCTCAAAGTCACATACCTTTTAAAATCATCTTCCAAAGGAAAGAACTTCAAGGACTATGTAATGCAGAGGCATGTTCATTAAGTCATTAAGTCTTGGAGTACCTAGACTTTTTCTTCTTTCATAGCTTAGCCATTGACTATTTAATACCTAGTATTGAATGGGGCTTGTTCTATACTTTATGAATTGCCTTTTCATTTTGTTTCATTTTTCTGGAAAGAACTTATCAAACCAAAGGAGAAGTCACACCACACCCAACTAATAATTTAAGGGTATATTTGGATTAGCAGCCTTAGGTTTTATCTACCACGTTGAGATCAACAGAATCAACAGTCTTACTATATAAGGAACTCTTATAAATAAGGAAAAATTCTCTAGTAGAAAAATGGTCAAAGGGCATGAAAACAGAAAAACACAAGTGATCAATAAAAGTATGAGTATGAATACATATGAGTAAGTCAAACTGAGAAACTTTTTTTAAGGTAGCCACTGGGCAAAGCAGTTTTTTTGTTTCGTTTGTTTTTTGCTTTTTGCTTGGTAGAGCCACATCTGTGGCATATGGAAATTCCCTAGCTAGGGTCCAAATCAAAGCTAGAGCTGCCAACTATAACACAGCCACAGCAATACAGGATCTGAGCCATGTCTATGACCTCCACTGTATCTCAAGGCAATGTTTAATCCTTAAACCCACTGATTGAGGCCAGGGATAAAAACTGCATCCCTGTGGATACTAGGCAGGTTCACTACCACTGAGCCATGATGGGACCTCCAGCAAAGCAGTTTTTAAATTATAATTCTCAGTATAATGTAAGGATGGAGTGAAGTGGGGGACTGATACCTTGTGGCAGAAAATGAAATTGGTATGACATTCTGTAGAGTGATTCTAGCAGTGCTTGTGTTTGTAATCATAAAATGGTCACACCATATAACTTTTGACCCAGTAGGCCTGTTTCTTCTCTCTCTCTCTCTTTTTTTTTGTTTTGGCCACAGCAATGGCATGTGTAAGTTCACAGGCCAGGGATCAAACCTGTGTCATAGCAGTGACCTAAGCCACTGCAGTGACAATGCTGGATCCTAACCCACTGAGCCACCAGGGAACTTCAATAAAATCTATAGACACATGACTTTGAGAAACACTGCATATCATCAACAGTGCTTATATAGTCCCAAAGCAAATTAGCTTCTGCTTCTTTTTTTTTTAAACAGTGGGCCTATTTTGTGAATTATTTTAAAGAAAACATAAAATATTTGTTCAAATATTTATATATAAGGGCATTCAGCATAGTTTTATTTAGAAACAATGCCAGTGTTTAAGAAGACATCAGTTATGTAAATTATGACCTGTCAATATCATAAAATAAAAATTGTGTTAATATTTGTTAATGGAGAAATAATTACATTGTAATACTATATGAAAGAGGCAAGCTACAAAAATGTGTAAGTTCAGGTCATCTTTACCCATACATAGACACATATAGAGAGGAAAAAAAATGGATAGAAAATAAACCAAAATTTTAATATAACCTGGTGATGGGATTATAAGTAAGTTTTATCTCGTATTTTTTACTTTTACAAAATTTTAAAATAAATATAATTAGATGATAGTGTTACCAGAAACAGACATTATTTTAAGAGACTATTAGAAATGCAAAAGTATCACTTACTTTCAGGGTCATTCTTGTTTATTATCTGCAACTTTATATGAATTGGAGTATAGGAATTTATATCCAAGTTCAGCTAGTTTGACTATACAATACACATGAGACCTGTGTCCTTAGTTAAGGGCCTAAGTGACCTCCACAGAATGATTGACTCTAGCTCTGAGGTGTGAACCCAGGGGATACTTTCAGGGAGCTGTAGCTTTACCTGAACGCCACAGAAATCTGGCCCAGCCAGAACGTCCTCTTGCAGAGTCCTGACATTACACACTCAAGGGGCTGGGCTGTGGAAGAGCATAGGGAATATTCAAGGAGATGAGAGAGGATGGTTCATGTCATCTGCTCAGTGTCTTACTCTGCCCATAGTGGCCAAGTGCAGTACAGTATTTTGCTGAAAGCTAGTGTGGAGGACTTGATGAATATTTGTGTGTTGAACTATTGAAACCTGGATATTAGATGTAATTTGGGGAAAAGACTCCTTCTCTAGCCATGTTATCTCAAGAGAGAAAAAAGGTTGGCAGGTTAAGAGACTACCCAGCAGGGATCAGTCTGAGCATATAAATAAAGATAATATTGGTCTAGGAGCATGGACAGCCTGTTTTTTGAATGGGATCTTGAGATTGTTCTCTTCATTGGAATCTTTCCTTAGAAGGATAAGATATTGAATAAGCCCCTGTAAAATGAATCTGTTGGTTGATAGTCCAAGTTAACTTGGTAAAACATTTTGTATCCCTTAGTTTAATAATGAACATTCTTGTATGAGCATAGTATGTAGAATACTCAAGTGCCTCATAAAAATTGAACTTTGAAAGATTATGGTTGTTTTCTTGATTTAGGAAAACTAAGAATCCAGGCTCGGAAATCACTTCTCAGGTTAGTTCCTTTACTAATATTCTTTCCAAAACCTTTCATTATTTCATGGGGCTATCTAGGGAGTTAAAAAGTTATCCAAGAAGCCCCTAGCCCAGTGCCTGGCATATAGAAGACACTCAATAAATTCAGTTGTGTTTTAGGAAGTGGAATTTTAGAGAAGAGGAGAACACTGGCTGGAATTCTGTCCTACATAGCAGCATGGTTTCACTTTTCAAGTAAGTGGATCTTATTTCCCAAGGAGATGAGTCATTTCCTGGAAAACAGGGGTTGTGTTTTTTTTTTTTTTTGGCTTTTTGGCTTTTTGCCATTTCTTGGGCTACTCCCATGGCATATGGAGGTTCCAAGGCTAGGGGTCTAGTCGGAGCTGTAGCTGCCAGCCTACACCAGAGCCACAGCAACATGGGATCCGAGCTGCGTCTGCAACCTACACCACAGCTCACGGCAATGCAGGATCCTTAACCCACTGAGCAAGGGCAGGGATCTAACCTGCAACCTCATGGTTCCTAGTCAGATTCGTTAACCACTGTGCCACCACAGGATCTCCAGAGGCTGTGTGTTTTTACTTCCTTATTTGGCTGTATAAACTATTATCACTGGATAATAGTTGAATGAGAATTCATGACGGTTGGAAATAACTGTGAATATTTTCTGTGGTTATTTCACATATGAGCCTTTGAAGAGGCTCAGCTTATTATGCACCTTGAGTATATTGTAGGGGAAGAAAACCTCAAATCGATTATAGAGAAATAATAGGATTTTGAACACTAAAGGAAAATGAAAATAACATTGCATCCAAAAATATATTGGCTTTTTTTAAACTATTTTTAATTGAATTATAACGTAACATATGCCTGCTGTATAGCACAGAGAACTCTACCCAATATTCTGTGATAATCTATGTGGGAAATAATCTGAAAGAATGTATATGTACATGTATAACTGAAACACTTTGTTGTACAGCAGAAATTATCACAACATCATAAATAAACTATGCTTCAATAAAACTAAAATATGAAAAAATAAATATACAATATTATACTAATTTCAGGTGTGTTACCTGGTGGTTCAGAATTTTTATAGGTTATGAAATGGTCACCATGATAAGACCATTTTTCACCAAAGTTGCTACAATATTTTTTGACTATGTTCCCTCTCTGTACCTTATATTCCCATGACATTTATTTTATTTATTTATTTATTTATTTTTGTCTTTTGTCCTTTTAGGGACACACCCATGGCATATGGAGGTTCCCAGGCTAGGGGTCTAATCAGAGCTGTAGCCACCAGCCTATGCCACAGCCACAGCAATGCCAGATCTGAGCCACATCTGTGACCTACACTACAGTTCACGGCAATGCCAGATCCTTAACCCACTGAGGGAGGCCATGTATGGACCCCAAAACCTCATGGTTCCTAGTTGGATTTGTTTCTGCTGTGTCATGATGGGCACTCTGACTTATTTATTTTATAGTTGGAAATATGTACTTCTTAATCCCTGTTCCCTATTTCATCTATCCTTCCACCCCACTTCCCTCTGGCAACCACCAGTTTGTTCTCTATCAATCAGTCACTCTTCCTTGTTCATTTGTTTTGTTTTTTAGGTTCCACATGTAGGTAAAATCACATAGTATTTGTTTTTCTCTTTTTGAGTTACTTCACTTAGCATACCACCCTTCAAGTCTACCCATGTTGCTGCAAAAGGCAAGATTTCATGCTTCGTATATCTGACTAGTATTATATTGTATATATTTATACCACATCTTCTTTATCCAGTCATCTATGGATTGACATAGAGGTTGTTCCACATCTTGGCTATTGTATATAATGCTGCAATGAACATAGGGATGCATATATCTTTTTGAATTAATGTTTTTATTTTCTTTGGATAAATACCCAAAAGTGGAATCACTAGATTGTATGGTAATTCTATTTTTATTTTTTTGAGGAACCTCCACACTGTTTTCCATAGTGGCCACACCAATTTCCTTGACTGTTTTGTTTGTTTGTTTTGCTTTTTGGAAGGGCCTCATGTGTGGCATATGGAAGTTCCCAGGTTAGGGGTTGAATCAGAGCTGCAGCTGCAGGCCTATACCACAGCTCACAGCAATGCTGGATACTTAACCCCCTGAGCAAGGCCATATCCTCATGTATACTAATCAGGTTCATTACCACAGAACCACAATGGGAACTCCCTCCTTGACTATTTTTAAGACACTTCCCTAGGCAGTGGGAAAGCAGTACACTGCAGTGAAGAAGTGGCACATGACTAAAGTCAGTACAGACTGAGACTGACTAGGGTGAAATTTCATATGAATATATATTAAGAAAGTTGGAAACCAGTTAAGTTCCAAATGGGAATTGTGACTGAGAGACCTTGATAAAACTGAATCTGCTGACTGCTATGGAGGGTGAAACAGGAATTCCTGTTGTGGTGCAGCGGAAACAAATACTACTAGGAACCATGAGGTTTCAGGTTCCATCCCTGACCTTGCTCCCTCAGTGGGTTAAGGATCCAGCATTGCTTTGAGCTGTGCTGTAGGTTGCAGGCGTGGCTTGGATCTGGCATTTTTTTGGCTGTGGCATAGGCTGGTGGCTATATCTCTGATTAGACCTCTAACCTGGGAAATTCCATATGCCTCGGGTGTGGCCCTAAAAAGACAAAAAGACAAAAAAGAAAAAGAAAAGAAAGAAAAGAAAAAGAGGAAAAGAGTGAAACAGATGAAGTTTGAGTTGTCTGATGTTTTCTGGTTGCATTTGCTGCTGCTGATCTGAATACTGTGGATAAGGAAATTGAAGATCCTATGAAATCCTCCCAAAGATAACGTGTAGATTAAAGTACACCTTGGAGTTAGATATGAAAGGCAGGGCTGCCTATACCTCTTGTTTTCATGGAATTATCTTGAATCTTCCCTCCCCTCCAAGGCCTTTCCTTCCAGGAGCTAAACTGGTCAGTGAACCCATGGTAAATCTGGGTTGTGTGGTTACCCTTCCTTCCACTTAGGGAGCAGAGAAGATGCACAGCTAGAAACCCTGGGTCTCCAGTTTCAAAGGTTAAAGGGAACACTTTAATCTTTGACCCAGGCCTGGAACTATCCAGAGATGGCATCATCCATGGTCTCCTTCCCAGGGGTCACTGAAGCCAGCTCTGTAGAGCTGGATGGTTCATCCCAATACTTGCTCCCTGCTCCCAGCATGTTACCAGGAATTTCCTCCTCAGCCCACCCAGGGCTTAGGATACCACTTTAGCCTGAGCTCCACCAGGCCATTTCCATTGCAGTGCTCTGCATGATACCCCCACCCTGACCCTCATTTTTGCCATGTGCTCTGGAATCTGCCATATTCTTTAAGTCCAGCTCCAGTGTCACCTCCTCCACAAACCTGCCTCTCTCCTGGTGCTCCTTCAGCACCCTGTGTGTACCTCCCTCACTATTCCATGTATTCATGGTGAAATGAATTTCCATCTCCCTTCCCACCTCATCTGAGTGCCTGTATATCCAGATGTCACCCACCCCTCCCTTTGTAGGCCCTGAGTCCTCTTGCTCACTTTGGCAAGCTCCTCTGTGGGCTTCCCCCTTGAAGAATCTACTCCCACACATCATATAGTGATACAAACATCATGATATTTTCTTAAGGGGGTGGTGACCCAGGAAGGATTTATCTCACAAGAGCTACAGCAGATGGCTCTAACAAAGGAGTGGAGTGGATAGGTGAACCACCAAGAAGGTCCACCAAGGACAAGCCCCATTGTCCTCAGAGCTCTGTGGGGGTGGGGGCCCTGACAGAACTGGGCCAAGTTTACACCTTGTGGCAATGGAGGTCAAAAGTAGAATTACCAGAAATAAATGCTGTAGACTGAAATTTATACCCACTACACTCTTAATTGTGTTCCATAATTTATTGCCATTCCTGCCTCCTGCCCTCCTTTGCCTGCCACTCTGGCTGTCCCCTCCCCCCACCACCCTGCCTACATCATTCTTTTGCATAGTTTTCATGGTTATCATGGTTGTGGGGGAAGTTCATTGGGCAGGACTTAAAATCCAAGGATCTGACCCAAGTCCATCTGCAGCTTGTTTTTTAGTGTGGGGCCTGGACTGCCCTCTTGGACAAAGTGTGATAAGCCTGAGTTTTCCATCCTGCTCTGCTTTGGTGGTTCTACCTCTCTGAGCCTCAGTTTCCTCATCAGCACATGCTGTTTACAGAAATGCTTAGCACAAAATCTGGCACAAAATAGTGCTTCAATTACCATTGGCCCCTCTCCCTTCTCACCTTCTTCTGCCTCTGGTCCCCAGTCCTCACAGAGTCACAGGGCTAGCTATGTCTCACAGTGGCAAGATAAGTCATGCATAAGACATAAGATAAGTCTGGCTGTTGCCTATGGCCATGGACAGCATTTAATTTGGCTGCCTTCCTTCCATACCTCAGCACAGGCCTGGGCTGTCAATGAAAAACCAGGAAAAGACACATTCATTTGAGCCAAAGTGAATTAGCCAGGCCAGTCGGCAGCCAGAAAGTCATGTGCTGCTTTCCCAAACCAAATAGAAATTATGTTTAAATTATTCACTCTTCAGCATTTTCCTGCCTATTAGGGCACATCAGAGAAAATTGACTGAAGCCAATTAATGGATATTTTGCAGCCATTTGTCTGTACTGGGCCTATGCGAAGTGACTGAAATTGACCACTGGGTTCTCAACCCTGTAGGGTCCTGCCATTACTTGGGGGGCTTTTAAAAATCCTGGTTCTCAGGCCAGATCCTGTCTCAATTACATCAGAATCTCTAGGGTGGGGTGGGGGTGGGGGCACCCAGGCACTAGTGCCTTATTTTTGTCTTTTTAGGGCTTCACCCATAGTATATGGAGATTCCCAGGCTAGGGATCGAATTGGAGCTACAGCTGCCAGCCTACACCACAGCCACAATAATGCTAGATCCTTAACCCACTGAGTGAGGCCAGGGACTAAACCCACAACCTCATGGTTCCTAGTTGGATTCATTTCCTCTGCACCACAACGTGAACTCTGACTAGTGTCTTTTAAATAAAGCACTCCTGCTGATCCCAGTGTACAGCCCAGTTTGAGAACCAGTAAAACACAATTTCAAAGCTTCTCTCATCCCTTATTCCAGGGACAATGACCTTAGCCTACTTCTAATCTAATTTATAAAATAGGAGTTGTGCAAGTGAATATTCTAGCAATTTTGCAATTTTTTTTTCCTTAAACTCCCTGCTCATGTTTCTCTTTGGCATCTTTGTCAATCAGTATTTAGACTCATAATGTCACCACATAAATCTTTTATTTACTTTGTTCATCCATATATTGTTTTCACTTATGTAGCCTGTTTGTGGCAGGTATACATTTTATATAATTGGTTGAGTTTTCTTTGCTGCTCTAATATAAGTTAGCTCCTGAGCCCCGGTTCTGCTTGCTGCCTTACCTATACAGCTGAGTGAATACTTAGAGTGTGTGTCCATGTAAACCTCTCCCAGATGGAGATATAAAACACTTCCAGGAATCCAGAGGGCTCCCTTTTTTTTTTTTTTTTTTGTCTTTTGTGGGCCACACCTGTGGCATATAGAAGTTTTCAGGCTAGGGGTTTAATTGGAGCTGTAGCTGCCAGCCTATGCCACAGTAAAAACAATGCAGGATCCTTACCTCACTGAGTGAGGCCAGGGGTTGAACCCATGTCCTCATGGATACTAGTTGGCTTCATTACTGCTGAGCCACAATGGGAACTCCCAGAGGGCTCCCTGTTGCCCTTTCCATTCAACCTTGCATCCTGTGGGGGTAACCACTCTCTGACTTCTGTCACCAGAGTGTAGCACTCAATGTCTTTTGACTAAATGCTTTCTCTGATTGAGGTTTACACCTATACCCTGTTTCCTTATTCCCTGAGGATGATCTAAGTCTCACCCCATCAGGAGAGAAGTCTGCTTCAGACATGGCTATTCACTCATCTAGTTGTCACAAACCAGCCCCACACATAGTGGGTAAATACAAGATGCCCTCTCTCAGTTTTGTTGGTTGATGGGGCTCAGAGGATTCTTCTCACGTGATCTGAGGTATCCCACAGCTGCAGTTAGGTGGCAGCTGGAGCCTGGTCCTTTGGAGGCCCTACTAGGCTGGAGGGTCTGAGTTGCCTTCTTTTCCTGAGAAAGTAAAAATCAACTCAGGCTCACAATGTAAAAATCTGCCCTACCATTCATTAGGCTAGAGTATGAGACATAGATAGAGCCATATGCAAAGTTGACAAAAGGAAATATTCCATCTAAGGACTCCTTGCAAGGAGAAACGCCTAACAATCATATTTTCATTCCTGAGTAGCTTTGTTTTCTAAAATCATAGACCATGAGAAACTTTCATCAGTAAAAATGGCATGCCCTAATTTTACCCAGAGGAGCTAAGTCACTTAGAAACAGAGAAACAGCCTTGGTTGGTTTCTGGGCAAAACCCAGGTGCACCTCCTCAGGGGCAGAATTTCTGGACATGGCATTTTCTACCAATCCTAACTCTATAGTGCCTGAGGAGACATGACCTTGAAGTCCACTTTGTAGTCCTGAGCAGATGTGGAATACTTCATGCAAATCCTGCTTTGCTTTGAGCCTATCAAAACTTTGATTCAATATTAAAATCACTGAATTGTGCTCTCTCAAATGGTGAATTTTATGGTATATGAATTTATGGCCTGTGAAATATGGCATCTCAATTTTAAAAAATGATAGGCATGGAGATAACTGGAATGTCTCACCTTTGTTTGGTGAGATGCACCATAGTTCCTCTGCCATGTGGTCTGTCTGCAATGGCCTGAGACACCTGACCATGTCAGGCTACAGTTTGTTCCTGACATCGTAAGCTGGTTGGTGGAAGACAGCCCTGATGCCTTGGTACTCCTCCATGTGGTCTCTCTCTACCAGTGTATCTGTATCTTCCCGTTAGGGGGCCTCTCTTGGGGCTACTTTATCCAGACAGACACCTGGGCTTCTCACATGACACCTAACTGCCACAAAGACTAAAATAAAACATGCCAGGATTTCCCTAAGGGTTAGGCCTGGAGCTGTAATAGTGATACCTCTGCTGCATTCTGTTGGTTAATGTGAGGAACAGGCCAGCCAGGATTTATCATGGGAGGGGACTGCAGAGGAAGAGATTGTCAGGAGGTTCATGAGGGCCCATATTTGGAGGGCAGCTACCACCACTGTCCTCTCTCCTCATGGCATCCCATCCCAAGGCTTCTTCTGTCATGGGTTGTAGCCTCAGACCCTGCTGATCTGCAGATGGTATCCACTTTTAGCAAACAGCCAGAGCTCTTCCAGTTTGTCATCTGCTCCACACTTCCACTTACCTCCAGGAGCATGAGGGGTTTCTGGCTGCATTCCCACACTGTGCTGGGAGGCTCAGGCCTAACTGGGCTTCTCCCTCAGACACTGTAATGCTCCCACCAGGTGCCATGTTGCATGTGGCTTCTCCTTGGGGTACACACTCTGTGGAGCCAGGCCCCTTGTGCTGGGGATTCCCCAAACCAGGTTGACCTACCCCTCACCTGAGGTAGCAAATGCCACTGACTAAAGCATTGGAGGGCTTTGGGAAAACAAGAAGAAAATGTGGAAGAGAAAATGGCTAAAATCTAAATATTTTAGTATAACTTTTCTAGGAAAGCCCAACAGTGAGGGCTGTTCTGGTGTAGGTAGCTATTAATGTCAATTATCTGTATTATTTTGATCTGAATTTGCAGTGATGATAATGATCATCAAGTTTATATCACTCTCAAGGCTTTCATACACATACTTTATTTCATCTTTATGGCAACCTTTTGAAAAGCATAATTAATATTATCCCCATATTACAGGCTCTGAGAAATTGAGGGACTTTTCCAAGTTCACATATTGTATGGTTTTTATAGTGAAGGGACAATTTTAAAAGAGAAAAGATTTGAGAGAGAATAAATGGGCCTGTGATTTTAAATGAGAACTTTTGGATTTTTCTATTTTGATTATCTTGCAAAACACTGAGCTTAAAATTTGGGGTGGGGGGAGGAAACTCAGGTTTAGCTAATGAACAACAGTAGCAAAGTATGGAGAACAATAGTGATAAATGAGAAGTAGATCATACAGTTCCTGTTTAATTCAACATTTGAGCCCCTACTCTGTCCATTCACTTTGTTAATCCTGGGTATGGAGGATGTGAGCCTCTGGATTCCTCATCTGAGAAAAAACTCAAGACACAGTTCCTGCCCTGGATTAGCAAACGGGGCCACCTGGCCAATTCTAAGCTGAGCCTTGACTCCATGAGATTGATAACAAAGAGGATGCAGGCAAGGTGATATTTCTTAAATCATAGGAGAGCATAAGGGGGCCAGCTGTAGGGATGTAGGATTCCTGGTGCTGAATGACAAATGTAGGATTCCCAGTGCTGAATGACAGCCACCTAAGAATAAATCTAGCTCCTCAGCAGGTGCTTGAGTGTGTGTGACTGAGGCTGCTCCTCAAATTCCTGGCTGAAGGAACTTAACAGAACAGGAGGTGGTGTTCACAAGACTGGTGATGTGGGAGAGGAAGGGCTTCCCAAAGACTTGGCTTTGGGGTCTTAACTTTGAAAATTACTCCCTTTTTTTGGTCTTTTTTGTCTTTTTAGGGCCACAATGGTGGCATATGGAGGTTCCCAGGCTAGAGGTCTGATCGGAGCTGTTGCTGCCAGCCTACACCACAGCCACAGCAACGTGGGATATGAGCCGTGTTTGCAACCTACACCACAGTTCACTGCAACGCCAGATCCTTAACACACTGAGTGAGGCCAGGGATCAAACCCACATTCTCATGGATCCTAGTTGGATTCGTTACCACTGAGCCACAAATTCCCAACATTATTTTATATTTATATATATATATATATATATATATATACACACACACACACATATATATATTATTTTTATTTATATATATTATTTTATATTATAAAGTATATTATTATAAAATATATATATATATATATATATAAAATTTTTTGTCTTTTCTAGGGCCACTCCCATGGCATATGGAAGTTCCCAGGCTAGGGGTCTAATCAGAGTTGTAGCCACCAGCCTACACCAGAGACACAGCAATGCAGGATCTGAGCCACAACTGTGACCTACACCACAGCTCATGGCAATTCTGGATCCTTAACCCACTGAACAAGGCCAGGGATTGAACCCACAACCTCATGGTTCCTAGTCAGATTTGTTAACCACTGATCCATGACGGGAACTCCTAATTAATTTAACATAGCTATAATACCTAAATTCTGGTGACAAAATAGTCCTGATAACCTATACTTGTTCCACATCACAAAAGAATAGTTCACATTCACACACACCAAGATTAGTAAATTCAATAGTTTCAACTAATCATTCAACTATGGATCATCATAAGTTATGGCTAAAGAGAGAAACCTAAACTGAATGGCCCCAAACCACATCTGTAATTCCCTTCTCAGGAACTTCTGTGTCTCAGAGTATATCTGTCAGGCAGTAATATTCCTCTTAACATCCAGGTGAAGTGACCAACATTCTAGGATGTGGGGCTCTGATGAGCATGGGAACAGAAGTCCCAGGAGTTTAGTACAATCCTGGTAGACTTTTCTCTATCTTAATGACAAATGGTTGAGTGGTTTTCACAATCAAATAGAACCAACTTATGTTCCAAAATACACATATAGTTTTAGTAGCATATTTCATATCAGTTAAATCAAAATTTCACACTCCTCTAAGAGGCTCTGAGTAGAGACAGGCAAAATCTCCTTCCTTGGGTCTATAGATGTTTGGTTTCTGGATACAAGATATTCCTGCTTGGTGATAGACATTTGACAAATAGCCATTGCTTGATTAAGCTATTATGAGCAAGTATCACTGGTTTAGCACAGTATTTCCTAAAGATTTCAAAGCACTCTTATTAAGTTTTGTTTTATATCACCTTGAACATTTGTTTGAAATGGTAAGCGATTCAGAATTTTTTTTTAAATTGTATTTTACAGAATGGAAATGTGAACTTCAGATTACCAAAGAGTGGCAGAAAGTAGAAATAATCTAGGCTCTTGGATTTCAAACCCTGCCTTTCTAGCCTTTAAAATATATCCAGTGTGAGGAAGAGATGCATTTCTCATGGACTGAAGGCTGCGGGGGGCTAGCTTTTCTTCAGCAGCGCAGGGTCAGTGTGGTTCCTGGTTTTCACAGGCTGAATTCAGATGAGGCAGTTGGTCTGCATCAAGCTTTGTTTTTAAGGACCAAATGATTTCATGCACTTATCCTTTCTTTTCTGCCTGTCTGGTTTCCATGGAAATGCAGGCCTTTTAGAAAAAGCAAAGGCTTGCACCACATGCACAGACATGTTATTTTTGGAATCAACTGAACACATCCCAACACAGTGGTGTGAACAGGTCCTCGGTGGGGCTGCAGAGGGAAGGTAAAATATCCAGTTGCCTTCTGACAGAAAGAACTTCATGTCCACAGGGGTTACAGGTTATCTTTTTCTCTGTAAGAAATATGAGATTTATTTTGGTAAACATTAATCTAGACGGGGAGAAAAAAACATAAGATTGGGCAAAAATTCAAACAGATTTGTGTAGCTTCACTAAAAGGTTACTTAATATGTGTTGAGGAACTACAGATATATAACTTTTACTCAAGCCAGGGTTTAAATAAAATTATTGCAAACTTTATCACCTTCTCCACTAGATTTAATTACATTAAAAATTTTCCCTAATTGGGTTAAAATCTATTTCTCCTCATACATACACACACACACACACACACACACACACACACACTTTCAAAGTAAAATGAATTTTGTTTAATAATTTAAGGAAAAAAATTTAAAAAGAGATATGTGAAAAAATATGATTATGTTATATAATGGGAAAATAATTTTGCATTTCTATAAAACTGTATGCTGAATCTTGATGAACAACTTATTTTAGTGCTTCTTTCTTAGTTTTTATTCTAGATGTGTAAGGTTTTATATGACACCTTATTTAATTCCCATCACTAATAGAATTTATTAAACCTTATCTAAAATCATGGGCTTTTAAGAGATTCCTGGATATAGTCATAAAGATTATGTTAATCATGCAATGATTTGCTAATTGCACAGTTAAATATTCCTTCTTTGTGCAAAGAAATTTTTTAAAATTTCTGCTTCTTACTTTATTCATTTAATTTATTTAATAAATCATAAACATAAGAAATAATAAACAATTTAAAAATCTGTGAATATTGGGAAAAAAATATTACTCTATGAAAACCTTGCCTTGTATGAGCTTATGCCCATGGATAAGAATGTAGAATAAAAGGATTTGGAAAAGAAAACACGTAATTTGGTCCTAAAGTGTATTTTTACACAAATCACTTGAAAAGAAATCTTTTCTTAGTATTTCCAGGGAAAGATAAAGCAGATTTTGCAAATGACTAGAATAGCTTTATCCCCAGAAGAAAAGAAAAAAGAAAATTTTACTATGAACTAAACATTAAAGGTAAATTTGTTTGTTTGTTTGTTTGTTTAAGGCACCAACCCATGGCATATGGAGGTTCCTAGGCTAGGGGTCCTAATCAGAGCTGTAGCCACCAGCATAGCCACAGCCACAGCAATGTGGGATCTGAGCCGCATCTGTGACCTACACTATAGCTCACAGCAACGCCAGATCCTTAACCCACCGAGCGAGGCCAGGGATCGAACCCACAACCTCATGGTTCCTAGTTGGGTTCATTAAACACTGAGCCACAACAGGAACTCCTGTTTGGTTTAACTATAATGACAAAATAAGAAAATAAAATTGTGACAAGGAATCAATTTTAATACTTCATCATTTTAATGAGGAATTAAAGGGACTATGTAGCTGCAGAAAAATAGAAAATTACAATCACAATCACATACAGTGAGTTTGACATGGGTAAACACTACAAAAATATACTTTTTTCCTAGCTTTATTGAGATCTAATTGACATAGAACATTGTGTAAGTTACAATAAACATCTTAATGAGAGGTATAGACAGACAGTAATGCATTTCAACTAAGAATAGCTTTTTGAGATTAATTTTAAATAATTTTATGTTTAATAAGGAAAGTGCATGCTTTTGAATCCAAACATCAGTCAAAAGCATGCTCATGTCTTTAAGCTATAAAGCTTCATCTCAAGTATCTAGGAATAGAAGGAAATGCTATTATCCATAAATCAGATGATTTGGTATCATTAATCATGACTCTCGAAATTCAATATTATAGAGGTTACTTGGGATTCAAGATGAGTAACCCTTTTAAAATGCCACTGGTTACTTGAATTCCTTCCCCCAAAAAACTTGAGGAATATGGATGGATAAAAATTATAAAACTTAAAATTAAAATGATTTTTATGACTTGGTGTCATTGTCTTAAGTCCCCTGGCCAGATTTAATCATACATAAATAACAAGAAAATATTCCATTGAATATATATTGCTGTATTCAGAGCCACTCTTGTAAGCTGTTACCTATTTCCATGCTTACCTTTTGCAAAATGTTTCCATTTGTACTCCTATTATGTCTTCCTATACTTCACTGTTCATAATTTATCTCTTGCTCATGCATGTGACTAAGTGAGAACTAATAACTAAGACAGAAAGAAATGAGGCTTTAAGAAATCCGGAGTCAGTTCTTTAGAAGTAAATCTTTCTTATTGCTATAATTTTCTAGCTTATATTTTTCCACTATTTACTACTGAATAGAGAGAAATTTTGACTACATTTGGCCACAAATGACTTACATGTATTTCTTACAATTCACCTTATCTAATGGGATATAAATTGATTTTGGTAAATCTTATACTTTGTGAACTTCTGTTATTTTTGTGTTATTTTAGTGATCACTCCTTCTCTTTTGAAGTATTCCAATAATTCAAAATAAGTTTACTTCCTTGCTTGGAAATTTTGTCTGAGAATGACAATTATCTTTGCAGCTTGCTAACATCTCTTCCAGTTTGTACAAATCAAATATTACTGATATAAACTTAGTGATTACAACACTAGATTTTGGGAAAGGGTACTATACAGTGTCTGGAAATTAAATGCAAAATATATAATCCACTGACCACCTAATAATCCACAATATCCTGGAGTTAGGGCAAGTAATGTATTACAATTTGTTTCATGAATTTTTAAAGAGGCTTGGCTTGTGTACAACCAGGGATTTACAGAGACACCAATATCCTGACATTGTCAAGAAGACAAGCCAAGGGCACATCACACACTGTACATATGATGAGGTGCCATCATATCTCAGTACTTAAGATCTCTAACCACAACATAACAACATCTTTGTGCACTAATAGCACTTATTTTTGTCTTTTTCCTTTTCTAGGGCTGCTCCGATGGCACATGGAGGTTCCCAGGCTAGGGGTCAAAATGGAGCAACACAGGATCTGAGCTAAGTCTGCAACCTACACCACAGCTCACGGCACCGCCAGATCCTTAACCCACTAAGCAAGGCCAGGGATCGAACCGGCAACCTCCTGGTTCCTAGTCAGATTTGTTAACCACTGAGCCACGATTGGAACGCCCCAAGATATTTTATTAATCTAACTGATTAATTGTCCTCCAGCTGTTGTATTAGCAATCCATAATTTATTAGTAATGGTTATGATCATTTACTCATCAAAAAGTAACTCAGAGTTAGATAATTCAAGAAAGACAGACCACATACATTGTATTCATAAGAGACCCTGGAACTTCAGTTTCTGCTCATAATCAGTGTTTGACTTCTTCTTCCTCTTCTTCCTCTTCCTCCTCCTCCTTCTCTTCTTCTCCTTCTTCTCCTCTTCTTCTTCTTCTTCTTCTTCTTCTTCTTCTTCTTCTTCTGTTAGAGCTCATCCTTGAATTTGGCAAAGTTGCAGGATACAAAATTAATACACAGAAATCAATGGCATTTCTATACACTAACAATGAAAGAGCAGAAAAAGAAATTAGGGAAGCAATCCTGTTTACCATCACATCCAAAAGAATAAAATACCGAGGAGTAAACCTACCTAAAGAGACAAAAGACCTGTACTGAGAAAACTATAAGACACCAATGAAAGAAATCAAAGATGACAAAAATAGATGGAAAGATGGATTGGAAGAGTTAATATTATCAAAATGACTATACTACCTAAGGCAATCTACAGATTCCATGCAATCCCTATCAAATAACCAAGGACATTTTTCACAGAACTCAAACAAAATATTTAAAGTTTGTTCGGAAGCACAAAAGAATAGCCAAAGACATCCTGAAAAAGAAAAATGGAGCTGGAGGAATCAGGCTCCCGGACTTCAGACTATAGTATAAAGAAAAAAATCATCAAAACCGCATGGTACTGGCACAAAGACAGACATATAGATCAGGGGAACAGGATAGAAAGCCCAGAATTCATCCCATGAACCTACAGCCAACTAATCTATGACAAAGGAAGCAAGGATATACAATGGAGAAAGGACAGCTTGTTCAATAAGTGGTGCTGGGAAAACTGGACAGCCACATGGAAAAGAATGAAATTAGAACACTCCCTAACACCATACACAAAAAGAAACTCCAAATGGATTAAAGACCTAGATATAAGACCAGACACTATACAACTCTTAGAGGAAAACATAGGCCAAACCCTCTCTGACATAAATGACAGCGACATCTTCTCAGATCCACCTCTTCAAGTACTGACAGTAAAAACAAAAATAAGCAAATGGGACCTAATAAAACTTCAAATTTTCTGTACAGCAAAGAAAATCCTAAACAACACAAAAAGACAAGCCACAGAATGGGAGAAAATCTTTGCAAGTGAATCATTCACAAGGGGTTGATCTCCAAAATTTATAAACAACTTTTGCAGCTCCATACCAAAAAAACAAACAACCCCATGAAATAATGGGCAGAAGATCTAAACAGACAGTTCTCCAAAGAAGACATACAGATGGCCAAAAAAAACATGAAAAGATGTTCAACATCACTAATAATTGGAGAAATGCAAATCAAAACCACTTTGAAGTACCACCTTATACCAGCCAGAATGGCCATCATCAAAACATCTACAATCAATAAGTGCTGGAGAGGGTGTGGAGAAAAAGGAACACTATTCCACTATTGGTGGGATTGTAAATTGGTGCAACCACTGTGGAAAACAGTATGGATATTCCTCAGAAAACTAAAATAGAACTACCATTTGATCCAGCAATCCCACTCCTGGGCATCTATCCAGAGAAAACCATGACTCGCAAAGACACATGTACTCCGATGTTCATTGCAGCACTATTTACAATAGCCAAAACATGGAAACAACCTAAATGTCCACCAACAGAGGAGTGGATCCAGAAGATGTGGTACATATATACAATGGAATATGACTCAGCCATTAAAAGGAAAGAAATAAGGGCATTTTTAGCAACATGGATGGACCTAGAAACTGTCATGCTAAGTGAAGTCAGCCATACAATGAGACACCAACATCAAATGCTTTCACTGACATGTGGAATCTGAACAAAGGACAGACGGAACTTCTTTGCAGAACAGATGCTGACTCACAGGCATTGAAAAACTTACGGTCTCTGGAGGAGACAGTTTGGGGGGTGGGGGGATGTACTTGGGCTGTGGGATGGAAATCCTGTGAAATTGGATTATTATGATCATTATACAATTACAGATGTGATAAATGCATTTGAGTAAAAAAAAAAAAGAAAAGAAAAAAAATAAAATTTATCTGTATTTTTCAGACATTATCTACAAGGTGACCAGAATTAAATAACTCATAATATCTTATATTAAACTCAAAATCATTTTAAAATGTAGGCTATACATTCATTACTCCCTTGATAATACAAGTTTATCTTTTCATTCTTAGTAGTAGAAAAAATTTTAAAGCATTAACATAAAGGCCTTGCTCTTAAAAATTGCCTGGTGACTAAATTAATGAGAACCATATGTCTTGCACTTGAAAATAACAACTCTTTACAAGTGGAAGGGAAAGTAAGAGGAAGTAGATAAGAAATTCAATATCCTATTATATGTGGTAAATGAAGTCAGTGCTAGCTTTGAATTCTACACATTATAGCTGTTGATTGCAGCTTGAACAATGATATTAAAAATACACAGGTCTTAGATTCCCTATATTTATCTAATTATTATTGACAAAAATGGCATTTTTAATATTTTCTTATTCTATTGCAGAATTATATTTTCTCTGAATACTACGCAATTTATTTATTTATTTATTTATTTATTTATTTATTTATTTATTTTTGTCTTTTTAGGGCCACACTTGCAGCTTATGGAATTTCCTTGGCTAGGGGTTGAATTGGAGCTATAGCTAGTGGCTTACACCACAGCAACACCAGATCCAAGCTGTGTCTGGGACCTACACCACAGCCCATGGCAATGACAGATCCTTAACCCACCGAGTGAGGCCAGGGATTGAACCTGTGTCCTCATGGATACTAGTCAGGTTCATTAACCGCTGAGCCACAATGGGAACTCATGAATACTATGAAATTTCAAAGTTGAGTTTAAAAAATCTTCCCTTGAATCTCAAAGTAAGATATAAAAAAACAGTAAAACACATATCCCCAAAATGTGGGACATTCTTTCTAGGAATTCTTGTTTTGTAAGTACCAATGATTGCACAGGTGTCTGTATGTTCCCTTCTCACTGGGATTATTAATAATTATGTTAATAACATGTTAATGACCCTTTTATTATACTACTTAGCAGTTATATTATTTCCTATATATTAGTATAATAAGCTATATAATTACTATTATGTTAAATTTAATGTGTCTGATTTTTATACATCCTTTTAAAATATTTTACATTTCAATATTTCTATTGTCTTTATGTACAGTATATTAATGATCAACAATTACTCATTGCATCTAACAATTTTCTAAATCATTTTAATCTATTTTAACTGTTACATTTTTTTCTTTTTATATCCACACCTGCAGCATATAGAAGTTCCCAGGCTAGGGGTTGAATTGGAGCTGCAGCTAGAGCCTTCACCATAGCTTGTGGAAATGCCTGGACCTTAACCCACTGAGAGAGCCCAGAGATTGAACTTGCATCCTCACAGAGACTATATTGGGTCCTTAACTCACTGAGTCACAATGGGAACTCTGCAACTATTATTTTTGATACTATTGCAGCATACACTTTGATTATCAGCACTTTTAAAAATCAGTTGTTCAAGATCAATCTCCAGGAATTATGAAATGACTGGTTCAAAGATATGGATATATTTATAGCTCTAGCTAATTATTTCCCATTACATCAAATTGTCACATATAATTAGGGCTACATAAAAGTTCTGTAACATGTCAAATATCTTTGTAACATTCCTTTCTCCCATTACTTGGGTGAAATTCTGCTCAAATTTATCTTTGATTTACACAGAAATGTTGAAAAATCCAAATGAAATTATCATCTAGCTGTAGAACCACAAAAGGAGCGTATCTAAGAAGAAATCAGAGTTACTCTAACATCAGATTAAATAATATTTTTCATGGGAAAGGAGTCATCTTTGGGCAAATGAAATGTGTTAATAGATTTTATAGATTTGACAGCTTCCTGACAGTGTCATGATTGAAATAGGAGGGACAAAGAGACCAGTATCAATTCTGTTTTAATAAGGTTGATGAATTTATAGCTTCTAGGACCAGAAGAGGGAGAAGAATGAGATTGAAAACATCGAGACAATTCTCTCAAGTGAGTTCATTTGAATATCTTAAATTTAAGTAAGTGTAACTTCTATAATGTTTTCCATTAATTTTGCTAATTCAGCTCTTAGAGTTGAAACAAACATGTCTTTATGTGAAGGACTGGGATATCAACCATGGATTAATTTTGAACGCTGTTTGACCAAAGATAGTGTACACGTTCTATCAGTCATGAGGAAGAAATACAAAGCAGCTGATATTGATACTCAGAGATCATAGGAAACAGTGTGTTTTAAGAAAATCAAATGCCTACAGGGATCTAACAGTCAAGATAAAAGTTTGAGCCTAGCCAAAATTAAAAGAATAGAAAATACAAAATATTTTGACATATGTATTCCAAATTAAAGGCATGTTAATTCCTAATGTTAAAGGATATGATCCAGAAATCCCACTCCTGGGCATATATATATATGCAGACAGAACTACAATTCAAAAAGAAATATGCACTCCTTTGTTCACAACAGCACTATTCACAGTAGCCAAGGCATGGAAACAAGCTATATGTCTATTGACAGATGAATGGATTAAAAGATGTGGTACATACACACAATGGAATATTATTCAGCCATAAAACGACAAAATAATGTCATTTGCAGCAACATGGATGCAACCAGAGATTCTCATACTGAATGAAGTAAGTCAGAAAGAGACAGACAAATACTATACAATATCACTTACATGTGGAATCTAAAAGATGGCCCAAATGAACCTATCCATAATACAGAAACAGATTTACAGACATAGAGAAAAAACTGTTGCCAAGGGGGAAGGAGAAGGGAGTGGGATGGATGGAGAATTTGGAGTTAGTAGATGCAAACTATTACATGTAGAATGGATAAGCAATGAGGTACTACTTTAATGACCAGGAAAGTATATCTAGTCACTTGGGATAGAACATGATGGAAGATAATATAAGAAAGGAAATGTGTGCGTGTGTGTGTGTGTATATATATGTGTATGTGTGTGTGTATATATATATATAATATATATATATTCATATATGAATGATTGGGTCACTTTGCTATACAGCAGAAATTGACACAATACTGTAAATCACCTATACCTTAATAAAAAATAAAAATAAAATGGTTAAGATTGTAAAAAAATAAATAAATAAAGGGAAGTACTGGTCTCAAAATGTCTACCTGCTGAAGAGCCTTGGCCCAAGAGCTACCTGTTTCTGACCCTTTGAAATTTAAATTATTTACTATTATAGTAAAATATTATTGTATGCAAATGCTTAAATTTTAATTTATACTATTTACCATTGTTAACAGTAGTGATAGTATGATAGAAACATAAATCTAAACAAAATATTCTAAGCACATTATCAAAAACAAACATTACAATTGTTAATTACTAACAAGCTTTATAAATACAGCCATCAGCGTAAATTTTAAATTTTGATCATTGCATACAAAGCATGATATTTATGGTTAAATTATATTTTCCTTTAATTTGTAACTAAGTTTGTGTTTATGTGTGAATATATATTATTTTGGTAATAGTTTATAGGCTTCTATAATAATTACAAAAATTCATGTCAGAGATATTAATTTTATAATATGCTAAAGATACATTAAATATTATGCTAACTAAAATGTCAGTTAATAGACATTGATTTATGATTAACAGTCAATTTCTTAGTATTTTAGCACCATATGCCACTTATCAGCATCGCATCATTTACTATTTATTGATTGTGCATTTTATTTTCTAAACTTGTGAACTAGAATTGCCTTTTTCTTTAGGGAGTTTAATTTCAATTATCTGAATGGCTGATCTACCAGAAAATATCTCTAGTCAACTTTGACATTCAAAATACATTTGAAATTTTCTGGAAGGGTAGTTACATTACGGAATGGTCAAATTGCTATTTAGAAACCATTTCCCTTGCATCTGAAATAAACTGGTACAAAACCAGAAAGGGAGATTTTATGTTATTCTCCACAAGATAATATCCAGCATCCAAATCTCTATAATTTACCATTAAGCATGTTTACAACTAATCAATTCAACACTTAGCAGACATTGATATTGCTGACTAAACCCTGGAAAACAAATCAACGCTGGCTTAGTAACTTCATTCAAAATCTTTTAGCATAAATCTTTTGAACATAAAGAATCTGAGGACCTTGGATGAGGTGTATAGATATTTCCATAAACAGATTCATCAAGAGACAGAATGTGGAAAAAAAAATGAAAGACTGTCTTTACCTAAAGAATATTATATTTTTATTCTTGGATGTACACTTATCTTTTTTTCAAGAAATGGAAGATATCTGTGCTACATGTGGCTAGGTGGGTTAGTGATAAGGTTGAGTTTTCCATGACTGAATAAAATAAGCTCACTCATTTTTCCTGTTACCATCTGCTAGTGATTTCTATTGACTATCCTAGCTACTAAACAATGAAAAACTTTTAAAATATATTTGCATATAATCATTTATATTGCTCTCAAGAAATAATATTTGTGTTTAATTAATAAAGATCTTAATCACTGGGGCAATGGGTATTTCTAAAATGTATAGCATTATGGTTGAAAACTTACTGTTCATTTTTTACTTATTGAGGTGATATTGTGACTTGGACATATTTCTGCCAATAGAGTTGGAGTGAGAAAGGGAGAAAAAAATGGATGGATATAGGGAGGTCCAGAGAGAGAGAGAGAGAGGATAGAAGGAGCGAGAGGCATACATTTATTTCTTTTTAATTTTTTGTTATTTCCCCAATACAATTTTTTTTTTACTGTACAGCATGGTGACCCAGTTACACATACATGCATATATTCTTTTCTGTCACGTTATCATGCTCCATCATAAATGACTAGACATAGTTCTCAGTGCTATGTAGCAGGATCTCAATGCTAATACATTCAAAAAGCAATAGTTTGCATCTATTAACCCCAAACTCCCTCCCCCTCCCCCTTGGCAACCACAAGTCTATTCTCCAAGTCCATGATTTTCTTTTCTGTGGAAAGTTTCATTTGTGCTGTATATTAGATTCAGATATAAGTGATATCATATTGTATTTGTCTTTCTCTTTCTGACTTACTTCACTTAGTTTGAGAGTTTCTAGTTCCATCCATATTCAGGCAAATGACATTATTTCATTCTTTTATGGCTGAGTAGTATTCTATTGTGTATATATACCACATCTTCCTAATCCAATCATTTGTCGACGGACATTGGGTTGTTTCCATGTCTTGGCTATTATGAATAGTGCTGCAGTGAACATGTGGGTCATGCAGGACATACATTTAAAATAGAGCAATTCTTAAGAGATTTTAGTGGCCTAGTGATTAAGGGTACAGCATTGTCACTGCTGTAAGCTCAGGTCCCTGCTGTGGGGTGGGTTCAGTCCCTGGTCCAGGGATTCCACATGACATAAGAGCAGTGAAAAATAAATAAAATAAAGAAATTATTTGATAATCCAGGAAGGCTATTGTTAGAGATGTACAATTAAGAAATTTGTACAAGAATGTGCAAGGCAAGAGAAGTGTGAGACAAGGAACATTAATTACAACTGATCAAATGTGCTCAGATATTCTCCACCAAATTATCAGATTTATATTCTATCTATGCTAGCATTTTCACAAATACACCCTGATTCTCAAGTGGCACTGAGAAGAATATTCATATTTTGTGTAGAATATTCACAATATGTGAATTTTGTGTAGAATAGTCATATTTTAAATGATATGGAATCTGATGTTTGGAATGCTCTGAAAGATGTCTGGGATATGAATCAAAACATTGCTCAGAAGAAACCCACCAAACTTTAGATTAATTCATGAGAATATATGTACAAATTAGATAGATGGATAGATATTTTAATAAAGGTAGCAATCTCAAAAGCCCTACAAATGCCTCTTTAAATTATTTTCTCATAGTGTCCCCATGAACATAATTTTCTTATCTTCTTGTGTCTAACATTAAAAATAACTTAGAATTATTGTCTTGGAACTTCACAGGTACTTATAAATGCTTACCTTTCAAAGAGAGAAACACCAATTTTTCTTTATGTTAAAAGGCTTTTATTCTAGTTTTAACTGGCAGTCAGTTGATTTGCAAAAGGAAAATGACCATTATTATTGAACATGCTATGTAACTTCTTCAATTTATCCTATTTTTTTTCTTGCCACTAGTGCAGGAAGAAGGTGTGAATCATACTTTTAAGTCTACAAACTATACTTGGTAATAGTAGTAATAGTAGATTTGCATACTTTTGTTGAACTTTTAAAACAGGAAGTTCAAGGAATCTACTATCTTTAAGTTCATAATAATCTCTCTGTATCACTGATGTTTAATTTAGTGGTTAATAATCTGTATATAACTCAAGTGAGAATGAATTGACTATGCAACATGCCCCATCTGAAACATATCTTAGTATTCTGTATGCATTTTATGTTTCATTCCATGTGATTAATTTATCAGAAAACAAGAATTCTCAATCATTTATACAATTATTCAATATTAAAATCTCCATATAATATCTATTAGTATCTATTTTCTCTAACTCACAACTAATTTATTTCACACTCCCAGCTATAATTTAAAATAGTTTGCTTTAATAGTTTTATGTCTTGTATGTAGGAAATCACCCCAAATCCTTATTACAAGTATGAACCAGAAAGGATTGGTGGATTTCGCCCTACTAACATGCCAGGCCACAATTATCCATGTTGTGATAGGGAGCCATTAATGTAATTGAAAAATTACTAAATTCTATTTAATTTTATTCAGGGAGGATTTCATCCTTTTCATAGATATTCAATTTCAAAAGTCTGAAGATAATAAGACAGAATTAATTATCTGCAGAAAATCTTGTTGCCTATAAAGAAATCCCCCCAATCAACCAAAAAATAATTATACAAATAAAAAATTTTTACACAATTCCAGAGCTTTCCAATTCATGAGAAACAGCAACTTAAAACAGATTATGGAGAGACAGGCTCAAGATCACAGAGGAATAGGACATGGAGCTCAAGTCCTCCCAGAAAAACATTAGAAGTACAACTGCAAGTGGAATGATTCACAGAGAACATCTTCTGAAAGCTAGCAGAAGACCTCAGACTTCTAAAAGGGCAAGATAACCTAGATGTAACTGGAAAGGACCAAAGGAAAAAAAAAAGAGAAGGGGGTGGGGGAGGGAGAGAGAAAGGAATTAGGAAGGGCCTGCACTCCAGTAAGGGAGCTATGAAGGAGGAAAGTTTCCTCTACCCTGTGAAGTCCCCTGACTGATGGAAAGATAAGTCTGGAAGTAGAGGGAGCTTCAGAGTCTAAAAGGGGAATGTAGCAACTGGTTTTTGGAAGGCAGAGTGGAGAATTACCTGCACAGAAGGTACCACTGCCTTGTACGCCCCAGCCTAAGACATGGGTGGGGGCTGAGTGCTTAAGCTCAGGCTTCACAGGTCAGCCAGGGAGAGGACTGGGGTTGACTGCATAGAGACAACCTGAATAAGCTGGAATGTGGCAATTAGGGTGTACTTAGAAGAAGCCTGGGCCTTCCAGAGAGGCAAGGAGCAATTGTGGGGGGGCATGTGAGGAGAGGGGCAGGGCCACCATAAGAGCTTCTTTCCCTATGAGCACTCTCAGGCAATAGGACATTGCTTACAGGAAGGAGCTCCAGGGGAGGGTGAGAACCACCATCACTAAGAGACCTTTGAGCAGGCACCAAGTTTGTCCCCACCATTCTGAAGTGCAAAAGGGCTCCACATATCAAAGAGATAATGGCCAGCACATACTGATAAAAGACTAGAACACAATAAAAGACTGAAACATACTGAAAAGATATTTTTATCCAAAGACAAAAAGCCACTGGGAGATGATAAGAGGGACACTTTTGCAATAGAATCAAATCCCATACCTGCTGGCTGGTCACCCCCAAAATGGAAAATTTTATCATAGAGTTTCTCCAACAAGAGAGAGTCCTGAGCTCCATGTCAGGTTCTCCAGCCTGAGAGTCTGGCATTGAGACAAAGATCCCCCAGAACATTTACCTTTGAAGGCCAGTAGGGCTTGAGTGCAGGGGAGAAACAGATACTCCACTCTTGGAGAATGCACACAAGTTTTCATACGAACTGGAACCCAGCATGAAGCAGTGACTCCATAGGAGTCTGGGATAGACCTAGCTGTGGGTCTTGGAGGGTCTCCTCAGGAGACAGGGGTCAACTGTGGCTCATTGTGGGGCAAAGACACTGGTGGCAGAGGACCTGGAGAATATTGACCAGCATGAGCTCTCCAAGAAATTTCCATTTTGGCACCAGCCCCACCCAACAGCTTGTAGGCTCTAGTGCTCTAGTTGCCTCAGGTTAAACAACCAGCAAAATGGGAACACAGCCCCATCCATCAGGAGATAGGCTACCTAAAGTCATACTGAGCTTGTGGCCACCTCTAACCACACCCTTTCACACAGCCCTGCCCAACAAGAGGGAAAAGACACAGCTCCACCCACCAGTGGGCAGATGCCAGCCCCTCCCACCAGAATAGCTGCAAAAGCCCCTGGACCGACTTCACCCACTAGGGGGCAGACATTAGAAGAGAGAAACTATGATCTTTCAGCCTGAGGACCAAAGACCAAAAACACAGAAATTTAGATGAAATGAGACAGTAGAGAAATATGTTCCAGGTGAAGGAACAATATAAAAGCCTAGAAGAACAACTCAGAGAAAGGGAGATAGGCAATTTGTCTAAAAAAGAATTAAGAGTAATGATAATAAAGATGATCTGAGATCTCAGAAAATGAATGATGGCACAGACCAAGAAAATACAATAAATGTTTAACAAAGGGTTAGAAACAAACATAGATGAATGATACAATAACGGAGATGAAAAATACACCAGAAGGTATAAATAGCAGAATAAATGAGGCAGAAGAATAAATAAGTGTGCTGTAAAACAGATTCTTGGAAACCACTGTCATAGAATAGATTAAAGACAAAATAATGAAAATAAATGATGACAGGAGTTCCCCTGTGGTTTAACAGGTTAAGGATCCAGCATTGTCACTGCTGTGGTTCTGCTTACAGATATGGCATGTGTTCAATCCCTGGTCCAGGAACTTCTGCATGCTGTGGGCATGGCCAAACATGAAAGAAATAAGGATGGTCTCAGAGCCCTCCAGGATAACAAAGAACACACCAACAGTCCCATTATAGGAGTCCCAGAGGAAGAAGAGAGAGAGTCAGGGTCTAAGAATATATTTGAAGTGATTATAGCCCCAAACTTCTCTAACATGGGGAAGGAAACACCCACTTGAGTCCAGGAAGCACAGAGTCTCATGCAGGATAAACCCAAGGAAGAACATGCCAAGATACATAATGATCAAACTGACAAAAATTTAGGACAAGGATAATATATTAAAAGCAACAAGGAAGATGCAACAAATAACATACAAGAGAATCCTCATAAGTTTATCAGTGGATTTTTCAGTAGAAACCACATGAACTTCTCATTAATGCAGAAAAGGCTTTTGATGAAATTTAATACCAATTTAATATTTAAAAAAAACTTCTCCAGAAGGTGAGCATAGAGGGAAACTACCTAAACATAACAAAGACCATATGTGACAAAAGCACAGCTAACATCTTTCTCAACAGTAAAAAGCTGAAAGAATTTCCCCTAAGATCAGAAACAAGACAAAGATGTCCACTTTTGCCACTTTTATTCAATATAGCTTTGGGAGCTCTATCCATGGCAAACAGAGAAGAAAAATAAATAAAAGGAATATAAATTGAAAAAGAAGTACAACTGTTACTGCTTGCAGATGACCTGATACTATACATAGAAAACCCTAAAGATGCTACCAGAAAACTACTAGACCTCATCAGTGAATTTGGTAAAGTTGTAGAATACAAAATTTATACAGAGAAATCTCTTACATTTCTATACACTAACCAAGAAAGTTTGAAAAGAGAAATTAAGGAAACAATCTCATTTACTATCACATCAAAAATAATAAAATACCTAGAAGTAAACCTACCTAAGGAGGAAAAAGACCTATACTCTGAAAATTATAAGATGCTGATGAAAGAAATCAAATATGACACAAACAGATGAAAAGATATACCATGTTCTCAGATAGTAAGAATCAATATTGTCAAAATGACTATACTACCCAAGGCAATCTACAGATGCAATACAATATCAAATTACCAATGGCATTTTTCACAGAATGAGAACAAAACATTTTAAAATGTGTATGGAAACACAAAAGACCTCAGATAGCCAAAGCAATCTTGAGAAGGAAAAACTGAGCTGAAGCAATCAGGCTCCATGACTTCAAATTATACATGAAGCTCAACTCATCAGTACAGTATGGTAGTGTCACAAAAACAGAAATATAGATCAATGGAACATGATAGAAACCCCAGAAATAAACTCAGCATCACCAAATATTAAAGTAATACAAATCAAAACTACAATGAGGTATCACCTCATACCAGCCAGAATAGTCATCATCAAAAAGTCTACAAACAATAAATGCTGGAGAGGGTGTGGAGAAAAGGGAACCCTCCTACACTATTGGTATGGATGTAAATTAGTAAAACCAGTATGGAAAACATCAGGAAGTTCCTTAAAAAACTAAAAATAGAACTACCACAAGACCCAGCAATCTCACTCCTGGGCATATATCCGGAGAAACTGTAATTTGAAAAGATATATGCACCCCAATATTCACTGCAGTACTATTTATAATAGCCAAAACATGGAAGCAACCTACATGTCCACTGACAGGAATGGATAAGATATGGTATGTATATATAATAGAATATTACTCAACCTTAAAAAAATGTCATTTGCAGCAATGTGAATGGACCTAGAGATTATCTAATCTAATAAGAATGAGACAGTGAACTAATTTACAAAATAGAAACAGACTCACAGATTTAAAAAAAAAATATGGTTATAAAAGGGAAATGTGGGGAAATTAGGAGTTTGGGATTAACATATATACACTATTTTATATATAAAAGAGGTAACCTACTATATAGCCTGGGGAAATCTACTCAATATTCTCTAACAACATATGGGAAAAGAATCTGAAAAACACTGAATATATGCATATGTGTAACTGAATCATTTTGCTTTACACCTGAAACTCTACATTATAAATCAACTATACAGCAATAAAAATTTTTAAAATAAAAAAACAGACGAAAGAAAAATGTGCCACATAAAATTATCGTAAAATAATAATTTTGTCATGATATTTGAGCATTATATATTTGAACATTTTATTTCAACATAAGTTCAAAATCTATATGACAATAAAAAATTCCAAGTTTCTGACTGGATAAGCTGAATTAGAAAGGAGATATTGTGTATCTGATAGACAATATAAAATACTGAATGATATCAGTGACACTTCTTTCTGAATAAACTTATGTTTAATGCAGTTCCAAACACAAAATAGCTGAAAAGTTTTTTTTTTTAATTTAATTATGCTCTATCTTCCTTTCTGTTTTCTGTTCAATTAGTTACATTCTTTTTGGAATCATTAGGATATTGATAATTACTTTTTTCATAATAAAATATTAAGCCTAGGAACTGAAAGAGGGAGAGGGGTAATTGCATGAAGGCAGTCAAAAAATATAATATCCAGATATAAAAACATGATTTCAACATAAGTATAATTAACACTGGAATATATTATATATATTATATATGAAAGTTTTCAAGAGAGTAAATTCTAAGATTCTTATAAGGAAAAACTTGTTTCTATTAATTTTGTGTCTATATGAGATGATGGATGTTTACTAAACCTATTGTAATCATTTCATGATGTATGTGTGTCAAATCACTGCACTGCATACCTCAATCTTGTACAGGGCTGTATGTCAATTATATCTCAAAAGAGGAAGAAAAAATGGAGTATCAAAATGTTTTTTCTTTAATTTTTTTTGCTTAATATTTACCCAAGAGCACAATTAGTTGATTTTTTTCTTGCTTTTTTGCTTTCTTTCTTTTTACAGCCACACTGCAGCATATGGAAGTTCCCAGTTCAGGTGCTGAATCAGAGTGACAGCTGGAGCCTATGCCACAGCCACAGCAACACAGGATCCAAGCTGCATCTCTGACCTACACTGAAGCCCTGGAGTAACTCCAGATCCTTAAGCCACTGTGTGAGGCCTGGGATTGAACCTACATCCTTACAGAGACAATGTTGGGTTCTTAACATACTGAGCCACAACAGGACCTCCCTTCCTTTTTGCTTTTAATATAATTATAACTATTCTGATTTATTCAGTTTAATGGATGGATGATCAGTGTTTATTTTTCATGGACTCTTGTAAAATTGGTTCACAACAGGAAGCCTACAACAATGCCCGCATGAATATAGTCAAGTGATCCTTGACAAAGGAATGAAGGCAATTCAATGGAGAGGGGATAGTCTTTTTATAAGTGTTGATGAAACAACTGGACATCTCTAGAAAATGAATCTAGACACAGAACTAACATGCTTCACAAAAATTAACTCAAAATGGATCACAGGAGTTCTTGCCCTGGCTCAGCAGAAACAAATCTGACTAGTATCCATGAGGACGTAGTTTCAATCCCTGGCCTCACTCAGGATCCAGCATTTCTGTGAGCTGTGGTGTAGGTCACAAATGTGGCTCAGATCTGGTGTTGCTATGGCTGACAGCTGCAGCTCTGATTGGACCCCTAGCTTGGAAACCTGCATTTACCACACATGAGGTCCTAAAAAAGGCAAAAATTTAAAAAAAAATTAAATCACAGACCTAAGTGTATAATTCAAGAATATAAAATTCCTACAACATGATATGGAAAATCTAGATGACTTTGGAATTGGAGATAACATCTAAATTCTACACTAAAGCACACTTCATGAAAGGAAATATTGATAATTTGGACTTCATTGAAATGAAAAAAAAATTCCTCTGTGGAAGATGCTATATAGACAAGCCATCACTGGAAGAAAATATTTGCAAAACTCACATATAATAAAGGACTTGTATATAAAATTTATTCAAAAATCTTAACACTTTACAATATGAAAAAAATTGAAATTGAGTAAATTATCAAACGTATGTCCTACCAAAGAAGATATACAGATGGCAAATAAGCATATGGAAAGATGTTCATTATCATAAGTCATCAGAGAACTGGAAATTAAAACAACAGTGAGACACCACTACACACCTGTTAGAATGGCTAAAAATCAAAAACACTGGCAATACCAAATGCTGGAGAGCATATGATTAAACAAAGAAATCCTACTGTATAGCACAAGGAACTATATCCAATCTCTTGGGATGGACTATGAGGGAAGAAAATTCAGAAAGAGAATGTAAATACATGTATAACTGGGTCACTTTGCTGTAGGGTAGAAATTGGCACAACATTGTAAATCAACTATACTTAATTAAAAAAGGAAAATACATGAGAAAAGGTTACATAATGTATGATTATACCAATATAATATTCTGGGAAAGTCAAACCTATGGAGACAGTAAAAAGCTTGGCGGTGGCCAGAGGTACTGGAGGAATAAGGAAGTATAGACAGGTAGAGTGCAGCAGAATTTAGGACAATGAAACTATTTTCTAATTCACTCTAATGATGGAAACATGGAATTCCATATTTGTCAGAGCTCAAAAATGTACAATACAGAGTGCGTCCTAATGTACATATTCTGTGAACTTTCATTAGTGATATTGTATCAATGTCAGTATAACTAAACTATGAGTAACAACTGTAATATGTACCTCACTAATGGAAAATGTGAAAAATAGGGAAAATTGTGTGGAGGGAGGGGAAGAAGGAGCATATGGGAATGTTCTGTATTTTCTGCTCAATTTTTCTAAGAAATAAAGTCTATTAATTAAGAAAAAAACTAAAAAAGAAGGTAAAGATAATTTTAATCCTCTGCTGTCACTTCATGCTCATTTTATTAATTACATTGTTCAAATATTTAAATTGCATTTTTGCATATTTTATCTGTCAGAACTAATAGTGCTATAATTAAATCTCATTATATTTGCATTTCTGTTTTTATGTTTTCCAGCAGCACTTAAGAGCTTAGCTGGGTAACAATTAATGTTACATTCTCTGCAACACTTTGTCTTATAACTTCATTTAATAATGAAGGCTTTTGGTAACAAAAGTAAAATTAAAATGTAATAAAAGTAATTAACTGAATTCCTTCCAATGTATTCAGAGTCCCTACTTACAAAGTGCTCCCATTAGTCTACCTGATGTGTGAGCCAAATTCCCATCATGCTTGCAGGGCACAGTTGATCCCTTTTAGACTCTCCTTGCTACTCGAATTTGGTTAATACAGATCCTGGACATGGAGCTTTCTCCAATGTATGTAGACAGTTTTTGAAATACCTCCAGAATTCACGACAATTTATTTCTTAAGCTATGAACAGGTCTTCCTCCTTCACAACTTAAACCAAGGACTATGTATTAGATATATAGTGCTTCAAAACAAATTACAAACTAAATTATTTTGTTTTTATTATTTATTATCCTTTTAAAATAAAAAATACATATTTTTAATTGTAAAACACAATGTTTGGCTATACTTGTACATAGTGAAATAAAACCATTAAAATAAAACCACCATATGATCCAGCTATTCTTCTCCTGTGTGTCTACCTAAAGGAAATGAAATTGGTACATCAAAAAGGTACCTGCACTCACTCCTAAGTTCATCGCAGCATTATTCACAATAGCCAAGATAGGGAAACACCTTAATTGTCCACTGAGGGATGGATGGAGAAAATATATACACATATATTTAAAATATATAATACATGAATATACTACATATTATATATTATATATAAAGAATTATTACTCAACCTTAAAAAAAGGCTGTATAATACTTCATTATGTATAATTTTTATATTTTAAAAAAAGAATATCTTCTTATTTGCCACAACATAGATTAAATTTAACTACAGTATATTAAGTGAAAAAGCCAGAAAGAGAAAGACAATCTCACTTATATGTGGGAACTAAAAAAGCTGAATATATAAAAGCTGAGATTAGATAGGTAGTTGCCAGGGGCCATGAGGTGGGGGAGAAGGGGAGATGTTGGTCAAAAGGTACAAAATGAGAATTACATAGATAAATAAATTCTAGAGATCTAATGTATAGCATGATGACTATGGTCATGATTACTATATACTGGAAATGCGCTAAATCAGTAGAATTAGGAGTACTCCTCATATGCACACAAGGGCCAATTCTATGAAGGGATGGATGTGTTAAAGAAGCATGTTTGTTTTATAAAAATACATTGTTGCATTGGATTTTTAAAATCCACTTGGTCTGAGTGTCTCCAGATGGCATTCCTCCCCCTAGTCCTGTCATCACTGAATTTTTATTTTTTTGGCTGCACCCATAGCATGCGGAAGTACCTGGACCAGGGATCAAACCCGTGCCACAGTTGCAGCCTGTGCCACAGCAGCAGCAACACAGGATCCTTAACCCACCGTTAAGGAACTTCCCTATCACCACCAAATTATATTTTCTGTATTTCATATTTGGTCAATAGAGTAAAAGAAGAACTTACTGTTCTAGATGACCTAAGCTAAACAATTTTGTTCTCAACTCAGCATAGCTCTTGGACAAGATTGGGCAAATCTTCCTTTTACTGAAAGTTCTTATTCATAAAAGTTTAAGACTCTCTGGATTCTTAGTTCTAATGTTAAGACTTCTACAATTTTATGGGTTTAGTGTCATTTTCTCATGTGTTTATTCTTCAGACTTATGACTATTTTTTTAATTATCTTAAAATATCCTAGCATACTATTATTTTCATATAATTTATGCTGGAATTCCCTAAAGAGAAATCTGAGCAGATCAGCCATGATGACATGTTCATATTCAACACAACCTCTTCTTAGCTAGTTACAGATTATTTTTTAACAAAAGTTCCCTTGCATGTCTTCTCATTATCTTTTATTTTCCAAAAAGATATTACATGAATGTGCACATAAGAAATGATTACTTTCAGTTTTAGACTGATTTCCTTACATGTCACATCCATCATTTTTTCTTCATTGGGACGGACATGCACGCTTTCTCTTTTCTAATCAGGGTCTCATACTCATCTTTAGAGCTTGCTTTGGGGACATTTTTGCAGGTTAGTCCAGAGATTTAAAGTTAAAGCTAGAAAAACAGTTAGACAAAGTGGGGTGAAACACTGACACTGAATGGCTGAGGCTTTAGAGCTAAGAGCTGTGAATAAAGATGTTGATGTCTGTGGTCAGCAGAATAGGGTCCCCCAAAGATGCTCAGGGCTCCATGCCTGGAACCTGGGAATATCCTACATGGCATGGCAAAGCTGAATTATGTGTGCAGGTGGAAGCAGGCCTGCTAATCCCAGCTGATGTTAGTATAGGAAAATTATCCTGGATTATCCAAAGGGGCACAATGTAATCACAAGGGTCCTAAAAAGTTCCAGAGGAGTTGTGACTAAGGAGAACCAGAGAGATGACAGTGTGAGAAGGAGTTGGCTTTGAAAAAGGATGAATAGGGAGTTCTCACTCTGGTACAGTGGAAATAAATCTGACTAGAATCCCTGAGGATACAGGTTTGATCCCTGGCCTCAATCAGTGGGTTAAGGAGTTGGTATTGTCATGAGCTGTGGTGTAATCACAGAGGTAACTTGGATCCCATGTTGTGGTGGCTGTGGTGTAGGGCAACATCTGCAGCTCCAATTAGAGCCCTAGCCCAGGAACTTCCATATGCTGTGGGTGTGCCCCCCCAAAAAAGTGCATCAAAAAAAAGGGATAAATGGGGGCCACAAACCCTTCAGGAAAAGGCATTCAGTACAATGGATAAATGTAGCATCTCCTAGAACCTTAGAGAATGAATGCAGCCCTGCTGACACCTTGATTTCACCTCAGTAAGAGCCTTTCTTAGTCCATAACTGAAAGGTACTAGATTCCTATTGCTGGGAGCCACTGTTTGGTGACAATTTGTTACAGCAACAGTAGCAGAAATTAGAGAAATAGCAGAAATCTGCAATTAATAGTAAACATAGTAGAAAACAAATTATTTCACTGCCCTATGGAACAGGGACTGAGTTCTTGGCTCTGTTGCTTGCCAGCTTAGTTCCAGGGGGCCTGAGTCCTAAAATCTCTGTGCCCCAGTTTAATTACAAAATAGTTATAGTAACCCCATCTTTTCAGAAATATCATGTTAGGTAGGATGTTGTATGGAATTCAGTGTCAAATTATATAGTAAACACTTTTTACAAGTTAGCTTTTGTTTTTCTTGTAATTTGTGAGAATTTTTTGTCTTGAATCTGTGGTTGAACCTCAGCACTTAGGGATCTGATCTGTGGAGTGTAGATTTTTCTTCTCCTTCACCAGATAGGTTTTAATCACTCCCCATATCTTCAAGACTTACCTGACTGATGCATTGTCTGGACATCCTGCACATTCTGATGCACTAATCACCTACATCTTGTTATTTCCTGGAATTCTTCTTGGGCCTGCCTTTATCTGGTGCACCTAATACCTGTCTTCTCTTTGCGCTGTTTCATCCTAGCTCCTGTTCTGTGACTATAGCCCCTGCTTTGGATTAGCTGATTCTCATTCTGACTCATTTCCCACCTGATGTTCCTTCTTCCACACTTGTTTTAGGCTTCTCAACATCTCCATGATTTGCTACTTCCTACATTTACAGACACACTGCCTTTCACCATGATCTTTAAATAACATAATTATGTCAAATAATGATAATGTCCCAGTTCAAAAATATATCGCTTCACCTGAAATTTGGGTTGATTCTGAAGATTAAATGTACAGCCTGGATAAAATTATCTTAGATTTTGACATGTTAAAACACACTTAGAAGAAAGGGAGGCTTTTTTAAAATTTCAATTTCATTGGAGTAGACTTGATTTACAATGTTGTATTAGTTTCAGGTATACAGCAAATTGAATCAGTCATACATGTAAGGAAAGAGGGACTTTAGTAGATCACTTCTAGAATAGATAGCTTAGCACAGGTGGAATTTTGGAAAGGCAAAAGTAGTCATATGTATGGAAAGAGATTTTTTCTCCCTGGCTTACATGTTCTGTATATGCAAGTATCTTAAAATTTTTAGGGGAAAAATAAGGTTGGGGGGAAAAAGTATTTACCTAGGTGCTTACTGAAAATTTTTACTGACTGAATGGTATGAATAAACATCATATCTACATTTGAGTCAGAGGTTTTAAATATCCTTAAACCTAGAAAACCTAATTAGATACAAGTGAGACACTAATAATATTTTGCTTATTGCTAATTGCATCTTGTGTGTAAATATCCTATAGCTCTATAGTGCAAATCTACCACCTTTCATGAAAAATCATCAATGTGATGCACACAGTCTTTAAATTCCTTTTTTTTTCTTTTTAGGGTCACATCTGTAGCATATGGAAGTTCCCAGGGTAGGGGCTGAATTGGAGCTGCAGCTTCTGGCCTATGCCACAGCCATGGCACCACGAAATCTTGAGGTGTATCTGTGACCTATAGCACAGGTTGTGGCAATGCCAGATCCTTAATCAACTAAGTAGGGAAGGATGGAACCCACATTTTCATGGATACTAGTTGAATTCTTAACCTGCTGAGCCACAATGGGAGCTCCTTAACTCCTTTTTGGGAACTCCTTAATTCCTTTTTATTCTATTTAACAGTGTATGAGTTTACTGTGACCCACTTCTTGTTCACTAAATAAAATAATTTTCTGAGTCTGTTTCTCTCATTTGCAGCAAGATGAATAGACCTAGACATTATCATACTAAGTGAAATTAGTGAAAGACAAATATCATAGGATATCACTTATATGTGAAAATATTTAAAAAGGATACAAAAATAGAAACAGACTCATAGACTTTGAAAAACTTATGGTTACCAAAGGGAACAGGACAGGGGGAGGGAGGGATGGACTGGGGGTTTGGGATTGGCATATGCACACTGAGGTCTATGGAATGCTTGGCCAATGGGGACCTGCTGTATAGCACAGAGAACTCTGTGCAGTATTCTGTGATAATCTACTTGGGAAAAGAATCTGAAAAGAATGGATGTGTGTACATGTGTAACTGAATCTCTTCATTGTACAGCAGAAATTACCACAACATTGCAAACCAACTCTATTTCAATAAAACTTAAAAAAACCCTACTTAATTATTGTGGGTTTTGTTGTTGTTTTAAATAGAGAGATGTCACACAAGCACTTTTAGATAAAGAGTTTGTCTCTTTTGTTGTTGGGGTTTTTTTTTATTATTATTTGTTTGTTTTTGGTTTAGAAGCTGGGAGTTCACATTTCATCACATGTTGACAACTGACCAGGAGGAGGATGACACTCTTCATGGGCCAAGCATGGTGGAGGGCCACTCTCCCTGCCACTCCCCTGTACCCCATTAGGCATCTTATTTCCCTTTTTGTTATTTGGCCAATCACAAATCAATTAATTTAATCTATAAGAAACTGTTCTGTAAATATTACCTAATACGAATGAGAAAAAGCCAGAGAATGACATACGCAATTTCCTACATAGTTTTACCCAGTCAATTGATAAAGATATACTGGTCCTAGCTTTTCAAATAAGTTCTTTCACCATCATTTATAATTTTTGTATTGATTGACATAGGCCATGGTTACACAATAAAAGATATTTAAGACATTCGCTAGTTATTTGAAACTACAAAATTACAATAAGATGTGTACTTTCTTGTAGTTGATTCTTATGAGACTAATGTTTGGATGATTCAAAGTGTAGGAGATTTACAGGCAAAAAATAAAACAAAACAAAAAACAGCAACAACAACAAAAAACACCCCAATGATATAAAAGTAACATAAAAGCCATAAAATAGCACATTTTAATAAAACAAACTGAGAGCCCGGTGCCACCAACTATTAAAGAACCATACAAATATTTGGTATAAATGATTTTGGCACAAATAAATGGTATAAGTGAATTATTTTGTCACTCAAGCTATATAAAATCCTCATTCAAGGAAATCAGTTGTTAACTGTCTGTACAGATGGTGTTGATTTTGATAGATCTACACAAAACATTTTTCCAGTTGAGTTGTATGTACACACATACACACAAATTTCAAATATAAGGTACTTTTTCATAGTTTAAACAAAAGAGTGAATCTATAGATAGGTAAAATGATGTAGGAAATTTTGTGATTATTCATTTTTACAAAACCCCAAGCAATTTTCTGATGCCTCATCATGTTTTGTTTTTTTTCCTTTTGATAAAACTGCTCCTTCATTAGCTCCTAAATTTCACTTCAACTTGTAAGCCATTTTTAATGCTGAGGAAAGGTACTCCTACTGAACTATCATTTTAACATCATTTTCTAGAAATGAAGCATGATTCACAGCAGAAAACTCCTAGGCTCTGCCTCAATTTCCATTTTCTCCCTGGCCCTTTGGCAGTAGAACTCCAGACTTTTAGCTGAAAACCTCACTGTGAGAAAATTGACCACATTTCCCAATTTTTCTTCTATCTAATTAGAGCCATGGTAGTAGATGGCCCCAAGGAACTAGAGCAAGGATTATGCATCCAACTTCCGAATCACATCCTTAAAGTGATTGTTGAATCTCCCTTCTTTTTCCCTTTCAATCTTCTATAAACAGAAGAGTAAACATATCAAAGTATTCAGCTCATTGAAATCTCACAAAAGTCTGTAAGCAGCAACCAGATCAAGTAACAGAACATAGAGTTCCCTAAGCCTCTCATATTCCCTTCCATTTTCTGGGTACCACCCTCTCCACTGTCCAGGATAACTCTATTCCAATTTCTAGTAACATTGGATAGTTTTAGTTCATCTTATACAATAAAATCATGTAATTGTTTATTAATTTTGGGACCATAATCTTTTCTTCATTACTGTGTTTCTCAGATTGATCCTTATTTTTGTGCATACTTGAGGTTAATTTATTTATCTTGCTGGACAGTATTTTACTGTGTAAATATAACAAAATTTCCAAAACACATTACAATAGATGTGGAATTATAAAAAAATTAACCAATTTTGGTTGATACTCAGAAAAAAAGGTATTAATTCCAACTTTAACTGCACATGTTGAAACAGACATTGTAATGAAATGTGTTTTCATTTTTCCTATTTTTCTAAACAAATAATCATAATAGCAATGCCACTTTCAGAGAGCTGGAATTTTTATAAAGGTGCTATACCTGCCGGCCTATACCAGAGCCACAGCAAGCCAGATCCAAGCCATATCTGTGACCTACCCACACAGCTCACGGCAATGCCAGATCCTTAACCCACTGAGCAAGGCCAGGGGTCAAACCCACAACCTCATGGTTCCTAGTCGGACTCGTATCCACTGTGCCATGACAGGAAATTCCATTACACAATTTTTATACAATGTTTTCTATTTGCCAGATAGTACTTTAAATGCTTTAAATTACTGATATTTAACTTTATGAACAGCTAATTGAAATGTATTTACTCAGCACAAACATTTTTTATAGCTTACCACATGTCAAGCACTGTTTTAGGAATAGTTTACAGCAGCATAAGCAAAAGTGAAGAAAACCTTCCTACCTCAGTGAAGTTTGCCATCTCATGAGAAAGATGGACAATAATAAATATATAGGATGATCTATTGACCTGTTCATAACAATGTAATTTGCTTCAGGCATTGAAATGCTGGAGATCCCTCACCTACAGATGTCTCCAGGAGACCCATGGGCACCTTTAGTGCTCAGTGGGCCTCGTATACACATCCCTCCATTCCATGGACAGCTCTCTGTGTGTGCTCCCAACAGCAGTAATGATGAACTTTTCTAAACAGCTGGTGAGCACACAGAGAAAGCCAGCCCAACTCTGCAGGGCTGGGAGGAACAATAAACTTGAGCATGCATCACTGCCCAAGGGAAAACAAAAGGGAAATTGTCAGCACTGGGCCTGGCTTTGCGGGATTAAAAGAAAGCATAAAAGCTTAAGAATTCTGCTACAGGAGGAAACAAAATATGTGGAGCCAGTGTATTCACAGAAAAGGTCAGACTACCTAACAAGACTGATGGAAGGTGTTTCTCAACCAAAGCCAGTGTGTGAAGACTGGAGGAGAAGACTTTTTAAAATGGGAAGACAGCAACACAAGACTTGAAGGTGCATTAAAAAAATCAAGGAAAAATGACATCAAAGGAGCACAATACTTTTCCAGTAACTGATCCCAAAGAAATGGAGATCTGCTGTTTACCCAATACAGAGTTCAAAATACATAATTTAAGGAAGCTCAGGGAACTGTAAGAAAACACATAAATAGAACTCAATGAAACTGGGAAAACAATACATAAACAAAATGCAAAGTTTAACAGAGAGATTAGAAGTCATAAAGGAGAGGAGAACCTAAAGGTAGTTTTGAAACTGAAGAAAATAATGCATGAAATGAAAAATGTAACTGAGAGCATCAATAGCAGGTTGGTCAAGGAGATGAATCTGTGAAGTAAAAGATAGGACCTTTGAAACTAGCTATTCAGAGAACAAAATAGAAGAAAAAGAGTCAATAAATCCTATATGAACTGTAAGATATAATTAAAAGGAAAAAAATGCATTGTTAGAGTCAAAAAACAAGAAGAGAGGAAAAAGAGGGTAGAAAGCTTATCTAAAGGAATAATGGCTGAGAACTTCCCAAATATTCAAGTTCATGAAATAATTGGTCAAAACAAATATTTCAACCCAAAATGATCTTTTCCAAGATCTTCTATAATAAAACTATCTAAAACCAAAGTTAAAGAAAGAATTTTATATCAGTAAATCAGAAAAAAAGTATCATAAAAGGAAACCCTCGCATGCTATAGTGGGTTTCTCAGCAGAAACCTTGCAGGTCAGGAGAGGGTGGGATGGCACATTCAAGTAGTGAAAAAAAAAAAAAACCTGCTAATCAAGAATACATTACCCAGCAATGTTGTCCTACGGGAATAAAGGTGAGATACATCAGAAAAGGCTGAAATGAGTTCAGTTGAAATGAAAAGATACAAATTGGTAATATTAAAATAACAATAGCTATAATAATTTGTTAACACAATATTTAGAAGTAAAATGTGGCATAAAATAACACAAGGTGGGAGGGAAGGAAAGAGCAGAATTTGTGTATTTGATCAGCATTACATTGCCATCAGCATAAAATAGTTTATTATACCTATAAAATCTTTTTTTGTCTTTTTTTGCTAATTTTTGTCTATTTTGCTATGCCGCTCCCACGGCATATGGAGGTTCCCAGGCTAGGGGTCCAGTCGGAGCTGTAGCCACCGGCCTACACCAGAGCCACATCAACGTGGGATCCGAGCCGCGTCTGCAACCTACACCACAGCTCACGGCAACGCCAGATTGTTAACCCACTGAGCAAGGGCAGGGACGGAACCCGCAACCTCATGGTTCCTAGTCAGATTCGTTAACCACTGCGCCACGATGGGAACTCCTATAAAATCTTTTAAGTAAACTTCATGGTAACCATAAAGCAAAAACCTACAGTAAATACACAAAAGATAGAAGGAAATCAAAGCATACCATTAGGAAAGTCATCATTTTGAAAGGAAGGCAGCAAAAGGGGAAGAACAGGGCATGGGAAGGGAACTCTGATACTGCCAGGAAACAATAAAATTGCATTAGTAAGTCCTTACCTATCAAAAATTGATTTAAATGTATACATTAAATTCTCCAATCAAAAGATACAAAGTGGCTAAACAGAGTTTTTAAATATAAACAAAACTTCCCCTCCCTGATAAAAAGACCCAACCAGATGCTGCCTACAAGAAAGTCACTTCAACTTTAAAGACACACATTGGCTCAAAGTGAAAGGGTAGAAAATAATTACACACAAAAGAAACCCCCAAAGAGCACAAGTATAGCTATAATTTTATCAGACCAGGAGACCTTAGTCAAAAGTGTTAACAATTGATAAAGAAGGTCCTTATATAATGATAAAGAGGTCAGCTCATCAAGAGGATATAACAATCATAAATACATATGTAATTAACATTGGAACCCGAAAATATATTAAGGAAACATTAATAGATATGAAAGCAGAAATATACAATGCAATAGTAATAAAGGACTTCAACACTCCACTTTCAACAATGAATAGATCATTCCCACCAGAAATCAAGAAGGACACATTATTGATTGAATTATTCTTTAGACCAAATAGACCAAACAGATAAATGCAAAACATTCCACTCAACAGCAGCAGAATACATATTTTTCTCAAACACACATGGAACAATCTCTAGGATAGCTCATGTGTTAATCACAAAATTAAAAATCCTACTTGCTGGAGAGCATTCAGTGTAATAGAATTCTCGTTTATTGCTGGTAGGAATTCAAAATGGTATAGACATTTTGGAAAACAATTTGGCAGTTCTTCAAAATTGAAGACAGACTTATTTTCACCTAGCAACTATTTTCCAACTGATTTGAAATTTTATGTCCACACAAAACCTGCACCCTGATATATAGATATAGTTAATAATTTCCAAAATTTGAAAGAACCAAGAATCCTTCAATAATCAGATAGTTAAATAAGCTTTGATACACCTATAAAATACAACATTATTTAGATGATAAAATAAGTTATTGAATAATAAAAAACATGGAAAAAATATTAAAAGTATATTTGTATGGGAAAGACATGTCTGTAAAAGCTATATATCATCTAATTCAATTTATGAATCTCACTTTGTGCAAATTAAAACAAAACATGTAGGAGAGAGTGGGTTTCCAAGATGGAATGCAGAATGTGACAAAACAGTCTAAGTGAATTGTGGATGTCTGAAATAATTAATATCTTCATTAAATGGAATTGGGGGTGGGGGGGATGTCCATGACCTAAATAGCTTTTGATATAAGAGCTTTTTATTTTTTAATTTTTTTTAATTTTTCAAAATTTTTTGTCTTTTTCTAGAACTGCTCCTGTGGCACATGGAGGTTCCCAGGCTAGGGGTCCAATCGGAGCTGTAGCCACCAGCCTATGCCACAGCCACAGCAATGAGGGATCTGAGCCGCATCTGTGACCTACACCACAGTTTACAGCAATGTCAGATCCTTAACCCACTGAGCAAGGCCAGGAATTGAACCCACAATCTCATGGTTCCTAGTTGGATTTGTTAACCACTGAGCCACAACAGGAACTCCAGAGCTTTTTAAAGTAAATGACACAAACTATTCTTTTTCCAGTGCCTTAAGTTTGTTTGTTTGTTTGTTTGTTTTTAGGGTGCAGGTGTGGCATATGGAAGTTCCCAGGCTAGGGATTGATTCAGAGCTATAGCTGCTGGCCTATACCACAGTGACAGCAATGCCTGATCTGAACTGCATCTGCAACCTACACCACAGCTCACTGCAATGCCAGATCCTTAACCTGCTGAGCAGGGCCAGGGATCAAGCCCGCCTCCTCATGGATACTAGTCAGGTTTGTTTCCACTGAGCCATAACAGGAATATTTAAACAATGTTAGAACTGAGTAGTTTCTGAAAGACTAAAGACAAAGAAGCTACATAATTATTGTACTCTAGTTGTTGAGGTTATTTCTCATAGTGCTATGGGTTCTGTTACTGTTACATATTGACACTAAAATGCAACACTTCAGTAAATGGATGGCAGAATTTTGGAACCAGGATTCTCACTATTGGAGTGGAAAACTACAGATCAACAAACAAAGGATGCTAGAATAGTTGCTGTGTTAGGGATTCAACTTGGAGATATAATTATGGATTCATGGGTAGCTTAATACAGATACAAGTGCTTATATTCAGAAATTTTTCTAAGAGTGCATATATAAAGGTTAGTATTCAAATATATTCTTTTTTAAATTTTAGTTGATTTACAATGTGTCAATTTCTGCTGATTCGAATATATTGATAGCTGAGTCTAGTGGCAACAACACTTCAGTAGCAATGGTAATAATGCCCACAAATGATGTTCATTATCATTCTCCAATAAAGAAAAGCAATACTCCTTGAAGAAATAATTTGGGGCCAGATGTGTATAAGCTATATAAAGTATGCCAAACTACTTGCAGTTCCAGAAATTGAGGAAGTACTAAAAATATAAAGACACATGCACACAGACATGGAATCTGTTGGAGGAACCAAACACCTCCTGGTGTCCAAAGGCAGAAGAAGAAAAACATTAAATAAACTAATAGTAGACTATAACCCAAGGTGTAAAATAAATATTATCTTGTATCAATAGTGATATAAATAATCAAATAAATAAATAAGAATGAATAGACTCCCTGTGGAAATAATTCTAGGTAATTTATGTAGATACTCCACTTTCAAGAGGGTGGAGAATAACTCCTCACTCCTTAGGTGTGGTCAGCACATGGTGAGTTATTTCCAAAAGTACAGTATATAGAGGAGGGAAAGTAAGAAACTTGACAGGGAAGATATCTGATAAATATGACTTCAATAGGTGATCAAGTTTAACATCTGAATCAAGTCAGAAGGATGGCATATGCCATTGACCCTGGAACAACACAGGTTTGAAGAGCTTGGGTCCACTCACAGGTAGATTTATTTTCAATAAATACTCCAGTACTACACAATCCAAGACTGGCTGAATCCATGGATGCAGAGCTGTGGACATGGAGGGCAATCTCTAGGGCTTGGGTGTCCACCAATTTGGGTATCTGCAGTGGAAGCTGGAACCAATCTTCCTCAGGGGAGACTGCACTCCAGCTATAATGAAAATGATACTTTACCTCTGTGGTTTTCTCTTCAAATCCAAAACCTAGTCTAACCATGAGAAAAAAATTCACTAGAGGACATTTTACAAAATAGCTAATCAGTATTTCTCAAAACTACTGAGGTCATCAAAAACAAGGAAAGATGGAGAAATTGCCAAAGCCTAGAGAAACCTGATGTTTGAACAAAGTGTGGTACTCAGAATAGGATCCTAGGATGGAAATAGTTATTAAGGAAATTTAAATAAATTATAGACTTTAGTGAATAATAATGCATCCACACCAGTTCATTAACTGAAACAAGCTTGCCATAGTAATATGTTAAAAGGAGAAACTGGGTATGTGTCATAACAGAACACTTTGTAGAGTCTTTGAAACATTTCTGTAAATCAAACATTGTCCTAGGGGTTAGGGATCCTAGGACTGTGGCACAGTGGCTTAAGAATCCAGTGTTGTCTCTATGATGGTGCAGGTTTGCTGCCCAGCCCAGTATAGTAGGTGAAGGATCCACCTTGCCACAGCCATAGTGTAGGTCACAGCCGCAGCCCCAATTCAATCTCTGGCCCAGGAAATTCCACTTGCTGTGGATGTGGCCATAAAATTTTTTTTAAATTGTCCTAAAATTAAAAGTTTAGGAAAAAGTCTAGTCTATTAATGACCAACTCAGCTCAAAGATAGTCATAATAAATACTTTGCAAATGCCTATTGTGTGCCATACTCTCTATATAGTTCAAAATTACAAAGGCAAATCAAATATGTATAATTAAAAGGATTATTAGTTTAATTATGAAAGATATCTTGACGAGTAAATTGCAGTTATCATTAAATGCATAATCTGGAAATTTCTGCATTTATTGCTGGTAATTGGTATATTTAATGGTTCTGAAGAACATACTGGTGCTGATCAGTGAAAAAGTTCTTTTCACATCTGATTTTATAAGGCAAAGATCCTTCACCATAAATGATTTAACATATTCTTCTTTGCATATCTATGTATCCATAACTATCTATCAATACATCTCTATCTATCTATCTATCTATCTATCTATCTATCTACCTACATATCTGGTTTTCCTCTATTCAGAAGTTGAAGTAGAGAGAGAAAAGTGCCATTACACAGAAAGTTCTTCTAAAAAATAACCTTAACAGCTGATGTTTTACAAACTTGAAAAGCAGCAGTGTTTTTAATAAATAAGTATTCAACAATTGAATGCTGTATTTGAAGAAATACATTGATAAACAGTGAAAAAATGGTGGTTTGTAACAGTAAATGACATTAGTTTAGCTCTTCCTATGTACTTTACATGAACAAGTTTAGAAAGGATTGGTATATTTATTAGCTTTGCAGCTACACACTTCCCCTAATAATAAGGAGATAGAAATTGATAATTAAATCAAACTTAATAGAATAATGATTTTCTGACTCACAAACTTAATATTCTTCCCTTATTTCTTCAGTCCACTATGTCTCCTTAGCTGTACCTTTTACTTAATTTTAATTTTTACTTTTCAAACCTAGTAAGAACTTTTAAAGCTTTATAGTTTTAAATCCTCAGAACATATTATAATAATCCTAATGTAATCAGTTAGAAATGAATTATTTGAAAGGGACAGAAACCTAAACATTATAAAGTGTAGGCAAAAGCAGAATATGTTGTTTCTATAAATAAGCCATGGCAAAGGCACATGCAACTCAGATTTAAGTATTGGAATAAACAACTCTATTCACACTTGGATTTTCTCTTAGATTATCTTTGCTTTTTTTTACGTCAGTCTCATTCCTTTAGACCATCTTTACTGTAATACTGGAACAGCTGCCAAATAGCATCTCACACTGTTGTCCTCCCAAGAGAAAACAGCTTTCTTTATTTAGCAAGAGTAAAACCCTTGGAAAGTACTTTGAAAGAGTCAAGAGACCTCTCCAACAGTAAAATGTGATCATGTGATCAGTAAGTCTACAATTTTTACATTTGTTTAATCATTCAAAAGTGTTAGTTGAGGTCCTGTCATATCCATGGCACACTTCTCAATTGACGTTAAATAATTAATATGCCTCATATCATCCCTGCTCTAACTTATAACCTAGTAGGGCACAATGACCATGAACACATACAATAAATAAATAAGGGTAGCTATCACAAAAAAATCAAGCCATAAAGGGCATGAAGAACACAGGAAAGATGTTATATTTAGTGTCAGATGGTCAGAGAAAGCTTCCCTGATAAAGCAACATTTAAGAAAAGACTTGAAGACAATTACAACCTTATGGCTCTCCATATGGCTGGAGTGGAAAGAAACAGGAATAGTCTTCCAAGGACTAAGTCCCCACCCAATTTGTGCCAGTCAGATTCTAAAATAATATGCTGACTATGATAGTAAGGATGATCCAAGATTTTGGGAAAAAAATAGAGGCAAAGATCAATGAATTAGAAGAAATGTTTAACAAAGGAATAGAAGATTTAAAGATTCAACAAGCAAAGATGATCAACACAATAGCTGAAATAAAAAATTTACTAGGAGAAAACAATAGCATAATATTGGAGGCAGAAGAACAAAAAGCAAGGTGGAATACAGACTGGTGGAAATCACTGATGTGGGACAGAATAAAGTAAAAAGAATGAAAAGAATTGGGGACAATCTAAAAGAACTCTGGGACAACTTTAAATGCCCCAACATTTGCATTATAGGTGTGCGAGAAGAAGAGAGAGATAAAGGACCAGAGAAAATATTTGAAGAAATAATAGCTGAAAACTTCCCTAACATGGGAAAGGAGTCACTCACTCAAATCCAGGAAGCACAATGAATACCATATAGAATAAACCTAAGGAGAAACACACCAAGACACATATTAATCAAACTGTCCAACATTAAAATCAAAGAGCAAATATTGAAAGCAGCCAAGGAAAAGCAACAAATAACATAAAAGGGAACCCCAATAAGATTATCAGCTGATTTTTCAGCAGAAACTCTGTGGGCCAGAAGGGAGTGGCATGATATACTTAAAGTGATGAAAGGAAAAAACCTCCAACCAAGATTGCTCTACCCATCAAGGCTTTATTACAGATTTGAAGGAGAAGTCAAAACCTTTACAGACAAGCAAAAGCTAAGAGAAATCAGCACCCCCAAACCAGCTTTACAACAACTATTAAAGGAACTTCTCTAGGCAGAAAGAAAAGGCCACAACTAGAAAGAAGAAAATTACAAATGAGGAGGCTCACCAGTAAAGGCAAACATGAGTAAAGCAGCAACTGTGAGAAGAGGAGGGTACAAATGCAGGATCCTGGAAATGCATTTGCAATTAAGACACCAGCAACTTCAAGCAATCTTGTGTGTATATATAGTCTCCTATATCAAAACCTCATGGTTACCACAAACCAAAAATCTACAATGGATGCAATTCAAACACAACACTAAAGATAGACATCAAACCACAAGAGAACAAAAGGGAAGAAAAAAGGCCAAGAGATAAAGGGCCAGAGAAAATCAACAAAAACAAATCCAAAACAATTAACAAAAGGCAATAAGGGAGTTCCCGTCGTGGCGCAGTGGTTAACGAATCTGACTAGGAACCATGAGATTGCGGGTTTGATCCCTGCCCTTGCCCAGTGGGTTAACGATCCAGCATTGCCATGAGCTGTGGTGTGGGTTGCAGATGCGGCTCGGATCCTGCGTTGCTATGGCTCTGGCGTAGGCTGGCAGCTACAGCTCCAATTTGACCCCTAGCCTGGGAACCTCCATATGCCACTGGAGCAGCCCAAGAAATGGCAAAAAGACAAAAAAAAAAAAAGGGGAGCAATAAGAACATGCATATCAGGGAGTTCACGTCGTAGCACAGTGGTTATCGAATCCGACTAGGAACCATGAGGTTTCGGGTTCGGTCCCTGCCCTTGCTCAGTGGGTTAAGGATCCGGCATTGCGGTGAGCTGTGGTGTAGGTTGCAGACGCGGCTCGGATCCCGCGTTGCTGTGGCTCTGGCGTAGGCCGGTGGCTACAGCTCCGATTGGACCCCTAGCCTGGGAACCTCCATATGCCGAGGGAGCGGCCCAAGAAATAGCAAAAAAAAAAAAAAGACAAAAAAAAGAACATACATATCAATAATTACCTTAAATGTAAATGGACTAAATGCTCCACCAAAAGACAGAGACTGGCTGAATGGATACAAAAACCAGACCCATATATACACTGTATAAAGATGTGGTGTGTATATGCACACACACACACACACATGCACACACACACAATGGAACATTAGTCAGCCATAAAAAGGAATAAAATAATACCATTTGCAGTGACATGGATGGGACCTAGAGATGCTAAGTGAAGTTAGTGAAAAATATCACATGATATCACTTATATGTGGAATCTAAAAAAAGATACAAATTAACTTATTGCAGAACAGAAATAGACTCATAGATTTTGTAAACAAACTTATGGTTACCAAAGAAGACAGGTGGGGTGGGGGAGGGGTGAACTGTGGATTTGAGATTGGCACATGCACACTGTATTTTGAATGCCTGGCCAATGGGGACCTGCTGTACAGCACAGGGAACTCTACGCAATCCATATTCTGCAATAATCTATATGGGAAAAGAATCTGAAAAAGAATGGATGTGTATATATGTGTAACTGAATCACTTTGTTTTATAGCAGAAATTATAACAACTTGTAAATCAACTCTACTTCAATAAAATTTCTTAATATGGGAAAAATAAAATAATAGGCTGACTATGCCAACTTATATTGCTCCTAGCTCTTCCTCTGTTAATTGACATTTTGGGAATATTCTGATTACTTTTAATGTTTAATATTATGCTTATTGTAGGCAACCTAGGAATCATTTGTTCTCTGAAAGTTTGAAGAAAATACTTACCTGAAAGATAATTTTGATATGGCACTGAGAACAGAGAGAAAAGAATGTCTGCTTTATTTTTCACTTAACAAGGGAAGGGTAGGGTAGTCAGGAAAATAGAGAAAACAATGACAAAGACCTTGGGCTGTTACAGATTTCAGTATATCTATATCCTAACAATATTACATTCAATAAAGAAGGCATCAGCTGATTTAGAATCTGCTTTTTCACATAACTATATACCTTGTGTGTGATAACAAAGTTTTTTTCCTACACAGGGTATATGGGCATTTATGGTTTTTTCCCCCAGTTTCTTTCTGTCTTTTGGTTTGTTGTTTACATTAAAGTACTTATTGCATTTGGAATAAGTTGAGTAAATACAGGCAAATCTGGATGGTCCTGGAGGCTCAGGCCCTCTTCCTTTAGGCAATTGAACTCAAACTGGCTCAGCATGTGTGAGTTAACTTATTTCTGTTAACTAGTCTTCAGCTTCCCTTTTTTTAATGAGGCTACTTCTCTTCTCCAATTGTGACATGCTTGCAAGTATCCCCTATGCTCTGTCTTGGTACATATTATGTAGAGCTTTACAAGGCTGGGCTTTTTCTCTTCTATACATTGGCCATTATGCATGCAAATTATCTATGCTAACCTGAATTGTAGGACAAAAAAGGGGGAATTCAGGGGAATCTCTATACTTGATTACAATTTACTTCAATAAACCCTATTTCAAATCTGCACCTAAGATAGCAGTGGTATTAATATGACTCTATTGCATAATCTTTTGTTGTAATTTACATGTTTCCTAGTAAACATTAATTATTAACATATTCTTTCTCAAACGCATTATACAAATATTCACAGATCAATTCCACTAGGATGCACTTGTGTCAGCCAGAAGTGGACAGCTGCATTACAGCTTCACTTATGGGTGTGTCTGAAGAAGGTGAACCAATTGTAGAGTGCAGAAACTAGAGCTATAATATGATTATCTCTTTTTTTATTATCAAAGAAATGGCCAGAAGCAAGGAATGAGTTGCCTGCCTATTTGTATGTTTTTAATTAAAGTGCCTGTATGAGTGCTGTGTAGCCCAAAGGATGGGAAAATGCCATTTATTAAGTTATTGCCTCTCAGCTCCAAAGGTAAAATTTAAATCTATATTATGACTTAAGAACTGGGAAATCTCAAACACCATTTCTTGTGCCCAGTTGTTCCAGCTGGGTTAGGCAACAGGGAACTTAACTCTTTCTATTTTCTCCCTATTTTCTGTTTGTGTTAATTTGACTGCATTCTACAACTTTTTTCCTGGCACCAACTGTTCCTTTCTGTATTGGCAGTTGAGCACAGTGTGCAGATTTCTAAAACTCAATCCCAGTGTCAGCTTTGACATTATCCAGATGGCAATCTTTTCCCAGACCTGGTTCTAGCCTCAAAGACACTACCTTCGAGCTCAGCCAACACAATCCTCCATGGTGTCCCTATGCCAAAGAGTCTCTTCTTTACTATTTTCAACTTTTTTTCCTATTTCCCCAGACTTAGGAGTGCTAGCTGTTTTCTGAGATTGCTGACTCTACGATATGCTAATATTCTCTCTATTGCATTTTTGGACTAAATTCATAATTCTGTATACCAGTTAACAATTATTGATACTAAATCCTTCTGTGAAAATAGTATTGTGTCTGTCTCCTCTCTGGACTCTAACTGAAAGAAATAGCTAAGTAGGTTTTCAGATGGTTAGCTAAGTAAGTATGTAGATGGGTAATTGAGATATAGTGGTAAAGATATAGAGATTGAGATAGAGCTAGATACAGAACCTATTTAAGATTATTTGAAAGGACACACACATCAGGTTATAAGCATAGGTTGCCTAGGATTTAGGTAAAAAAAGAGGACTGAGAGGAAATAAGATAAAAGAAAAGGGAAAGTGTGGGGAGCCAAGGAGATGCAAGGACTCAAAAAAAGGACCTTGCCTGATGGCAGAAAAACCTGAAGACAGGTTCCTAACCAAGGAAGGGAGCTCACCTGAACAGTGCATGCCTAAGGTGGGCTTCTGGACAGGATAAAAGCCTGCCTGCATGGTACAAGCCAAGGGCAGGCCTCAGGTTACACAGCTCTCATTTTGATGTTGATGGGGAAGAATTGAGGCTTTCCTGGGAAAACAATTTCCATGTTTGTGCCGGGAATATGGATTGTTTCTCAGGTGACCTAGTCTTTCCTGTTGTTTTATTTGTTATTCAGTTTTCCTCAATCTTTCCTGATTATTTACTTATTATTCTTATTTTCCATTCTTATTTTCCTGTGGTGATTTGTGATTTAACAAAGTTACAACAATAATATAATAAAAATTTCATCCTGAAGGACTTTTCCCTATTCATATCCAACTTAATTAATATATAGTGTTTATCTACTAACTAGTTACAGTAAACTTTAGAGTTAGGATTTTAATGAGGTTTATAGAAGTTAGACATATATTATTCTTGATCAAAAGAAAACCAGCTGTGAGTTTTGTCCTTGATTTTAGAAGCTTCTAAGTGGTAGCTAATTAAGTTGATTTATATTTTCTTATACTGTCTTCCTGCCATAATGTTTAAAAATATACACTAGTCTAAAAACAAGATTTGTAAATGTCAGATTTTTGTGTCTGTGGCCTCTTCAGCTTGTAAAAATTGGCTGGCCATGAGATGGTTTGTGCCGGGTCTCCTCTTTCCCAAATGATATGCTGCACCTGTTTGTCCTTGAATTGTACTCATTAAATTTAGTTAAGTTGAAGATTTTAGAATGTAATGTATTGCTACTGCACCATGTGATCAAAAAACAAAGCCTAATAGTTAACCAATATACTTTTAACACTATAATGTAATCTGTAGTGAAAAACTGTCTATATGATCAACCACTTATGCTAATAAAGTTTGAGCAGTCCAGCGCCCTGAAAGAAGGTACAAAGAGGCTGTCTCCGTTCTTTAACCGATGCCGTCCATCTCCAATTGGGATGTATACACCCTGGCCGCTGGAGCTGGCCTCCGGGAGGAACGTAATAAAACATTCATACAGTAACATATAAAATAACTATATAAAGCAATGGGCGGGAGTTCCCATCGTGGCTCAGTGGTTAACAAATCTGACTAGGAACCATGAGGTTTCAGGTTCAATCCCTGGCCTTGCTCAGTGGGTTAAGGATCCGGCATTGTCGTGAGCTGTGGTGTAGGTTGCAGATGCAGCTCTGATACCATGTTGCTGTGGCTGTGGTGTAGGCTGACAGCTATGGCTCCGATTCGATCCCTAGCCTGGGAACCTCCATATGCCACGGGAGTGGCCCAAGAAATGGCAAAAAAAGACCAAAAAAAAAAAGATAAAGCAATGGGGCTACCTCATATTCTCTTCAAATCTCACCATATATATTTTAAGTAGATATTATTATTTTTTTACTATTAAAAGAGAATAATTTCATTTACAGTTTTAAAGGTATTTTTACTCAGTGTGTGGATTTTATGAAATTTATTTTCTCTATCATATTATTGTTTTTATATTTTGACATAAAAATGTTGACTGCAGAGTTCCCATTGTTAAGAACTCGACATAGTCTTTGTGAGGATGTGGATTCTAACCCTGGCCTCACTCAGTGGGTTAAGGATCTGGCATTACCACAAGCTATAATGGAGGTTGCATTAATGGCTCAGATCCCATATTCCTGGCCATGGTGGAGGCAGGAAGCTGCAGCTCCAATTCGACACCAGGTACTTCCATGTGCCACAGGTATGGCTGTAATGAAGAAGAAGAAGAAGAAGAAAAGAGTGTTGAATGCAATACTGAGTTAACATATTAAAATTCATTTTATTTGGTCATCTCATGTTTTTAAATATATCATCATTAATATTAAGTTGCTGAACTCACTATATTTATTACCAATTTGGGGTGGAATGTTGTGAATGAACACTTAGGTGTTTGTATTTTCCATATTCTGTACTTGGTTGTAACCTGGCTTGTGCTGCTTTTATAAGCTTATGGAGGAAGTAACTACTTTGTTAGACTTATATGTAAAATAGATAACTTATCAGCTTCAAAACATCCACTATAAAACTTTTGACATCCTGAGAGGTTTTTATTGCTCCTAAAAAGATGTTAAGAAATTACTTTGGAATGTTTTCTTTAGACAGATACTCAAAAATGATACTTCTTATGTACTTTTGTGTGAAATAGTATTTTATCTATTTTGGCCTCAATGTGTGCAAGAACTCATGAAAACAATTGATTTTAATATTTTTTATAAACTCTGGAACACAGTATTTTTATACTGAAGGTTTAAACTATTGCTAAATTTATCTTCTGATTATGCAAATTATGTATATGAGAATTTTTTAAAAACATCTAATTTTATTACAGATATGTCATATCATCCTATTGTACTTTAAAGATGTTATTTTCATTTCTATACATTGATTTTTTTGGTCAAGTATTTCTGACCAGAGTAAAGGCTCAAATTTTAGATTCAGATCTTTTTCTGTTTAATCTACTTTCTCAGAAAATGCACTTTTTGGAGTTCCTGTCGTGGCGCGGCAGAAATGAATCCAACTAGGAACCATGAGGTTGTGAGTTTGATCCCTGGCCTTGCTCAGCGGGTTAAGGAGCAGTTGTTGCCATGACCTGTGGTATAGGTCACAGATATGGGTCAGATCTGGTATTGCTGTGGTTGTGGCATAGGCCAGCAGCTATAGCCCCAATTAGACCTCTAGCCTGGGAACCTCCATATGCCACAGGTGCAGCACTAAAAAGCAAAATAATAATAATAAGGAAAATGCATTTTTCGAGCTTTTGAATTGATATTATTTCCCACAATTAGCTTTTATATATTGTCCCATTTTTTAATTATATTTACTTTTTTCTGTGAGGCTCTCAATTTTTAGTGTTATTTCACTGTTATAATTTCCTATAAGGACTAAAGGCGATGAGTTATAGTTACAACATTTTTAGTGTTATTTCACTGTTATAATTTCCTATAAGGACTAAAGGCGATGAGTTATAGTTACAACATTATGCTTATCATAATTGTGTATTGTACATTTTAAATCTGTGAAAACCTTACTTATATCAGCTTGTCATGTCTCATTTTAGACTACAGGTTTTCTTCAGTATAGACTCATTTCGAATACTGATGACAACCAGTAGCAATTACTTTCTAAAACTTATTGTTTTTATTTTTTTGTTACATTGCCTTTGAGAAACTTAGCTCAGAAATTTTTCCATTTTTATTTTCAATTTAAGAATAGCTATAAATTTCATCATTTTTCAAAAATATTCAACATTTTAAATTTAATCATTTTAACTCCTACAAGAGAACACAGCCAAAACATTCTCTCACATAAACTGCACTAACGTTTTCTTAGGTGAGTCTCCCAAGGAAACAGAAATAAAAGCCAAAGTAAACCAATGGGAGGTAATCAAACTGACAAGCTTTTGCACAGGAAGGAAACCATTAAAAAAAAAAAGACAAACTGAGGGATGGGAGAAAATAGCTTCAAATGATACAACTGACAAGGGCTTAGTCTCTAAAATATACAAACAACAGCAAAAAAACCAACAACCCAACTGAAAAATGGGCATATATAAGTGATATCATATGAGTAAAATAATGTACACATGTATGTGTAACCGGGTCACCATGCTGTACAATAGAGAAAAAATAGTGTATTGGGGCAATAAAAAATTGGGCAAAAGACCTGAATAGACATTTTCCAAAGAAGATATACATGGCCAACAAGCACATGGAAAAATGCTCAATATCACTGATTATTAGAGAGAAATGCAAATCAAAACTACTATGAAGTGCCACCTCACACTGGTCAGAATGGCCATTGTTAATAAGTCCACAAATAACAAATGCTGGAGAGGTTGTAGAGAAAAGGGTACCCTCTTACACTGTTGGTGGGCATGTAAACTAATACAACCCCTATGGAAAACAGTATGGAGGTACCTCAGAAAACCAAATATAGAACTACCATTTGACCCAGAAATCCCACCCTTGGGCATATATCTGGATAAAACTTTCCTTTAGAAAGACACATGCATCTGTATGTTCATTGCAGCATTATTCACAATAGCCAAGACATGGAAACAACCTAAATGTCCATTGACGGATGAATGGATTAAGAAGATGTGGTATATATACACAATGGAATACTACTCAGCCATAAAAAAGGAATAAAATGTCATTTGCAGCAACATGGATGGAACTAGAGACTCTCATACTAAGTAAGTGGGAAAGATAAAGACAAATCCCATATGATATCACTTACATCTGGAATGTAATATATGGCACAAATAAACCTTTCCACAGAAAAGAAAACTCATGGGCTTGGAGAACAGACTTGTGGTTGCCAGGGGGTAGGGGGAGGGAGTGGGATGGACTGGGAATCTGGGGTCAATAGATGCAAACTATTGCATTTGGAGTGGATAAGCAATGAGATTCTGCTGTATAGCACAGGGAACTCAATCTAGTCATTTATGATGGAACATGATGGGACATAATGTGAGAAAAAGAATGTATGTGTATGTGTGTGTGTATGTGTGTGTATGTGAGAGAGAGAGAGACTGGGTTACTCTGCTGTACAGTAAAATTGACAGAACATTATAAACTAACTATAATGGAAAAAATTTAAAAAATTGTTTAAAAAAGGTAAAAAGTAATCTTTTCTTTCCCAACAATGGTAGGTGGTACACTAAATGCTGGAGTTATGTTATGCATCCATGTCAGCAGTGATGGAATTTTTAATGCATGAATCCATGGTGTGTACATGAGGCATTTAAAATGCTACTGTTATTCATGTTATTTTTAAGTGAGTACACACTAAGGACAAGACTTTCTGCTTGTTTGATTTTATATTCTAGTCATTCAGTAACAATGGGAATAAAACTCATATCTTTGTCAATACAATGTATAATTCTGTCTACATGTGTTATTTGTACCAAAAGTAAAATTCAGTTTCCCCACAGGCTATTGGTGGAACCTCATTACTTTGCTTGACAGGGTTTGAGAATAAGGGTAAGTAAAATGCCACTGACTGGCTTTCAGCTAAACTGCATATCTAGGGTACATCTCTAGAGAGCCAACATTAGTAGGAGATATTGTTCAGGGACATTTTTCATTTTATTTTGCTTATTGCTGTATGCTTCTTTGCTGAAGAGGTTTTATTACCTGGCAATAGCTGACTAATATAATTTGTACTCTTCTATAAAGGTGGACTCTAAATATTAATAACAGTGTCAGTTATATATATATGTATGTATATATATATATATCTGATGACCTCGCCAGGAGTGAAATGGTTATTTTCATATCTCTCAGGATACTTTTTTAAAACTTTAATATAAATAAAATAAAATGTATCAATCATTTTCTTGTTTTTAACTGCACTGTTGGATAAGGGAAGGTGGTACTTTGAGATCGAGAAGCACAACAGTTTGGGTCTGAGTGCTTCCCCAGTGCCCATAGCCTTTATCCAGACTCTTCTCCCATTAGATTTCATTACCTTAGTTCAAGTTGTGTATCTTCTCTTTGCCTCATTTTCCTCATTTCTGAAGTACAATGTTTTAAAGAGCACTTGGTGGTGGGCACGTGCTCAAACACATGGATATTTATGATCCTAGACTTTTATGGTTCCTGCTAATCTGGTTTTTATTTGTTTGTTTTTAAATGCCAGGAAAATATTTAAGAAAGCTACCTGCACTTTTACTATCAGAATGGGGAATTTTATTACAGATTTTCAAAACAAAGTTTCTGTTTCTCCTTACCATTGGGATCTGCTGTTACTTTTAGATTGGATAAATTCTGCACAAAACGAACAACTGTTTTGAGCATTCTTTCACTAGGTCTTTGGCAGGTGCCCACCCAATTTGGAGGAGGAGGTTTTAGAGAGGCAAAATACAGGAATTGTACCCCGGTTGGTAACAGGCCCCTTACTTCTCAGTTTGCTTGTGGAATAAGACAAACAATGACCAACCACAGTTCAATTATCACTTTTTGATTTTTACAGGTAAGGTGAAATGAAACGCTGTGAGCAGGATTTGAACCTGCACGGGGAAACCCCATTGGATTTTGATTCCAATGCCTTACCACTCAGCCATCACAGCTTTACTCTCTACTTCTATTAAGGCATTGAAAAACTTTATTAAGACTGTGATTTATAATCCTACCTACAAATTCTGGCCACTCTTGCTTATTTGACATGTTTACTTTAAGCAGTATGCAAAGGGAGATCACTCCCCAAACTCATCAGATCTCTCTACTCAGCCACTTCCCTGCCTTAACCACCTTATTCCCATCCTGCCAGGTCCATGCTGTAGAGCCTCACCTCTGAGAGAAGGCAATATTCCAGCATCCTAAGAATTCTAGATGTTCTAAAAAGTTCTACAGTCTTCCTGGATTCCCTAGTTTTGCTTCACACTCAGCAAGGAATGAAGTGAGGGTTGTATTGTGTGCCAATGATCTTACTTATTTGTGTTCTCCACAGACAAATACACTATGCCTTGCTGCTATGAAGGATAATTGGACGGGATCTACCAATATTTCAAATGCATATACTTTTTGATATAGCATTTCCACAAATGTACAAGATAGACTTGAACACATGAATGGTTTCACTGTGCTCCCAAAGGAACATTTTGGAGACTTAAATAATCTTGTGATGAAGACTGTGAAATTCACTCACAAATTAAAAAGCTCTTTTGAAATATTTGGGTCTTTTTCTTAGCTAGATCTTGACTGTTTTCCTAGTCCTTCTACTCTACCAGGGAATTCAGGAATCCCCAAGGGCGGGGGTAGGGGTAAAGAAGAAAGAGGCTGTTTAAAATGATGGCTTCCCAAAGTAGTCACTGTTCATCCCCTCCTCCTTGTCTCCTCCTTGGCAGTTTAACTTTTGTGGGAGGTTCTCTACAGTTCTAAATGGTTTCTCAGATCAACAAAACAAAACAAAACAAAACAAAAAAACAAACATTCTTGCACTGCGGGAAATCTTTCCTTACAGGGGACATATAAAAATATTTGGATTATATATATATAAAATATTTAAGATTCTACTTTTATACTTAAGTATTTAATTATAGACAAATTATTAGTATGTTGTATAAATATTTAGGTATACATTTAGTTGTCCCAAATTGAATAGTCATTATGATTTTACATGCTGGCTTTGCTATTTTTCAAGTTTCCATAGATCTGTTAGGCTGTCTAAAGGCTCTTGATTTATTATATTTATGCCTATAAATCTATACTCTGATAGACTGAACCCTTAGCAATTTTATATCTGCTATTATACATATTTTATATAATGATATTTACATAAGTATTTAAGACTAGTATATAAAAGTGAAGCTTATTTTATAGGATCTTATATTCACGAATGTTACAAAATTTTTATGCTATATAATTTCATTTTATATGAAAAAAAGACAGAGAACCTGAAAACAATGATTCTCTTGCTTCATCCTTATTAATCATGTCTATTTTTTTTTGGTTTTACTTTATTTTGTGGGCTTGTAGGACAATACTGAATGACAGTTATAATCTAAGCATCTTAAATTATGTTTTTAAAAGAAATGTTTTTACTATTTGATCAGTATGTATATAGTTTGTATAAATTTTTTATTATTAATTTTTAAAATAATAATTTCCTTGCTTTATCAAATATTTTTAATAATATGTGACTTTTTAATACTATTGAGTCCTTTTCTACACGTATTGAAATGAATCATTTGTCATTTTTTTATTGGTTATTATGTTACAATTGATACCTTGATTACCAATTGCATCGATAGATTTTTAGGTTGTCAAAGCAGGCTTTTATTCCTTGAAACAACCAAATTTGGTCAATATATACTAGCCCTTTTGTGTTTTGATACATTTGGGTTGCTTTTCTTCAAATTTGCCTATTGATGTATTTGCTAATAAGTAAAAATGGCTGTAATATACAATTTATATGTCCTAGGTAGTTTGTGCAATCAAGTTTATATAGTCTTAATAAAATTAATATCTATCACTTTAGAGTTATACTGGCTCAGAATAATATGTCCTTAGAGTGTTTAGTAAAACCACCTATGAAATTATTATTGACTTTTATTGTTGTATGTTTTGTGCACTCATTTATATTTGTGGATAGTTTTACTACTAAATCCAGTTTTCTACTCATTACATGTTTATTCAGGTTTTCTATTCCTTTTGAATGATTTCTAGGTATTAATTTTCTAGGTAATTAATAAACTCATTAAATTTGTCGAGTTTATTTAACTATCAATATGTGAAATCCATTGCTTAAAAATAGTTCACATGCTCTATTTATTTATTTTTTTGTCTTTTGTTGTTGTTATTGTTGTTGTTGTTGTTGCTATTTCTTGGGCCGCTCCTGCGGCATATGGAGGTTCCCAGGCTAGGGGTCCAATCGGAGCTGTAGCCACCGGCCTACGCCAGAGCCACAGCAACGCGGGATCCGAGCCGCGTCTGCAACCTACACCACAGCTCACCGCAATGCCGGATCATTAACCCACTGAGCAAGGGCAGGGACGGAACCCGCAACCTCATGGTTCCTAGTCGGATTCGTTAACCACTGCGCCACGACGGGAACTTCTCTTTATTTTTATTTATTTATTTTTTTGTCTTTTGTTCACATGCTGTATTTTTAAAACACTTTAAAGTATTTTTTCTTCTCTTTCTCTCATTATTTGTTTGCTTTTTTTGCCAAAGCTGAGAGAATTTTGTATTCATCTTTTCAAAGAGCCATTTTTTAGCTATGTTGAATCTCAATTCATTTTCTATTTATTATTTTTTCCTTGAACTTTATATTTTCCTGTTCCCACTCCCTTTTGATTTGTTCTGTTTATCTTTTTCTTACTTCCTATATCTAAGTTTTGCTCATTACTTTTAGCCTTTCTATTTAAATATATGCATTTTTAAACCTTCCATTCTGATTTGTTTATATTCTACATAATGTACTTTATACGTCATTTTACTTTTTATTTTCAAGAATTGTCTCATATGTATTATATTTTGTAACTGTATATGTACTATTTAAAATGCAAGTTACAGAGATGGGCAGCAGGAATTTCTGTTTCAATTTATAGTCCTGTTTTCTGTTATTTTTTGTTTCTAGCCTCTAAGGATTTTTCCTCATGTTCCTGCCAAGTCATTTATGCATTTAAAATGATGCTTGCTATATTGGGCACAATATTATTTAGTGGGAGATTTTTAAGGCTTTCTAGTTCAAAAAATATCTGGAAATTGCAAGATTCTATTAATTTATATAGCACTCTTCTCTGTTCTATACCCTACAATTCTCATGGAAAATTTCCATGACCAATTCCATGCTCAGATGATACATTTGGGTCCAGTCTGGATTCACCTTATTGAAACATACAACTTATTTGTCACAATTGATTATTCTACCCATTTAAAGTTTAAATGGGTAAAATAAACCCATTTTTTTCTTTAAAGTTTTCAGAGCAATGAATTATCCTAATTTTATTCTTTTCTCTTTATTTGCTCTCTAACATTTTTTGTTTACAGAATCTTTCCTCTGACAATAATCTAAATTTTGCAATTCCATAGCATTTATACCTAAGCCCCTTTTTTTTATTTCTAAAGCTCAATTTCTATAAGAATTCACACATTTACTTAATTTAATCATCAGCTCAAATTTATAACATAAACATCAAATGATAAATTTGTATATTCAATGGCAATCTGGAAACTTATATTGTTGTAGCCCACTTGTACCTCAACTTTATCTTGTTCAGGGTGAAATTAATCAAAACCATCAAACTACTGCTTTTCTGTTTTTTTCCCATCTCAGTAAAGTCACCACAAAAACCCTGGGCTAGAAATAGGTGTGCTTTTAGGAGTGATGAATAAGTTTGATGTGAATACACCCCCACTGAGAACACCTAGGAAACACACAATAGACACAATTGGAAATAAAATCTACGTAAAAAATGCCAGCAAGGTAGCAAGGAATTGAAGTGCCTAGAATTTAAAGACAGGAGGATGCCTAGTGTTCAGACACACTCTCTTTCTTGAGGTATTGGCCATTTCTAAAATTAAGGCTGAGATAGTGAGAAGAAAATATGAGAGGCTGAGCTGCTACAGAGCCTTAGACATTCATGTGAAGATAAAATTGTAGTTCAAACACCAGTAAGAAGGAGAATCACTGATAAATAACTTGGGTTTTCAGCTGGAACTCCCAAAGATCATAATGCAAGCATACAAGGAAACTATAAAATGAAGAGTTCCTAGAGAAACTCAAATCTATTTACAAACAAGTTTAATCTCTGTGATTAAGAAATTCAATGAATTAATAGCAAGCTGAAGAATAATATGAGATGGTTGGAACATATGTTGGAATAAACAACAACTGAAATTACTCAATAGATTTCACATTAGATGAGACACAGTTGAAGAAAGAATAAGTAAAGAAAAATAGCATAAAATATATATGGAACATGGTGAAAAGATAATAGTATAATGAATTCCCAAAATAATAGAAGCAGTATTTGCAATAGTGATTAAAAAGTCCTATGAATGAAATTCATGATGAATATAAATCAAACCACATGAAAGCAAATAGTAAACAACTGAAAACCAAAGATAAAGGGAAATCTTAACAGCAACCAGACCTGGGGGGGGGGAAATGACATATTTCTTTTAAGAGAACAAATATAAGATTTACATATGGTTTCTCAAAAGAAAAATTGAGTCACACAAAAAAATAGAATTATGTCTTTAAAGCACCTATACAAAGCAACTACTAACTTAGAATTCTATATATGGCAAAGATGTCTCCCATCTATAATGATGGTAAAAAATATATTTTCTAATAAACAAATCTGAGAGATTGTCACTAAACGAAGCTTGAAGAATGTAGCAAAAGTCATTTTTGTGGCAGATACAAGCATAGGTATTCAGAAAAAAGTAAAAAGCAGTAAATATGTGAACAAATCTAAATATAAATTAATATCTATAAAGCAATGTCAATGAGTTTAAAACATATACACAGTAAAATTCATGACAATGCCTATTGTATACAAATGTTCATTTGAGATAATTTTTATTTTAATGTATTTTATAATTTTCATGTGTTTCAACTCATTTATGGAATTTTTATTTATTTTATTTTATTTTTGTTTTATTTCTGCCATTTACTGAATGAACAATAATCAATCTCTTGCTTTCCATATTTGTCTCTTTCTCCTGTTTTGGTCCTGTAACTTGATTAATATGTATTCAGGTTTAAAGCAATGTAGCATTTTATTTTTTATATTTGATAATACTTGTGAGCTATTTTCCTTTCTAATATTGAGTTTACTTTATCTGCTAATTTGCACATTATTTGTGTACATAATACTTGTCTTTTTCATCCTCCATCATTCAAGTTTCATATGCATATGTTTAAGGTATTGCTTATGAACAATTATGGAATTTTTACTAAACACTTTAAGAAACTTTAGACCAGGGCTCAAGAGACTGCTTACAACTGGTTAAGTACCACTTGTCACTTATTTTCTGAATTGAATTTTATTATACAACCCTGTTCATTCACTTACATATTGTCTATGGCTGTTTTCATGCTTCAACTGCAGAGTTGAGCAGTTAATGATAGAAACCATATGGCCAACAAAGTCCAAAATATTTACTATCCAGCTTTTTCCAGAAAATATTTGTCAACCTTGATCTAGACTAATAGATTTTGAACTGGGTATATTAGTACATATACATTTGATATAAGTATTATGTTTTGGCTAGGTCTATGATTTTACTACATGTTTAATAATGCTGCCATCTATCTATGGTACTTCTTTCTCTTTCAACATTTTTGAACCTAATGAAATATTTTATTATTCAATTTTACCTTATATTTGCTTATTACCTGTATATTTATTTAATATTCTTTTTGACCATCCAAGTATCCATAGCCAGATATGGAGACCTTCATCCTAGCCATGGACCCTGAAGCACCACTGCAGGCAGCCCCATATGGCCAAGGACCAGACAAGATCAATCCCTGCCCAAGTCCTTAAAAACAAACAAAAAAAGTATACTTGGCAATGAAGTCCTCCAGAAATTAAAGCAGCAAAGACATTTCTGGACCAAAAAAAAGGTGAAGGAGTTCATCATTACCAGAACTGTCTTATAAGAATATATATGCTAAAAATGGAGTTTTTTGAGTAAAAACAAAAGGAAGTTAAGCAACAATATGAAAACATATAAAAGTATAAAACTCACTGGTAAAGAAAAATGTATAGTCAAATTAAGAATATTCTAATACTATAATTATTGTACACTTTAAACTCTAGAACACAAGGTTAAAGACAGGACTAGTAACATTATAGCTGCAGTAATTTTCAATGGATGCATAATATAAAACAGGTGAAGTAGGACATTACTAGCATAAAATATGATGGTAAGAGAAGTAAAAGTGCATAGCTTTTATACACAATTGAATGTAAGTTGTTACTGGCTTAAAATAAACTGTCATATCTACAAGAGTTTTATGTAAGACTTATGATACCCACCAAAAAAAACCTATAGTAGATACAAAAAGTTGAGAAAGGAATTAAACCATGCTAATACCAAAAGAGGAAAAAAAAAAAAGGAACACAAGAAGAAAGGATCAAAGAAACTACAAAAAAATAAGAAATCAATAAAAAATCACATTAGTAAGTCAGTTCCAATCAATAATTACTTAAAATGTGCATGTATTAAATTACCTAGTCACAAGTTATGGATAACAAATAAGGCCCAACAATGTGCTGCCTATAAGACACACATTATCTTTAAGGCACTCAAAGCCTGAAAATGAATGCTTGGAAAAAGAAATTTTATGCAAATTTTATTCAGAAGAAAGCAGAAATGTCTACACATATCAGATAAAATACACATTCAGTCAAAATCAGTCAGAAGAGAGAAAGAAGGTCACTCTACAGTGATGTAAGGATAAGTTTATGAAGAGAATATAACAATTGTAAGTATTTGTGTGTGCTACATTGCACTATCTAAATATTTAAAGTATTAAGAGCACTGAAAGGGGAACTAGTCAGAACTATGATAATAATAGGATAGTACTTCATAACCACTTTTAACAATAGATGGATACAGAAACAGCAAATTCAATAACACTACAAACCACATAGACCTCAAAGATATATACAGATGTTCCATCCAACACCACTAGAATAAATATACTTTTCAAGCACATGTAGAGCTTTCTCCACAATTGAACATATGTTGGGTTACAAAGCAAGTTCTAATAAACCTAAAAAGATAAAAAATTATATCAAACATCTTTTAATACCACAATTGTATGAAATTAGAAGTCAATATTGGAAAATGAAAAAATATTAATTAAACAATATGCTACTAAACAACCAATAAGTGAAGGAAATCACAAACAAAAGTAAAAAGTATCGAGACAGATAAAAAAATGGAAACATAACATATAAAAATTTATGGCATTTTGCCAAAACATGCTAGGAGGAAAGTTTATAGTGGTAAGTAGCCACATTAAAAAAGAAGAAAGGTCTCAAATAAATAACCTAAGGAGTAAAATAAGCAACCTACATTTACATCCCAAGGAGCTAACAGAAGAACTAAGTCCAAAATTTAGCAGGAGAAAGGAAAAACTAAAAATAAAAATAAAAAAAAAAATGAGCAGACAGTGGGTTAAGGATCCGGTGTTGCCGTGAGCTGTGGTGAAGGTCGCAGATGCGGCTTGGATCCCGCGTTGCTGTGGCTCTGGTGTAGGCCGGTGGCTACAGCTCTGATTCGACCCCTAGCCTGGGAAACTCCATATGCCGTGGGAGCGGCCCAAGAAATGGCAAAAAGACAAAAAAAAAAAAAAGAGCAGAAATAAATGACAGAGACCAGAAAGTCAATAGGAAAAAATTAAGAATTTTACTTAATATACCAAAATGACAAACTGTTCGCTAGACTAAGAAAAATAAAAGGGATTCAAATAAATAAAGTTATAAATGAAAGAGAAGACACTGCAACTGATACCACACAGATTCAAAAAATCACATGTACTACTGGGAACAATTGCATGCCATCAAACTGGATGATCTAGAATAAATGAATACATTTCTAGGAATATATATATCGCAAGATAGAGTCATGAAGAAATAGAAAATCTGAACAGATGAGTAACAAGCAAGGAAATTAAATCACTGACCCAAATCCTACCAATACTGAAAACTTGGGGTCAGAGGGTAAATTCTGGTAAATTCTACCAAACATTTAAAAAAGAATTAATGTCAATCCTTCTTAAATGCTTTCCAAAAAATTGAGGAGGAGAGAACACTCTCAAATTTGTTTTAAAAATTAGCCTTTTCATGATAAAAACTTTTCATAAATTGGGTATACAAGAAAAGTACTTCAATATAATAAAGGCTACATATGACAATCTTATACATAACAACATACTTAATGAAATCCCTATCAAAATTCTAATGATGTTTTTAGAGGAATAGAAAAAAAGTACTGTCCCTAAATTTATGTGGAACCACAAATGACTCTGAGTAGCTAAAGCAATTTCAAGAAAGAAAAACAAAGCTAAAGGGATCATATTATCTGATTTTAAATTAGGCACAAAGTTATGGTAATAAAAATGGTATGACACATAAGCCAATGGAATAAAATATAGAGTCCAGAAATAAACACATGCATGCATATAAGGTCACTTATCCAAGAATGCCACTAGCACTTGGGGAATGGGTAGCCTCCTCAATAAATAGGTTGGGGAAGACTGGATACCTACATGCAAAAAAATGAAACTGGACCCTTATCTTACATCATATATAAAAATCAACTCAAAATGGGTAAAAGACTTCAATTAAGACATGAAACCATAAACTCTTAGAAGAAAACATAGGAAAAACTCCTTAACATTGGCCTTGGTAATGATTTTTTTTTGTATAAGACATCAAAACCCTAAGCAACAAAATAAAAAATCAAGTGGAATTACATCAAACCAAAAATCTTCTGCCCAGCAAAGAAAATAACCAACAAATGGAAAATCAACTTGCAGAATAGGAGAAAACATTTGTAAACTTTATATTTCATAAGGGACTAATGTGCAAAATATATAAGGACTTCATATAGCTCAAGAAAAAAACAAAAACAAAAACAAACAACCTTATTAGAAAATTAGGAAAGTACCTATGGATGTTTTTCCAAAGAATATATACAAATGGCGAAGAGGTATATGAAAAGCTCAGCATCACTAGTCATCAGGAAATGCAAATCAAAGTCACAATGAAATATCCCCTCATATCTGTTTGGATGGCTATTTCCTTAAAAATAAGATATAATAGGTGTTGGTAAGGGTGTGGGGAAAAAAGGAATCCTTGTACCCTGTTGCTGTGGATATAAATTGGGATAGTTGTGAAAAATAGTATAGAAGTCTCTCAAAACATGAACAACTGTATTATACAGCAAGTAATTTCTTGGAATTTATCCAAAGGAAGTAAAATCAGTGTCTCAAGTAACATCTGCATTCCCATATTTATTTCAGAATTATTAAAAATGTGAAGATATGAAAATTACAAATACAATACAATAATACAACAAATACAATACAAAATACAAAAACAAAAAGTTGTGCATATGTGAAATATTATTCAGCCATAAAAATAGGAAAATCTTGCCATTTGTGTCAACTTGGGTGAACATAGCAGATATTATTCTAAGTAAAGTCAGCCAGACCAAGAAAGCACACACTGTATTAACTCTTACAAGTGGAATCTAAAAAAGCTGAACTCCTATAACCTGAGAGTAGTAGATGGTTGGGACCTTGGGGATGGGGAAAATGGAGAGATATGGATCAAACAGTACAAAATTTCAGGTATAAGCTGAACAAGCCCTGGGAACTTAATATACATCACTAGATTAATGCACCATGGATAATAATGACTCTAGTTAACAACAGTATATGTAAACTTGAATTTTGCTAAGAGAATAACTTTTGTGTTCTCACCACATCAAAAACAAAAACAAATAGCAAAAAGCCTATTAATGATATGAGGAACTGGATGTGTTAATTGTTTGCGGTAATTATCTCAAAATATATATTTGTATTAAAGTATCACATTGTACATCTTAAATGTGCATAAATATGGTCTGTCAATAAAAAGAAAAAAGGAAAAGTAAGTTCATTTATCAAAACTCTTCATTAATACAGATGTAAAATTGGGAAGAAATATTAATGGACTGAATCCTGAAAATAAAAAGGATAAGATGATAGACTTTTTTTTTTTTTAGGGCCATACCCACTGCATATGGAAGGGGTTGAATTGGAGCTGCAGCTGCCGGCCTATACCACAGCCATAGCAATGCAGGATCAACCTACACCACAACCCACAGCAATGCCAGATCCTTAACCCACTGAGTTTGGCCAGGGATCAAATCCACATCCTGATGGATATTATTTGGGTTTGTTACTGCTGAGCCACAATGGGAACTCCAAGTTTGATTTATTCCAGGGAATTAAGGTTGCCTGAATATGTGAAAACCAATCAGTGTTGCTTATCCTATTAACAGAATAACTAGAAAAATGAAATATTCATTTACTAGATGCAGAAAGTATCATTTTTTGGGAGTTCCTGCTGTGGCTCAGCAGAAACTAATCTGACTAGTATCCACAAGGATGCAAGTTTGATCCCTGGCCTTGCTCAGTGGTTTAAGGATCTGGCATTGCTGTGAGCTGTGGTGTAGGTCACAGATGTGGCTTGGATCTGGCATTGCTATGGCTGTGGTGTAGGCCAGCAGCTACAACTACAATTTGACCCCTAGCCTGGGAACCTTCATATGCTGTGGGTGCGGCCCTAAAAAGATTAAAAAAAAGTATCATTTGTTATAAAGTCAATGACCATTCATATTAGAGCTCTCAACAAAGTAGTATTAAGGTGGAATTTCATAATCTGATAAAGTTTACATATATCTGCCTAATAGTTAAAAGTAATTTTTGGAATTAAATATACAATAAATTTACATGTATTTTGAGCATGTTAACTGATTTTTTCTTTCAATTTGTAAATTGCAAATATATGACAAAAAAGCAAATTATTGCTTTTGTCCTCTTTTCTGGTCACATTTATTTTAAATACAAAGTCTAGCATTACGCAAGGATTCTGGATTAGTCAACACTGTCAAATATATCTCTGGGAAAGCAATTTCCCATGTTTCAGATTCAACACTTTTAAAATGCAAATAGGAGTTCCCACCATGGCTCAGTGGTTAACGAATTTGACTAGGAACCATGAAGTTGCTGGTTCGATCCCTGGCCTTGCTCATGGGTTAAGGATCCGGCGTTGCCGTGAGCTGTGGTATAGGTCGCAGACATGGCTCGGTTCCCATGTTGCTGTGGCTCTGGTGTAGGCCGGTGGCTACAGCTCTGATTCGACCCCTAGCCTGGGAACCTCCATATGCCACAGGAGCAGCCCAAGAAATGGCAAAAAGACAAAAAATAAAAAATAAATAAAAAATAAAATGCAAATAATCTTAAGTCTTGAACAAGTTTCTGGTTGTCATAAGATTGCATGTATATATTAATATATATATATATATTCTTAGTTATAAAGTAATGTAAAATCATAATGCAATATTTTAACTTTGTAAAGAGTTTAAGGTCTAAGAAATGTAAAAATTCTATACCTGAATATGTTCCTCTCTGTAATATTACTTTATTCCTATATTTAATGAATGTTTTTGATTATTTGTACTGCCACTAGCCTAGGATATTAATTTAAAGGATACATACAATATCTCCTCTTATGGAGATTTTTTTCCATGAAGGGGGGTAGACCTTCCTCAAACAATTATACAAATAAGTATTCAAATTATACCTGTGGTTGTCAAACTATAAAAATGTGTTAAAATCCTTTGATGTATGGACATACCAAAAATCAATGAAACTTCTTTGAAGGTATTGTGGAATCAGCCTATTTAAGTGCTCAGGATCCTTTATTTTTTATGTATACATAGATAATATATTTTGATCATTGGTAAGACACCAAAATTCCTCTGAGGCACTTAATTATCAAAACATCTCTATTTCTCAATATATTTTAATTTTCATGACAAAAAATAGCCATGTCCAGTAGATACTTTTTAAATAATAAAAGTTTAGTTAACTACCTACAAGTACATTGTACAATGCATTTATTAATATTTCTTTAATCATTGAACATTTGTATAAGAAAAATATACCCTAAAAAGATGAAAATTTTAGACAATTTTCTGATTTAGCCATTAATTTAAGAAAAATTTCACAATGAAAAGTACATAATCCTGATAGGCCTCATTAATTACATAATATTTGATTTTCTTCTTACATCACTTTTAGAACCAGAAACCTCATTGATTGAAAGAGTAAAGTAATAAATAATTAGGCTAGGGTATTTTATATATCTTATGGGACTCTTTACATTAAGACATCATGGAAGCAACAAATATTTTGTTAAAAATGTTGAAACACATATTGAACACACTCTAAAAACAATCACGGCTATGACTATAATTTTAATTACTAAAACTACTAAAAAGCATGGTACAGATAACCGTTAGCATTTGCAACTGTAGAATGATTCTGAACAATTCTAGATTTATCTTTCCTCTTAATTCTTTTATGTTATTTTTAAATTATTATTTTTTAAAATTTCTCTTTGGGTTTTATTGAGGTATAATTGAAGTACAGCACTGTATGAGTTTAAGGTGTACAATATAATGATCTGACTTACATACATCATGGAATAATTACCACAGTAAGTTTAGTGAGCATCCATCCCCTTATACAGATATAAAATAAAAGAAAAAGAAATATTTTTTCTTGTAACAAAAGCTCTTTCAGATATATGCTTTTATATATAGCGTAAAACACTGTTAATTATATTAATCATATTTCACATTATATCTGTAGTACTTATATATCTTATAACTAGAAGTTTATACCTTTTAACCATCTTCATAATCATATAATGATATTACATTATTAATGACTATATTCCCTGCAGGGTACATTCCATCCCTGTAATTCATTTATTTTGTAACTGGAAGTTGGTACCTCTTAAGCCCTCTCATCTATTTCACTCAATCCTCCCACCAACCCCACAGGTTTTTATTATTTTCTTTTGGAGTCTTTAATCTCAGGGTCAGATTTTGAATAAATTGGGGCAGGGTGCACATGTTTTAAAATATCTTTTTTTTTTTTTTTAGGGCCACACATGTTGCATATGGAAGCTCCCAGGCTAGGGGTTAAATTAGACCTGTAGCTGCCAGTATACATCATGGCCACAGCAATGCTGGATCCCAGCCATGTATGTGACCTATGCCATAGCTCACAGCAACACCAGATCCTTAACCCAGTAAGTGAGGCCAGGGATCAAACCCACATCTTCATGAATACTAGTCAGGCTTGTTACTACTGAGCCATGATGGGAACTCTTAAAATATCATCTTTTTTACTGAGTCTTCAGGTCAATAGAAGTTTTGTGCCCTTTAATAGTTTATAATGTAGTCAACATATTGCCTAAGACATTGTGTTTAATAATTATTATTTAAATGAGCTAGCTACTTTCTGACTTTACTTGAATAAAAAAGCCCAAGCCTTGAGATGTCCCAAATATATATTGGTCTTGGTCATGCATGTTCGTCATAACGTTCATGACCTTGAACCTTGCAAAAGAAGAGATATTTAAGTTTCTCTTCATGGGAAGCTATCATTCCTTTGATGCCTAACATGAAAACTAATTCCTTATAACAGGATATCATAATCTCTACTATTTAATGTATTAACCAGGACCCTTCATTCAAATAGCAATATTAGGAATGAACAAAGCATGGTGTGATCCATGATTAACTGAAACATTTCCCCTGGGGTTATCTGAAAATAGAGCAAGTTCAATAGTTTCCTATAAAATCATAACTGAATATAAAATAACTGGCATAATTATAAATTTAAAAATTTATTTTTGAGATCCTAAAATATTTAAATCCAATAATCTTCCTTCACTTAAACTTATTAAAAGATAGAAATAAAAAGAAAAAGGGATAGTTATGCTATATTGTAACCATAATCAATATGCATGTTATAGTGTTTTGCAAACTGATTTCTGCCTATTTAAACTGTATTCTGAAGACAGAGAGAGAATGAGACAGAGGGGGGAGGGAGGGAAGGGGAGAGAGAGAGGGGGGAAATGAAAGAGAGGGAGGAATGAAATTTTAAAGACTCTGCAAATAAATTTGGAAAATACCAAATACTTATTTCTCTTGGTAATTCATAAACATTGTCTGTGTATGAAGGACTGAAATATTCAGTAACAAAGAAAACCGTTTCACTTTGCTTTACACAATATTTCCCAAAAACTTTTGAGAGGAGGCTCTTAAGGAATCAGAGCTGGAAAAGAGCCTTTACCGGTCTGTGTAATGTGGTTCCCCCTCCCTGTGTGTTTGCTCCTTCTGCTTCATCAAAGGGAAATCAGGTGGCTGATAAGAAGGGAGTTTGGAAGGCTGTCTAGATGTCTACCTGAGAGAAAGCTACTCTTTGTGTTTTGATTTGGGGAGTTTTCTGTCCCAGAGAGCTGAAACTCACCCTGATAGAGTGGGGCCTTCTGAACAGAAAGTCGATGTAAGCCTATTGACCTAGGGATTTTTTTGCTGCAGGAATTTGGGTTTTGTGCACTAATTCTCAATATGGGCTGCACATCACACCTGGAGAGGTTTTTAAAAATATTCTGATGTCCAGGTGCCAACGAAGACCAAAGGGCTCTGAAAAGATGGCCTGGCATTGACAGTTCCTTAAAGCTCCCTCAGGGATTCCATGATAACACAGTCAGGGCAGAGAACTACACCTCAAATACTTCATTTTTTTACCCTTAGCCGAAGAACTCCCTGCAAACCTTTTATTTCCGCTTTGCCCATCCTAGTCTCACTACAAGTTTAAGAGTTTCACTGCAAGATTTCTGTTGTATGCTCTGCTGAAATTCCAAAGACAAGAAAACCTGATTCACATGGATAATGAATCTTATCCCTATTTACAGACAATTTTATTCCTGGTTTTGGAAAAACTGTTTTGTGTTTTCACACTAGGTCAAGTCCTAATTTGCTGGTCAGCAGTGGGCTTCTTGTTTTTGCCTCAGGGAACTAAGTGTTCACCCATCATTTATATCCTCTGGAGTCAGGCTCACAGGAGACACACACACAAATCAACCAAAACAAACAACAAACCCCTATACACTCCTGTGCAAACTATAGAAAGGCTCTTTTACAAATAATCTATGCCATAAGCCATAGTTTTGGAAATTGTTCTTAATATGGAATACCATATAATTTCTTGGATGGAAACACATACATATATTCTTTCTCCAAAACAAATTCTCTCAAATACTCCCCACTAGTGTGACCTAGCAATGATGAATACAACAGACCAACAAATTTAATCCCAATGTGGAGAGTAACTCAATGCCATTTCAATGTAATTCACCCCTCAGTGTATCATAGGGCCAAATTTATTTTGTTTTTGATTAGCCTCAGAATTCACAACATCCAGTTTTCCATTTCCCTTCTAATTTTATTCCCAACCCAACCTAGATAGTATTTCCCAGCATTCTTCAGTCTAGGGAAGAAATGTGACATTTAATCAATACCAACAAAGCCTATGTAAAATCAACAAGTACAAACAGAAAACTGGCAGTGCTATTTCTGTTGGAAAAGGTCAAATTATCAGAAATACTGCCAGGCAGCGCCACACACACTTCATAGAATGATGCCGGCTGGCACTTTAAAACCAAATACTTCTGCATAATGGGATATGTGATAGGATTAGTGAATTTTATGAACTTTGGCATCACTCTATTGATATACTGCTGTTTGTTTTATTGCATATAACTCTCTAGGTCGACAATATGATTGCCAAAACTTTAGCCCCATAAGGGTGAAAATCTACTATGTTCCACTCCTAGCTGGTAAGAACCCCTAGGAAGAGCACTCTGCGGTCAATCTTGAATTATTTTACCCTTCTTTCTAAGGTATAACAGCTGCACTATAGCACTTTTTATTTCAGTAAATACACACCTGACTATAAAGAGGGAATATATAAATACAAATATAAATTTTATTTTCCACCTTACAGTACTGCCATATCCACCTTCAAATTCTCTATTTTAGGACACATGGAATTTCCCAAGTAATTATACTAAAGACATGTAAGAGGCTACAAGTGCTTCAAGAGAGGAGTAGGGTATGGGAAGGTATAATAAAAGAAAGCACGCATTTGTCAAATAAGAGAACAAATCACCCAGGACTTAGTGGAGACTAGACTAAATTCAGGTCAATTCAAGGAACCCTTAGGCAAGGCTCTATGATTACTTGCTTAAGTTCTATACCAATAACAGGATTCAAATCTTCTTTACTTAGCTCATTCTATGTGTCATTTGTTTTTCTTTCTTTAATCAACTGACAAAATCACTGACAAAAAACTATTCTTAGTTTTTTCAGAGATAGATTTTGTTTTGTCCAGCTTACTTCCAATGCTACCTAAATATTTTTTGTTGTCATCAAAACGCTCTTGATTTGCATGCCAATGAAGGAGCTCCATCTTTGTCCTAGCTTTATAACTATCTCTTGCTGAGGGCAATTAAACACATAGGAAAAAGAAGTTATAGATAATGTCTGTACTCTGTATGTTACATTAAGTAAAACGTTTCATAAAACCAATAGCTGTGTGAATCTCAGCATGTCATTACATTGAAATGGTGTTATGTTTGCTTTGTTTTTAAGTTAGTATAAAAATAGAACTCCTCTTTCCACCTCTCTTTTGTTTTTATGGTAAATACTTTAAGTCAGCCATTATGGTTTTTTTTCATACTGAGCGTAGTCAGAACCTCAAATTTCTTCTAAGTATTTCAAGGAACTGAAACACTAATTAGATACATAATGTGATTTTACATCTCTAAGTTGTCTGATCTTGAAAATTACTTGATTCAACAGATAAAGACAAGTTCCCAAATTACTGGATGGATATGGACAAAAATATGCATATAGATTTTACTTTTTTAAAAATTTTATGGCCACACCTATGGCATGTAGAAGTTCCCAGGCCAGGGGTTGAATCCAAGCCAAAGCTGCAATCTACACAGCAGCTGTGGCAACAACAGATCCTTACCCACTGCACCATGTCAGGGATAGAACCTGTACCTCCACAGCGACCCAAGTCGCTACGATTAGATTCTTAACCTACTGCACCATGGCAGCAACTCACACATTTTACTTTTTAATTGAAATTAATAATAAAACTTAGTTTAGATATTATGAAAATTTTGATACATAGTTTAAATACAACAAAGACTACAGATATTAGTTTAAATATTGCAATTCCCATTATTTGAAGAGAAATATTCAAATGCCTTTTGTAATTTTTCATAGCAAGTATTCAATAATTAATGAAGAAACAATTCTTAGAGTTCCCACTGTCGCATGTGAATTAATGATCCAGCTACTCTCTGTGGAGGCACTGGTTTGATCCCTGGCCCATCTCAGTAGGTTAAAGGATTTGGCATTGCTGCAGCTGTGGTACAGGTTGCAGCTCCAGATCAGATTCAGTCCCTGGCCTGGGAACTTCCATATGTTAGGGGTGCAGCCCAAGAAGAAAAGATAAATTAAAAAAGAAACAATTCTTCAGGGGTCTCCTAGTCTTAGCGCATCTTACCTTTGTTCTGGGTAATCATGTCAAGGATTTTGTACAGTAAACAATCATGGAAAATAGAGTGTCTCACCTTAAAGTTAAAGACACATTTATTTACTATTGAGAATAAGAAAAATTCTGGCACAAAGAATGGAGAGTTTGCTAGAAGCCCTTCTGAGTGAAAGCTAAGCCTAGGTTTCCTCAGCTGTAATGTAAACCCATCAGGCACACCTCATTCACCTTGACGCCCCTCCTCACCCACCTCCAGGGATGTGGGGGCCAAGATAAGTGAATTGAATGTGAAAATCCGCTTGCTCATCTTGCTGTGAGTAAGCAAGTCTTTGCCTCTAGCACAGGCGACTGACATCAGCATCCAGGAAACTACCCTGTTAGCTTGCAAGTTTGGCAAGATCTCCACCCCGTCACAGAGTTTGACCGAGTGCTTTTGAAGTTTAATATGGGGGGGGGGAGAAATAACAGCATTTTAGTAACATGGATGGACCTAGAAATTTTCATGCTAAGTGAAGTCAGTCAGATGGTTGGATGCCAACATCAAATGCTATCACATGTGGAATCCAAAAAAAGGACACAATGAACTTCTTTGCAGAACAGATACTGACTCACAGACTTTGAAAAACTTATGGTTTCCAAAGGAGACAGGTTGGGGGGTGGGGGGGATGCACTGAGGGTTTAGGATGGAAATACATGCAAAAGAATGAAATTAGAACACTCTTAATGTAAATTGGTGCAACCACTGTGGAAAACAGTATGGAGATTCCTGAGAAAACTGAAAACAGAATTACCTTTTGATCCAGCAATCCCACTCCTGGGCATCTATCCAGAGAAAACCATGATTCAAAAAGATACATGTGCTCCAATGTTCATTGCAGCACTATATACAATAGCCGAGACATGGAAGCAACCTAAATGTCCACCAACAGAAGAGTGGATAAAGAAGATGTGGTACATATATGCAATGGAATATGACTCAGCCATTACAAGGAAAGAAATAACGGCATTTGCAACAACATGGATGGACCTAGAAATTATCATGCTAAGTGAAATTAGACACTGAGACACCAACATCATATGCTATCACTTACATGTGGAATCTAAAAAAAGGACAGAATGAACTTTGCAGAACAGATACTGACTCACAGACTTTGAAAAACTTACGGTTTCCAAAGGACACAGGTTGGTGGGGCGGGGGGGGGCTTGGGATGGAAATGCTGTAAAATTGGGTTGTGATGATCATTGTACAAATGTAAATGTAATAAAATTCATTGAGTAATAAAAAAAGAAAAAAGAACATGATGGAAGATAATATAAGAAAGGGAATGTATGTATATGTATGATTGGGTTACTTTCTCTACAGCAGAAATTGGCACAACATTGTAAATAAACTATACTGTAATAAGAAAAAAATAAAGTTCAATATAGGGGGAAATAAGGACAGTCAATAAGTGCAGGGCTTCTGTTACACAAGACAAATAAATCCTAGAAGTCTGGCTGAAGAGTATAGTGCCTATAGCAAACAATATTGTATCTGTTTTTTCCATGATTTTTTTTGTTTTTAATTTTTATTAAAGTATAGTTGACTTACAGAGTTGTGTCAATTTCTGCTGAACAGCACAGTGATTTAGTCATATATAAATATATATATAGATATAGATAATTCTTTTTCTTATACTATTTTCCATAACGTTCTATCCTAAAATATTGGATATGGTCCCCTGGGGTGTACAGTAGGACCTCATTGCTTATCCATTCTAAATGTAATAGTTTGCATCTACTAACCTCAAACTCCCCAACCATCCCACTCCCTTCCTCTCCCCCTTGACAACCACAGGCCTGTTGTCTATGTCCCTGAGTCTGTTTCTGTTTTGTAGTTAGGTTCATTTGTGCCCTATTTTAGATTCCACATATAAGTGATATATGATATTTGTCTTTCTCTTTCTGACCTACTTCACTTATGAGCATCTAATTGTCCATCAACAGATGAATGAATTAAGATGATGTGGTACATAGGCACAATGGAATACTACTCAGCCATAAAAAAACTAAAATAATGCCATTTATAGCAACATGGATACAAAAATTAGAAATTCTCTTACTCAGTGAGGTTAGTTGGGAAGAGAAAGACATACACAACATTGTAAAAATTTGTGAAGAAGGGTAGATCCTAAGATAAAGGTTCCTATCACAAAAATAAAAATAAATAAAGAAGGTTGGGGAGTTTTGGAGGAGATAAATAGGTTTATGGCATAGATTATAGTGATGGTTGTGCAAGTGTACACAGGCCATGCAGATGGCCAAGCTCATCAAATGGTACATGTTAAGTGTATACTGGGTTTTTTTTTTATTTCAAACAAAAACAAATTCCTTAATAAAATTAAATTTAAAAATTAATATATATGATTTTTCCTTTTCCTCTGAGATTTAGTGTTGTGTGTACAAATAAAATTTAAAACCATAAGTAATAATTAAGACAAGTGTAGTTTTATGATAGAAAACTAGAAGAATGCACAGTCAAGTTATTATTCCTATATCTATTTTTTAATTTATTGTGAAATATATTGTATACTCATGAATGTATAAAATATATGTGTATTCCTTAAGGAAAATGATATGAATACCATCATAAATGAGTTAAAATTAACAATTCGTTTTAGAAATCTCTTTTTCTCATCACAAGAGCATCCCATGGCCCTTTAAATAACTACTCTAACTATGGTAATAACTCAATTGCTTTTATTTACCCATTTATCTTCCATGTAATTTAGCATATATTGCATACAGTAATTATTTTGAAAATTCTGATGTGTAGACTTACTGAACTTTGATGAGTTGCTTTTTTCACTTGATATTACATGTGTAAAATATATCCATGCAGATTATTTAATTCTTCTTACAGTATAGCTTCATATAAATATATGTGCCCAGTCTACTACTGAGTGCCTATTATATTTTTTATAAAGATTTGCCATTAAGAAAAATTCTGCAGTAGATAATCTTGCACATATTTCCTGGTGCCTATGTGAAGAGTTTTCTAGAGTTTTCTAGTAACTAAGAGGAAACATCTGGCATACATTTGAAGGTTACATCTGATAGAGCAAGACTTCTTCTTCAAGACTATCTTGGCCACTACATTGTTTACATTTGCTTGTTAATTCAAACACACACATACATGAATACACACATCCTCTCATATACAGAGAACTGATGCTGAAGATATATTAAATCTATCTGGCAAAAATAATCTCTTTATAACACTGTATTCAATGAGTGGATAGGCTGTATTATATGATTTATTTTAGACTTCTTTAATTTCTCTCAATATGTGATATATTGAAATTTCCCCCTAAAAGCCACAAGCATAATCTCTTAAATTTATTCCTAAATCTTTTATGTTTTTGGTGCCTATCTAAAATATATGCTTAAAATAAGTTTTTATGTTCTAACAATTTGTTGCTGTCATAATACTGATTTTTTGTATATTGATTTTTCTATGAACAAAATCTGACCAAAGTTCTTATTAACTGTCATGATGTTTCTGTGGATATTTTCCCGTTCGTTTCTTTCCTATTTTTATAATATTTACTTGTTTACATTAGCTAGATAATCCAATACAATTTTGAGCTGAATTGATGATAATGGGCAAATTTATTTCTTATTTAAGGGAAGACATGCTTTTGAACATTTGCCATCAAGTCTAATGTCTGTAGCATTTTTACATACCCTTTACCAAATTAGAAAATTTCAATGTTATTAGTACTTTGCTAAGAATTTGCATCAGAGATTTTAATTGATCAATTTTTTGCATAATATGAAAATAAACTTTTATTCATTTTGTTTAATTTAATGCATAAATGTGGTCAGTTGAATTGATTTTCTAATTAGTTTTTGGGGGGTGCAGCTGCAGCATTATGTGGAAGTTCATGGCCAGGGATCAAACTGGTGCCAGAGCAGTGACCTGAGGCAGAGCAGTGACAACATAGGAGCCTTAACTATGAAGCTGCCAGGGAACTCCTGCTTTTCTAATTTTAAACCAACCTTGAATTCACCAGCTAACTCCTATGTTGAACATGATGTATTATTTTTATTATAGATAGTAAATATATTTTGAAAAATATGGTTGAGCCCTGCTCAGGAGTTATTATGGGGTTAGATAACATTAGTTGCACCCAATATCCTCCTTGTCTTGATTTCTTTTTTTTTTTTTGTCTTTTGTCTTTTTGGTTGTTGCTGTTGTTGTTGTTGTTGCTATTTCTTGGGCCACTCCCGCGGCATATGGAGGTTCCCAGGCCAGGGGCCGAATCGGAACTGTAGTCACCGGCCTATGCCAGAGCCACAGCAACGCGGAATCCGAGCCGCGTCTGCAACCTACACCACAGCTCACGGCAACGCCGGATCGTTAACCCACTGAGCAAGGGCAGGGACCGAACCCTCAACCTCATGGTTCCTAGTCGGATTCGTTAACCACTGTGCCACGACGGGAACTCCATCCTTGTCTTGATTTCTTAGCAGTGATGTTATTTGGAGGTGGTGATGTTCTTAGCCCAAGGGATGTTACCTCCCCTTCCCTTAGCCCAAGGGATGTTACTTCCCATTCACCTCTGCAGGAGTGGCCCTGTTCTGCTACTACTTTCTAATTAATGAGACATCAACAAACACCTTGTATGGAAGTTCAAAGAAAGGTGTGGAAAGGAAAGTAGCATGGGTTGGGGTGGGGGCCGTCTGTCCTTTTTCTTTTCTACTTTCCATGAGAGAGATGATATGGATGGATTCCAAAAGGTTCCATGGATCATGATTTATTCTTAAAATTGGAAGCCATGCACATCCAAACCAAAAGATACAGAATATATGGATCCCTTCCAAGTAGGAGGTATATCCTCAGACTTCTAGTGCCTACCTTCAGACTTCTTGCATTTATAAGACTTAATCTAGGACATTTAGGATCTAGAATCAAGTCAATAAAATAAGCATTCTGACTCAATGCTTTATGGATATAAATCTTAAACACCAAGCAGATGCCTTCCTCTCTATGTGAAGCACATAGTAGTGTATAATATTCCTCTGCAAGATTTTAAAATGTTGCAAAAGTATAAAAACTGCAAAACATTTAAACTTGGAAGTAGAAACCTGTTCACTTTCAATTTTTTTTCAGTATTTCAGATTATATCAACAAGGAAAATTATTTAACATCACACTAACACTTGCCAATCTCTAAAAAAAGAGAATCAGTTTTACAGCTAAAAGAACATCTATGTTTATGACTAATTTCCATTTATTACAAATGACTTATTTCCCATTCATTACTACACAACTCTTTTAAATTAATAAAAAAGTGAATTATTTTATAGGGACAACAGTAGGTGTGTATCAATAGAAATGATCAGTATTACCAGGCACAAAATACCGAAGTTTGAACACCTTCCTCTAGAGAGATTACATGGGATTTTCATGAAAAATGCACAGATTAGCACAGGAATTCTAAGATGTTAATTTAATTTTAATAAACTATAATACAGAGACTAATATTTTAACAAAGAAAAAAATTTTGTTGGGAGGGAGCCTGGGAAGATTTGGGAGGGATATTTTCTAACTTGGGGACTAACTGGATGGTATGAAAGTCCTATCATAAGAATACGGGAGGATCATATAGTAGTTCTATATTTAGTTTTTTAAGGAACCTCCATACTGTTTGCCATGGTGGTTTCACCAGCCTACATTCCCACCAACAGTGTAGGGGGTTCCTTTTCCTCCAGACCCTCTCCAGCATTTGTTGTTTGTAGACTTGTCAATGATGGCCATTCCAATTGGTGTGAGGTGACACCTCATTGTAGTGGGGTGGGGGGAGGGATAAATTAGGAGGTTGGGATTGACATATACACACTACCATATATAAAATAGATAAGTAACAAGGACCTAGTGTATAGCACAGAGACATCTGTTCAATACTGTGTAATAACCTATATGGGAAAAGAACATGAAAAGGAATGGACATATGTATATATAATTGATTGACTTTGCAGTACACCTGAAACTAACACAACTTTGTAAGTCGACTACACTCCAATAAAATTAAAAAAAAAAAAAGCCGAATATGAGAGGTGGTGGCTTGAGGCGAAATATGATAATTTGTTTTTTGAGATGCTTTTGGATTAGTTTTGTGAAAACTTCTTCATTTTGAAATGTTTTACCAATCTACTTCAAATTTACTTTGGGTTTTTAACTGTATAACACATTTACCTTTATTTGCTCCTCTGAAGGTTTTTTCCTCTCAAGTATTAATTTGAAGATGTAACACACTGTATGGATTCTGTGTGAGGGCATGTTCTCCATTAAAATATGAAGGAATAAGAAAGACAAATTGCACTCCTGTCCTATGGCTCCAGTAGGTACTCTCCTTTGCACTGATTTTACCTGATCAGCCCTGGTTGGGATGAGACATGAACTTCCTGGCTGATGTCTATAGGACTGCCCTGATTTCATGCCCAAATGAAGCAGTCAAAGGAACCCAGTCAGAACAAAGGAGGAGAGCATGCCAGATGTGTGGCTAATGGGAGAATGACGGGGGGCAGCCTGTGAAGCTGGAATAAGCTTGCTAAGCAAGGCTAAAATCCTCTCAAAGCAGCCTTCTGGAAGTTCTAAGGCAAAAGCTACCGTTGTATGCCTTAGCTCTCATCAGGAGAAAGTATGTGATCAAACTGCTCATATATCATGTACATAGAGCAAGTCATTTTAGCAGGTAGAATTATCAATAATAAAATATGGAAGAGGATTTTGAAATGTTTTAGCAATCTATTTCAAATTTACTTTGGGTTTTTAACTGCATAACACATTTACCTTTATTTGCTCCTCTGAAGGTTTTTTCCTTTTCTCATCAGTATTTTAAACCTAGCGAAAAATTAGAAATTTTAATGGGAATGGTGGAAATATACAGTATTTTATATATATATAATATTTAAATTAAAAATGCAAAACTATATTGCTTTAACTTCTCTCAGTTTTCATATAAGTTCACTTACAGAATGCATTCTTTTACATTTAGATTATATATTAAAATCTGTATTTCATTACAGCTGACTTTTGTGGCATTCTCCATTTGTTATAACAAAATATGCTACACCAAAGTCTTAATTTATCAAATACTTTTAAATTTTTTGCTCTATTTATTTATATAACAAATCAATCAATAAGCAATTATTTTATTAGCTTATCTTATTTGTCAGGTTCCAAGATTATTTGTAAGTATGAGTAGGATCAGCCTAAGCCAATACTAACAGCTGTGTAGAACTGCCATAATTAGAGCATCTGCCTTCCTCAAAAATGAAAATTGGGTAAGCTGGGTATTTGGTTTTCCTTAAAATATAATTAATTGAGTTCATTTACTTCAGTATTTCCTGTCAGGACAATTGCTAGTAAATATACAGTGGTGAATAAATAAATGTGTTGCTCACTCTCCTGGTGCATATAAAATAGTAATTACGCAGTTAAGAAAAGTATAAGATTATTCACATTATCCAGTCTACAAAGGGATATTTTTCATCATAAATATTTTAAATTTTAGATCTTTTTTAAAGTGACAGGAAAATTCTCATGATTATTTTTTGTCATAAAAAGCAAATAATTTCTATTCCACAGGTTTTAAAATCTCTTTATTTCTTTCCTCCACCTCAGCCCTCACAATTTTTACACATTTTTTTTGAGGTTCCTTTTGTGTCTCTTCCTGAGACATCTTCTCTAGATAATGTAGTGAGGGAAGTGGACACAATGTATCTGTTCTGAATGTATATCATCCATGTTTGTATCTCCATCTATGGATTTATGTGTATCTAAGGAAAAGGAAACATTCTGTCCTGGTTTAGAGCAGGTTTATGGAGCTAAACAATGCTTAAAAACACAATTCTGCCACTAATTAACCATTGGCCTCTGGGCAGGAAACATGATTTCTCTGTACTTCATTGTACTCATATTTAAAACAGAGATAATAAAATCACTTATTCTACAAAATTGTTATGAACATTAAATGTGAAAAATAGATACATATATGAATATGTGTGTGCATATATATATGTGTGTTTGTGTTAAATGCTTCAAAAGGTGTCTAGCAAAAGTAATCACGAAATCATTAACTTCCTCATTAATATGTTTCTTGATACCCAGATATATTTAATTCAACTGCATATAAATTACTCATTCTAGTTTCCTTTCAGTGGGATACTAGCAAGTGAGACACATAATATAGACTTTGATATATTTTCACTTCTCCGAATGGAGTTTGCATCAGACTACTGACAACTATTCGAGGAGGTGGCAATGAACTGCTATTTTTTGGCTGCTTCGCATGCAAGGGTCCACTAGCAAATGTATGTTGCCTACCAAAATTATATTGAGGCAAATGTGTACACAAGATATGCTGTCATGAATATGACCAACTGTTCCTTCTGAAATAACTCTGACTTTCCATTCTGACTTTCTAAAAATACGTAGCAATTTTCTGAGAACATTTTCCATGCTACAAAATTTTCTCATTTAATAATATGGTTAATGCCCTTCTTAGCTAAAGTCTACCTATGAAAAATGAAAGCAAGCACTGAAAGGAAGAGCATAAGATATTCATTAACAAGTATTTGATGCTTGCCTACTAAGAACACCCATGTGTATTAATCAGAAATAAAAGAATACATAACAGTAAAGCACTCAACCCTCCAGCAGGGGGATTTCCCTTGTGGTGCAGTGGGTTAAGGATCTGGCATTGTCACTACACTGTCTGGGGTAACTGCTGTGGCACTGGTTTGACCCCTGGTACATGACTTCTACATACCATGGATGCAGCACCACACCCTCCCCCAAAAAATTAAATTCTCCAGCAGTATTTTACTTTGGCCACTGTGCATACTCCTCTTCCCTCTGTTTTACTCCACATATTTCACCTCATTTTTCATCTCCTGGTTTTAATTAATATTTGTATTAATTCATCTAGCTCTTGGCTGAACACTTTGAACTAGTGTTCTAGAGTTCAAAGACTCTAGTGTTCTAGACTATCTAGAGTCTTTGGACTTTCCCATTACTCTATTTATGTGCCCTGGTTGAGCTCTGCTACCCAACCCCAGTGTCTCCACCCTGAGTTCAGTTCATTCTGATTTCAGTCTGGCTTAGACTTAGGTCGATGGATGTCTACTCTGTAACTTCCTCACCCTCAAGCCTTTACTCAACTTGGTGCTGTCTGGCACAAGATCAAGTATCTCTGAGGCGTAAATACATATTTGTTGAATTAGAAAATTGTTAAATAATCTCATGATGAGATAGACTGTATATTGGAATCATGTTAAGATAGAAGAAGTTTTATAGATATAAATTCAATGATGACATCAGGTAGCTAAGATGAAGAAAAATCTAAAAGTATATCGCTAGCTAAGACAGACTGTCTCTCCTTTTTTTAAATTTATTTTATTAGATATAGCTGATTTGCAATGTTGTATTAGCTTCAGGTGTACGGCAAAGTGAACCAATCACGCATATAAGTATATCCATTCTTTTTCTCCCAAATAGGTTATTACAAATCAGTCAAAAAATGGGCAGGGTCTTTCCTTTGCAGTGAATGGTTTTGTAAACTTTGATACACTGAGAATATGTATTTTTATTTATGAATGTAATTACAATGAGATTAGTTAGAATATATATCAGAATATCTGTAAAATAGAATTCAAACAGATATTGTAAACTTTGATACACTGCTTGAGAATACGTATTTTTATTTATAAATGTAATTACAATGAGATTAGTTAGAATGTATATCAGAATATCTGTAAAATAGACATCAAACTTATATTGTTATATCTGACATCCCTGCTTATTTTCACTTATTTTATTTACTCTTTTGCATGAGTTTTACATGCACAGCTGTGTAAATACAAAATACTGTTAAGAGTTGGGAATCAAAATGTGAGTGATGCCCTCATTGTCTCTAAGAAGTTGTTCTAAGTAATTAATAAACTCTCATGGAGTTTCCGTTGTGGCTCAGTGGTTAACAAATCTGACTAGGAACCATAAGGTTGTGGGTTCGATCCCTGGCCTCGCCCAGTGGGTTAAGGATCCGGCATTGCCATGAGGCTGTGATGTAAGTCGCAGATGTGGCTTGGATCTGGCATTGCTGTGGCTTTGGTGTAGGCTGGCGGCCAGAGCTCCGATTAGACCCCTAGCCTGGGAATCTCCCTATGCCTCGGATGCGGCCCTAGAAAAGACAAAAAATAATAATAACAAATAAACTAGGACTTTTAAAAAATAAAAATAAAAAATAAACTCTCCTCGTGAGCCACCCAAGCTTTTACTTTGGCAAATATGTAAAATTATTATGCAGTGGATGATTTTTGCGCCCAAGAAGGTTTAATGTATATATTAAATATAATTTTTACAACTGGAAGATAGATAATAAAAACACAAAGTGAATAAATAATAATTACACTTTCTGTAGAACATATATATGTGGAATCATCGGAATGTATGAATTATATTGGTTACTGATTAACCTCTCTATTTGAATAAGTAAAAATCACCAAGCTGATATCAGTCCCTCTAGACAACTTCTAACTACATCATTTAATTGATGCAAGTCAATGCTTATGAAGACTTCTGTAAATACCCTGAAATATGTTTTAAAAGAATGTCACATCCTTCTGCATTATTTCTCTCAATTCTTGCCCACATGCAGCAAAAATTTGGAGGGATGTGGATGGGGAACTCTTCTGAAAGCAAAGTGCCGAGCTGCTGCAGCTCGGGATAGAGCCAGTGGTCTCTGGTGCAGGGATAGAGAGGTGGGCAAGCTCTCTAGGCAGGAGCCTTCAGTTTGGGATGGGAGTGGTTCTGGGTCAAAGGAATTCCCCTCAAACCAACAGTGCCTTAGGGTGAAAGGTGCAGCTCTTGTTTGGGTGCTTTTAATGAATGAGCCTTTCTGGTCTGTTTCCCGAGTGAAATAAACACTCCTGCCGGTTGCCTTGGAGAGCACAATCTTGATCACAATCAAGAGCCAAATTTGTAGCAGTGCAGAGAAAATTTTACTTACATCCTCAGAGAGAGGGGGGCCATCCTCAGGTGGGAACTGGCTCTGGCTGAAACTGGGTCTTTCCTTATATCCTCATACAGCGGATGTGTTTGGGGACCCCAATTCTGCCATCCCATGCCCACTAATTTTTCCTGTCCCAGCCCCCCTGCAACATGTGTAAGGGCTGAGTGTCATTTGATCTCTGTCTGGAGGCATGTTTTGATCTTCCTATTGGTTTGGAGCTTTTGCTCATCTGCATGGGGAACAGGTTATAGGGAAATGCTCTGTGAAAAGCATGCCTCATTTATATAGGGAAGTGCTCCAAAGACCACACATTTCGTGTCCATGTGTGGCCTTATTGTTTGATCACCTGCCTCTTGTTTTTAGTAATGATAAATGGCCTGTTTCAAATCACCTGGGTCTACTTCCCTATCCCACCCTACCTAACACAACCATGGAGGTAATGAGTATAATTATACCTGTCTTCAGAATATGTATTTTATATATTACATTGTAAAACTTAATAGAAACATTGAAAATCAGAATGGAAATACATTGAAATTGGAGGAATAATGGTATATATTTAAACCATGAACAATGACATTTCCCTTAGCAGAAAAATAAATTTGTATTTATTTCAAGTTATTTTCCTGCTTGTAAGGTCATTGGCCCATGCCACTCTTCACTCCTTTTTATCCACCATGCCATATTGAAGCTGACATTTTGAAACTGGCATCCACACAGATGATTTTTTTAAACTATTATTTTTAATCCTGACATAATCAGAAAAAGAACTTCTCTGGAAATTTACTTTTGGTTTTTCAGCACATTAATCAGTTTGGTGAAATGTACCTCCAAGTGCCAATTTGAAACCAAAGGAGAATAAGTGTTCAAAGGAATCTAACCTGTTTTTTCCCTTCATATGTGAGGCTTATCTCCACCAAAACAGCTTTCTCTCTTTCTTGGCATGTTACACCAATACTATTTTCCTTCTATGGTGTAAATAATTTTAATAAAATGAAACATGAATTTGGCACACACATTTTTAAGTTCATCAGTATTTAAAATGCCTTCTTAATATTGGGAAGATAATTATTGTTGACTTTAATATGATTCATTTATAACTTCAACCTTCCTCCATAGAATTAATTTTTGTTATATAATAAAATAATTTTCAAGAAATAAATGTAAGAACATATTCCTGTGTACAATAAATAACTCTATTTTATTTGTTTCTCTTGATGCTAATAAATTGTAGTTTATCCCCTACTATGTTTCTTAGAAAAATGTTGTTATACATATTTAAAATAAGATATTTAAAATAAATTTAAATACATTTAAAATATTTGCATTTCCAAATATTTAATATATGTGGATTTCAAATATGTCTGCACATATAAATTAAATTGCATTGGGACATTAGTAAACTTTGGTTTCATCTTTCACTTATTGCTGTTAATATATACCAAAACTACTTACAAAGATCATCCATATTTTGTATAGGTAGAAAGACAGAGTTTGACAAAAGCACCTAACTTGTGAATGCAGATAAATTTAGCCAAGAAAACCTGTTTAACATTCTTATATAATACACACCTTCCCCCAAACACAGAGAGGTAAATCCATAAAGACTTTCTATTAACTATTAACATTGTTACTTGGGTCACCTCAAAGAGAAATAATCATTTTCTATAATCTATGATAGTTACAGAAGATAATTATGATAACCACCAGAATCCTAAAGGCTTAAGCAATGTGAGGTCCAAATGAATAGAGCTTTTCACAGGTATTCCAAGTGTAGAAAATTAACTTGCCTAAAATATAAAAACTTAGATTTTATGTATAATCCCTATTATAAAATGATTCAACAATGAATAGTTTCATAAAATTAATTGTACTTTTCTTGAAAATATATTCTGAAATTTTATCTGCTACCTGTGCCTAAACATGACTCCTCTACCTACACTCTTTTAAATAAGAAAAGATATATTATTCTGGACTGAACTTAGGCAAGAATAGAACAGTTTCTAGGTTGAGTGTACAGTAAAACATTTTTCAAAAATATGTAGAATCAGTGACACTGTGCAATATTAAATAAACTTCTTAGCTTCAGGCATCAAGGATTTGGATGTTTGATATTTTTATATTTACCTTAAAAACATGATCTATCTTTGAATGAGATGTTGGATTAAGAATCCTACTTATTCAGGTATGAGTTTATGTAGGAAAGAGGAATACACCTGAAATCAATCATCACAGCCCTTCATGATAGTGAAGATAAGATTTTCATTTATTTAAAATATTTTTCTTTTATCATCTTTAAAATACTGTGAGTGACGTTTCTACTTCTAGCAATAGTGAACATAAGATATTTTGAAAAAGAAACATGTTTTACATAACACATAGGAATGTTGGATAAAACATCACAAGCCCATAAGAATAAATATAGAAACCATAACTTGTGAAATTGTACTATGACTTACAAAAAAAATTAAACCTGAAATGCAAGAAAAATACTTATGGTGCTCAAACTCATTTAAGCAATACTTTCAGACCCATATTTCTAGAATACTGCAAGGAAATTGATCTTACAGCAATTCCTAGACTCATGGATTCTACTTACTGTTCAAGCAACAATCTTGGTTTGCAAACTGACCCACCCTGCCAAGGCCACTCAATGACCAATTCTAGTTCCCCAATTTTTAAAATATTTTGCCTTAATTTCATTCTAAGACACTCTTCAATTCCCTTGTTGTATGTTCTCTGTTGTTTCCTTTAGGAAGCCAAACTTGAAGTAGAGGGGTGTTTTTGTTGGCAATTGGTCAGTGGACTTCTAAAGAATTAAAAGTTTTACTTGATTTGGCCAAGATATTCACAACTGTGGACTCAGGAAGGTTAAGTCTTGACAATTCGGTTTTTTTCTGTTTTTTTTTTTTTTTAATACAAGTGCCCAACTTAAGCCTTGATCACCAAGGCATCCACTTCAATGAAACAGATCTCCAATAAACACAAAACAAACTGCCAACCATAGGACTAGATAAAAAGCCAGGACTACAGCTGGGCATGCAAGACCTTCTCCACCCCAAGGAATCTCCTTGATTTAAAATCCTAGTTGACTTAGTTAACTGGTTTCCTTCCTTCTTCTTTCCCCCCATTCCTTCCTTTCTTTTTCTCCCTCCCTCCCTCCTTCCTTCCTTCTTGCCTTTCCTTCCCTCCCTCCTTCCTTCTTACCCTCCTTCCTTCCCTCCCTCCTTCTTTCCCTCCTTCCTTCCCTCCCTCCTTCCTTCTCTTTGTGCCTATGTTTTTCCTATGTATATCTCAGGAAGAATTTTAATGAACAAGATTCTTGCATCTTCTCATTCACAGAAAAGCACTAAAATCATTGACTTGAATTATCTGTTCTTTGTGATTGGCAGTAATCTTTTACCAAAATGTATGCTTCTCTGCATGCATGCCATAGCCAAAAAAATCTCATACAAATTAATTCTACCCTACCCCTCAGAGCAGTTCCTTTAGAGCTACTGAGGGGCTACTTCCTGGGCAACAGTTTTTAGTAAGGTCCCTGAATAAAAGCTAAACTCACAACTCCTATGTTGTGTGTTTTTCTTTAAGTCAACAAAACTTTGGATAGTTCATCAATATCTTCAGGGTTGACTTTTTTACTTTATCCTAAGATTAAATCCCTCCATGTCTTTTTGGTTGTATGATCAGAATTATAATTATTTCCTTCGGTAAATGTCTGTAGAAATATGAATAATTCTAGTATAATAGGATTATCATATCTGCTTGTCTACTGGCTACATTGTTGTATGTCTGGTAAACTAAGTTCATAAGGCAGGAGACAGAGAGGAAACACACTGGTCTCCTGAAATCATCTCAGGGAATATCAAGCTCCCCTCACACTGGTATCATTTGCATAAACTATGTGAGGGATCTTTTCAAAAGCTTATAAAGATGTTTCTGCATATTTACTGTATGTGAGTAGGTGGAATTGAAAGAACTGCTCTGCATATACTCTACATTCTGGGAGGATGCAATGCTTCACTTATGACTATTGAAGTCAAAATAAATTGATTGCTGATAAACTTGCATTTCCTCCTGGCTAGGTACATCTTTCTCCTTCTTGTGTTTATCTTTCTACCTGGCCTAACTTCTAGCACAACTATAAATTTCATCCCAGGGATAAACCCAAGCACCTATGGTCAACCAATATATGACAAAGGGGAAGAGTTTACAATGAACAAAGGCCCTTCAATAAGTGGTGCTGGGAAAACTGGATAGCTACATGTAAAAGAATGAAATTAGAACATTCTCTAATACCATATATAAAAATAAACTCAAAATGGATTTAAGACCTAAACAAAGGCTAGATGTGTAAGAGGACATAAGCTACAGCAAATTTTTTGATCCCCCTCCAAGAATAATGAAAATAAAAACAAGAACAAAAACCAAAACCAAATGGGACCTAATTAAACTTACAAGCTTCTGCACAGCAAAGGAAACTGTAAAAAAAAAAAAAAAAAGAATAGACAAACCACAGAATTGGCGAAAATCTTTGCAAACAAAGTGACCAACAGTATGGAGGTTCCTTAAAAAACTAAATATAGAATTATGTTATGATCCAGCAATCCCACTCCTGTGCATCTATCTAGAGAAAATTCTAATTTCAGAAGATACATGCACCCCAGTGTTCATTGCAGCACCATTCACAATAGCCAAGACATGGAAGCAACCTAAAAGTCCACTGACAGAGGAATGGATAAAGATGTGCATATACAACAGATTATTACTCAGCCATAAAAAAGCACAAATAATGCCATTTGCAGCAGCATGGATGGACCTAGAGATTATCATACTAAATGAAGTCAGTCAGAGAAGGACAAATATCATATAATATCACTTAAATGTGGAATCTAATAAAATGATACAAATTAACTTATTTATAAAACAGAAACAAACTCACAGATTTCTAAATGAAATGTATGGTCACCAAAAGGAAAACTGTTGGAGGGGGGATAAATTGGGAAGATAGAACTAATAAATACACACAACTATAAATAAAATAGAAAACCATCAAGGAAAGACCCACTGCATAGCACAGGGAGGTCTACTCAATGTTCTATAAAATCCTATATGGGAAAAAGGAATGGATATATGTATATGTATATGTATATGTATAACTGATTCACTTTTCTGTACACATAAAGCTAATATAACATAGTAAATAAACTATACTGCAATGCAACTTTAAAAATTTATAAATTTCAGTTACCATTTGGAGAAAATTTTAACATGAGAAAGAGTTTTCATAAGAAATCACCTCAGAAAACACTAATATTTGAACTATTTTAGTTCTTCTAAGACAAAGTTTTCTGTAGAAACATCAGCCCTGAAAAGATTGTCTTACTTGTGATTGGAGCTAATTATCTTAATTATAAGATTATTGGGTAAGAAAAGGATTGGAACATTCAGAGCTATGAAACAAGATTTTAAAAGTCTATAAATACTGGATTTATAAAGATATTTACAAACTGAGTGAAAAAAATGTCCATGTAACATCTTCAAAAAGTATGACTTTGTACAAATTACATGAGCTAAAATATTCATTTGTAATTTTCTTTCTACCTAATTCTATCATAGTTTAATAATAGTCTATTGTTATATGCCTAGAGTTTATTTCCTCCTGATTACACTTTATAGGTCTCATGTATTATAAAGTAACCATGTTTACATATATTGTTTAAGATTTAGAAAAATATACAACTATTTTAACCAAATATAATTATCACAATGGATTTTTTCCAATTGTCTGGGCTTGTAAATCTCTTAAAGTATTATAAAGAATACTTCAATGTAAATTGCTATTTCAACATCCTTATAGTCCTCAAATTACAACTACAGTGAGCTAATTGATAAATCATCCACAGTCTCAGCTAAACTCATTGTAATACTTCTGCTTGTATTTAATACAGTGTAAAGTAGCCATAAATTAACAAGTAAAAGAATGGGTAGGTAAACGCTTTTGCATTGTGTAAATGTTTATGCTAGTTCTAAAGGAATTTAAAAGGGTGACACCACATGCACTTAAGGGTCACCAATGTGATCTTTTTTTTCTATAAAGAAAAAAAAGTAGAATTTTGTCCTAAAATAAGTATTCAACTGTTCCAGAAATAAAGATATTAAAAGAGAAAGTTGTAAATATAGTTTAAGTATAGACTGCTTGATGGGAAATAAACTTTATTTTTGTAAGATTATAATGCCTACAAAAAATGAAATGGGAAGAATCAATTAAATTATTAGAAATTTTGGACAAATTTACCAAAATATGATATTCTACAAGGTTATAAAACTTGTCATACGTTATACAACAAATAAAAACTCAATTCCTTCTTTAAAAAAATGTATAAATACACAGGTATTAATTCTGCTAAGCAGGGATAAATCTAAACAATATTAATAAAATTAGAAAAACAGAAGAAGCCTAATTCCTGGTTTGATGGGAACATTCCTAACTCATGGATAAAAGAGGAAATAAAAATGGCAGGAAAAGATATTTATTTGTAAGTGTTATATTTTAGTTTATACTAAGGCAATTTTTATTACAATTCTCAAAAACATTTTCTTAGTTAATTTATCAAAAAGTTTTATATGGTTTTCCCTATATATCAAATCAGATTACCTAACACATTTTTCATTTTGATCATTTTATCCCACTTTTTTTAGTATTATTTTTACTTCTCTTGCTTTATTTGAGTATCTCATTCATTAACTCCCTCAGAATGGTGCAAACAAAGACTATTTAGAGAATTTATGTGTCATAAATTATTATTATTACAGCATCTTGCATGCTTTCTAACTGGCCTCAATAGTGGTTCTCAGCCTCAGCACTATTGATGTTTTGGGATGGATGATTTGTTTAGGAGCCTGTCCTGTGCATTGCAGGATGTCTATCAATATCTCTGGCCCTTACTCATTAGGTATCAGAAACTCTGACAAACTAAACTGTTTCAATTTGCTCCTCTTGGAGAAGAGTGAGTGTATTATTCCTGGTTGTTTAGTATTCTCTGCTCTGTTTAAGTAGCCAGCCTCCTAAAGGGTCCCTAAAGATTTCTGCTTCCTGCCATTCACATCTTTGTTAGCACATGCTTACACTGCACCAGAGTTAGTCTTTGCTTTGTGACCAAGAGCCTTTGGCAGGAATGATGGTATGCCACTACCAACATGAGGTTATAAATGGACCATGGCTTCCATCTCGGGACCTGTTTCTTGGACCATTTGCTCTGAGTAAAGCAAGGTACCATGTTGCAAGCAGCCCAGTGGAGACAGCTCACAAGGTGGGGATCAGAAGCCTCTAAAACTTCAGTGAGTAACTGAAGCCACCAACAACCATGGAAGAGAAGGAAGAAGCAGAATCTTTAGCCCCAGGATAGCCTTGACATGACTATAGACCCAGGAGCTTAACTTACCTCATGAAAGATGCTGAGGCAGAGCCACCCAGCTGAACTATTAGCAAATTTCTAATCCACAGAATCTGTACTTTGTTAAGCATTTGGTGTTTTAAAACACTTAGGAGTGGGGTAATTCATTTCACATCAGTATTTAACTTATCACTAATTCCTGAGAGGTGTAGCTTTTATAGAAGTCTGTGCCCTCACTCAGTCTATTTCTTTAATGTTTTAATTGTTTTATTTCTGTCTACAGTTTGCTCAAGTTGATTTTATGACCAAGATATAATGATGCCTTTTCCTTGAAGATTAACTTGCAAGGAGAAGCCTGTTTACACTTCCATTACATAATTTACCACAGTTTTACTATTTATGTATATCTGATTATTATTTTCACTAATACCTCTTTCACATTGAACTAATCAGTGAGTAAATAACAATGTATGAATTGTCACACCATGGAAAAGTAAAGAAAAACGGAGTAAACCTAAATTTGAGAACAAGGCAATATTTCTTTCAGACAATAAAAATCTCTTCATAATCATAGCTGCTCCATTTAAAAAATAAACACAGGTTAGAGACACAGTAGCAGTTCACAGATTCACAAGCCAGTAATAAAACTGAATTTTAATATTAGTGCAAGTAGTACCTGTTAGGTGTGTGGCCTTTGAAAATACACTTAGATTTTAATGATAATAATACATAACTCCCAAGGTAATACATTATCTGGGGTAGAGGTGGTACTCTCTAAGTTCAGTTTGCTTTCCCCTCGCTTTTTAAAATTAAATCATCTTCTATACCATTTTTCTTAAAATATCCTCACATTGAACTTTCTTCCATGCTCACTGGTTCTGCCTATTCATATCTAACAATTCACAATGTTTCCAAGTATTAACTTTTACAGTGATTTCACCCTGATTACAATTACTTATTCTCTCAATGTCTAGAATCCTTATAAATCCTTTAACATAATGCAGTACATGTTTTGTCTTGCTTTGTTCTCTTTCTCAGCTGCACTTTACGTATTCTCAAGCCATGTTTTTCAGTTCTTAGTTCCCATTCTTGTCAAATATAGTGTTGTTCAGCACAAAATATACAATCATAAAAATTGAATGATTTCTATTTTGTTGCAGTGGCTGTACCTCTAAAATGTAAGCAAGAAAGGGCCATGATAGTATATTCTCCTTGGAACTAATATTTGGTCATTCACACTATGATGAGAATATTTAACAAAAAAATCATTTTACTGAAAGAATAGCAATTACAGTTCTTTTCATTTACCATAAGATAGACTTTTACTAGGTGTTTCATTGATGGTCTAATGTATCATTTTCTAACCATGGGAAATGAAAGTTTATTTTTACTCTATGGTTCAAGATTAAAATGATATTTTGTGACATTCAGACATCAGGTATATCTGGTCACTGATGATATTTTCAACCATCGATAAGGGTGCCTTCTTTAAATTTTGTTCACTTTGGCCCTAATCAAAATACCCAATATTTTTCTAAAAGCAGCTTCATGTAACAACAGCATCAGGCATAGAGCCATTCACATTGTTAAGCACTTTGTGGTGACATTCAGCAGAGCCTATTGAGCTCAAATAGTTTTCAGAGCTTTTGTCAGAAGTTCCTTCTTCCATCTAATCTTCCCTTATTTCCCAGTTCAAAAATGAGCCATTTTTTCTCTGCATGCCCAGCACAGCTATGCCAAGAGATTCACATTTTCTATATTTATCTTGAATAGAAGTTATTCCCATTCATGTATTTCCATGTATTCTCTGGATTGTCACATCCACACCTTTGTGTATTTATATGTGTGTGTTTATATGTGAAAAGATGGCTTAATTATTTTAGACAGAAGTGTTCTGATGATTCCACTTTTCTTTCTATATTTTTTTTTTTTTGCTTTTTAGGGCCATACCTGCAGCATAAAGAAGTTCCCAGGCTAGGAGTCTAATCAGAGCTACAGCTGCCAGCCTACACCACAGCAACACCAGATCCCACCTGCATCTGCAACCTACACCACAACTTACAGCAATGCCGGATCCTTAACCCACTAAGTGAGGCCAGGGATCAAACCCACAGCCTCATAGATACTAGTCAGATTCATTTCTGCTGAGCCACAATGGGCACTCCTGATTCTACTTTCTTATCAACAGTGAGTCACTAAAATATTTAAAATCATATTCCTTTTATTATGAATTATGATAACCTAGAAGACACTTAAAATGAAATAATTTAAATAAGAAAATGTCTAAATAATATTCATGCTGAAAGGGTATTTATTTATGTGTGGGTTTATATGTAAAATGACACCCACCTACAAAAAGGTCTAAATTGTATTCAATAAACTGTTTATTTCCTTAAATGAGGAAATTAACTAATACAAATTCTGTATACGGATTCACTAGATTTAAAGGTAATTTTAAGCATACAATCTGTCCTCAGATGGTGTAAATTTTTAAAATCTAGCCATTTGAGATAACATTCTAATATCTATTAACTTACTCCTATTGTTGAAAATTTACTATAAACTCTGCATTATTTCTTAGAGTTTATTTTAAAATTCACAGTAATCTAGAACTTTTTCCATTGAAATGATACAAAATTATCATATCTCACTGTATTTCCTGTTATCTAAACCTATAGTTGACCTATCTTTACCTGTTTTCATCTCCTCTTTAAAAGTAAAAAGGTTATCTGAGATTTGACTATTTATTTTCTTCTCTATTGCAAATTCTTTTTATAGCATTTTTATTACTCAATTACATTTATAGTTATAAAATTTTATAGCCTTTCCATCCCAAACCCCCAGCACATCCCCCCACCCCCTAACCTGTCTCCTTTGGAAACCGTAAGTTTTTCAAAGTCTGTGAGTCAGTATCTGTTCTACAAAGAAGTTCATTGTGTCATTTTTTTTTAGATTCCACATGTTAGTGAGAGCATTTGATGTTGGTATCTCACTGTCTGACTGACTTCACTTAGCATGGTAAATTCTAGGTCCATCCATGTTGCTGCAAATGCCAGTATTGCATTCCTTTTAATGGCAGAGTAATATTCCATTGTGTATACGTACCACATCTTGATCCACTCCTCTGTTGATTGACATTTAGGTTGTTTCCATATCTTGGCTGATGTATACAGTCTTGCATTGAACACTGGAGTACATGTATCTTTTCAAGTCATGGTTTTCTCTGGATAGATGCCCAGGAATGGCAAATTCTATTTATCTATATTAAGGTGGGATATTTAGGAAGTAATCAGGTTAAAGGCATTTTGGTGAAATTCTAACAGAGAAATGTGTTCTAAAAGAGTATTAGAGAAACCATCTAAGAATGACACAATTGCCTGGTGTAAAAAAGGAGGCAAAGAGGAGGAAGAACTTAGAAAATCATTGTTCAAAAGAAGAGGGGTATTAAACACCTGCAGAGGGCTCCTAAAGCATCATTCTGATTTTTTCCTACACCCACTCCCCTAGCTTTTGTGTCTTATTCAGAGGGTCTGCTAGAGCAACAGCAACTCCTAAATGGTGATAGAGGAGGAAGAACATTCAGAGTGTAAAAGAGGAGGCAAAAGAAACACCTGTGTCAAAAAGTACCCTACTTCAATGGTGGCCAAGTCAAAAGGAAAATGCCTCCAGCATTCAAACAGAAGAAACAGAGAGTTCTGTTAAGTACCAGGACACTTAACATTACCTGAAGATTTCCATTTTTTAATACAAAATTTCCACTTAAGATTGACAAATGAGCAGAATAGTTCCATTGAACATGTCAACATTATTCTGTGGCATAGATACTTGGAGATTTTAGATATCTGTACTAGCAGTAAGTTGGGAAATATTGTCACTCCTCCAGAAAATGTATTATCAATGAAATTAATGATTAAAACGTGCATGTATTAGGAGACAGTATGTTGGTTGTAGTGACTGAATTAATGATATGCTATTGGTCAAAATTCTTCTTATATTCTCTAATTTTGTAAAGTATTCACAATTATGTTTGTTACCAAAAAAATCTAGTCTCGTTGAATGTTGTTATAGAGATGGTGAATGGCTAAGTGATAATAGGAAAATAAGATGTAGTAATTACAACCAGAACAGAGTGCCCAATATGGGTTTGTGGCTGCCAGTAGATTCTAAGGACAATTGTTTGCTATTATTTTGTTTTATTTATTTTAGGAAGACAATGCTATATGCGGCTACTTGTCTGCAAGTAAATCTATAGAAAGATTTCAAGGGGAGAGGTAAAAGCATCAGTGGTAAATTATCTTGGGAAAAAGTAAGTAATGCCTACTAATATTTCTGATTTTTATAATTCTAAGAACAATAAACATACACAAAGAGTAAAAGAGAAAAAAGATGAATGAGAGGCAACAACGTGACATTATCAGCATCAACTAGTAACATAATAAATGTTTTATGTTTAAAACACATCATATTTTCCAGATACATCTTTAGCAAAAATTGGATTGTTGAGAACACCAGGAAATCATGTACTAACCCAGAAAACAATTAGTATTTCCACAATGCTGTGAATTTGGAGAGTATGTTGCTTTCACAATATTGAACAATATGAAATAATACTCTTGAGATCTTATAGGTTTAAAATGGAAGCAAAGTACTCTCAAATTACATTTAACTTTTATAATTTCTCTACCTATATTACCTATACTCTTCCATAACTTTGTCCATAAAATTTCATAATCCAATACATAAAACTATACTGAATCTAAAAATATGACAACCCAATGAAGTACAAGACTCTTTAAAAGTAAATGTTATTTAGTACATTTAGAGTGTTATGCTACACAAACCTTGGATTATGTGCCTGGTCTATTAAAAGCATATTGCTGATGTAAACATAATTAATTAATATACTAATGCAAAAAAGTAGAGTCTCATTGACTCTAAAATATGTTACTTTTCTCCTGCTCTATTTCTTTACCATCCATTTATTCTCTCATTTAAATAGTAATTACATACATAGATTGTGAATACACTTTATTACTCCATACTATACATGCTATAAATTAAATTATATTTTCCAAACAATGCCTAGACACAAGTGAAAATGATGGTACCTACAGGTATTTCCCCTAAAGAAGCAGTTCCTGCAACATTACTCAGGAGAAGTAATTTTTATTATTCCTTTTCTTTGTTTTTAATATAAGTGCTATATTTTCAAAAGAAAAGGAAATATGAGAGTTCCCATCATGTCACAGTGGTTAATGAATCTGACTAGGAACCATGAGGTTGTGGGTTCAATTCCTGACCTTGCTCAGTGGGTTAAGGATCCAGCATTGCCATGAGCTGCGGTGTGGGTCACAGACATGGCTCAGATCCTGCATTGCTGTGGCTCTGGTGTAGCCCTGTGGCTACAGCTCTGACTAGACCCCTAGCCTGGGAACCTCCATATCCCATGGGAGCGGCTCAAGAAAAGGCAAAAAGACAAAAAAAAAAAAAAAAAAGGAAAAGGAAATATCTTCCTCTGTCTGAGCTTGGAAGTAGCATCATTCTCTCAATTTAAAGAAAACAAAGATTTGACCCAGGGACTTGACAATGGCAAGATAATTGAGGGAATTTTGGCAAATCATGTCTATGTAATGTGAATACATAATCTGGATTACATATAGAAGACCACTTTAAGTTATGTATTAATGAGATAGAAAACATCTTTATCATATGAATAAAGGCAAAAAAACCAGGAGTTCCCGTCGTGGCTAAGTGGTTAATGAACCACTTAGTGGTTAGGAACCATGAGGTTTCGGGTTCAATTCCTGGCCTTGCTCAGTGGGTTAAGGATCTGGTGTTGCCGTGAGCTGTGGTGTAGGTTGCAGATGCAGCTTGGATCCATGTTGCTGTGTCTCTGGCATAGACCGGTGGCTACAGCTCTGACTAGACTCCTAGCCTGGGAACTTCCATATGCCATGGGAGCGGCCCTAGAAAAAAAGGGCAAAAAGACAAAAAAAAAGGTAAAAAAAAACAAAAGCTTATTAGTGCTTTAATAGTAAGAAATCGGTAAATATGGTGATCTCTATGGTTACTTTGAAAACTAAGTAGGGATAACACTTTGAATAGCAATAGTACCCTTTAAGTGGAAACTGAAAGGAAGGCATGAAAAATACTAAGTCTGCATGACTCATGGACCCACGCAGACCCAAACCTGCAGTTTCCACCTTATTGGACCTGCACAGGTGAAACAACCATGCCCTTGAAGTGGTTGACTTTCCAAGGACAAAGACAGCCCCAAGAAGAAAGTTAAAGTTTATACTATGATCGCGACCACCATACTGGACCTGTAGAACTCAGCACATGACCCCCTGCCTATAAAACCTGATTCTCTCCCAATGACGGAGTCCTGAGTTTTACTTGCTCAGTGCTCCTGGCCTCTCTGTTGGTCAATAAACCCTACTTGTGATCTCGCTGCTCTAGCCTCTGCCTCCTTCCTCCCCACCACACTGTCATATATTGTAATTTTTATCTATCCTTCTCAGCACTTAATTGTTTCAAATTGTTATAGATTACCTCTCTCAAAAGAAAAAATGGTACATTTTTCTTAAAAGTTTAAGTTGCCTAAGTGTCATTTAAAATGAAATTTACTAAAATAGCTTGAACTTAAGAAAATTTAAATGATGCAATATTTCTTTTATTTTATAACATGAAGACAAGTCTCTGGATATTTTTAGACTAATGTGAGCTTCTGGTTTTAAGTTTGTGTTTACTAACAAATGGTTCAGGAATGAGGTGACTCACCTGAGTGAAGCAAAACATCCTGAGTCAGCATAGAAATTTGATTGCAGCAAAGACAGAATCTGAAATTAAAAATTTAACAATTTACCATGTTTGTTCAATCTTGATTCACTATTTCCTGTAATGAATTAAGATGGTTCAATATTTCAATATCACTACATAGAAATTTATCTACTTCTATTATATACAAAACTATTAGTGATCTTAAGTCTTGACAGAGTAAGATGTATAAGGTTAAAGAATTTTTTAAAACATTACTCTAACTCCTTATAAAAGGAACACATTCATAGGTATTGATTCACAAAGGAATTCCTCATGGCTATAGAACAAATAACAGTGATTATTTTTAATTAATTTTCTATTAAGCTACCATGACTACTTATCATTGCCTATTGTGAAATATTTAGAAATATATTCAAGAACTACTGTTACTCTTTTTAAGAATGAAGTCTGATTTGCCAAGGCATTTAGAAAATTAAAATCCTTCTCATAAAAATTCAGCCAGTCATGTCTTTAAACTCAGTGCATAATTATGAAATATAAGAAGTAGAGTAGGTTGAGCTTTTAAAAATTATTTTTTTCAGTAATGATTTTATATACCCAACCCATATTTTTATTATACCCTCCCTTACTCTACTTGTTTAATCCGTGTATCAATGTAAACATTACATTTCCCTCATGTCCAGTTTATCTACATTTATCATTTAATTTATCTACATTTATCATTTAATTTAATTTCCACCATCCCTCTATCAGTCACAACAGTGGGCAGAAGTTATCTGTTCCTTCCAGTGGCTTGGTCAGTCTGGAAAATTACCTCTAATTAACTCTTCAAAAGAGTTCTGTCAAGAAAGCACTCAATAATATCCTAAGGATGTTACCAATTACTTGTATCTTGTGTGCAGGTGACTGGAGACTCCAGAGCAATGTGAGTGACCATGAAGCATAAAAATCCCTGTGAGGCCATGTATATCTATATTCATGTATATATAGAGATATACATGCATATGTGTGTATCAAGTAAATAAGTTACGTAAAAAACAAAACTGGAGTTCCTGTTGTGGCTCATTGGATTGAGAACCCAACATAGTGTCCAGGAAGATGCAGGTTCAATCCCTGGTCTTGCTCAGTGGGTTAAAGATCCACAGGCTGCAGGTTACAGGTGTGGCTCAGATCCCACATTACTGTAACTGTGGCATAGGCCTCAACTGCAGCTCTGATTCAACACCTGGCCTGGGAACCTCCCTATGCTGCAGATGTGACCATAAAAAGAAAAAAATAAAATAAAAAAAATAAACAGCAACAACAAAGGTGATAAATAGTCAAAAATCATCACTTTCAAATAATTTCACTACATTTTACTATCATCTATGCCCTTAAGGTAATTTCCATGTGTTGTATCTCTGTTGTAAGTAGTGTATAATTGGGTTCTACTGCACAACTTTTCCCAACTCCAACATCCTTGGCCTCCAGGGTGTGTTCTAGGTGATACAGCTGAGCTTTAATCCTTCCTTCAGTTTTACAACCATTACCACACACCTTTGGGCTGGTCTGAAGTCTTATGTCAATGCAAAAATTGAACCAGACAGACTTGAAGAGTCAAGCAAGATTTTATTTAAGACTACCGCAATAGGGAACAGTTGCCAAGACTGAGTCTGAATTCAACTTCCATTGAAATAAAATGTGATGGTATTTTAAGAGCTGGGATGAGGGGGAGACCTCACTCCCTCTGTGTTTGCTAACTGTCTTTGTTACGGCAGATACCCAGCAGCCCTGCGCTGCAGCGTATCAGCTCTGGCGACAGCCCCATGGCTGTAGCGTACCAGCTCCGGCAGCTTTGCGGCTGCAGTGGATCAGCTCTTTTACCCGGTGAGAAACCAAGCGAGCACTTGGAGAGTTGGAGAACTCAGTTTTATTACACCGGCGGGCTCAGAGGAGATCGCTCTTCAGAGTCTGAGCCCGGAAGAAGGGTTTCACAAGGCTTTTATGGGCTACGTCTTCCGGGTCCAAGCTTGACTAGTTGGACTGGAGTGACGTCAGACAAAGTAGTAGATGCGGAAGCAGATGCATGGGGGAGGACTGGTTGGGGCAGTTGGCTAGACTTTGCTTAGTCATCATGGCTGGGGTCTCTCCTTTCTACATTTTATTGGGACATCTTTACCCTGAGAAAAGTTGGCTTTGTCTTAATATCATGACTAGAGGTAATTTTACAACTTGGAGCAAGGTGCCTTTTCTAGAGAAGTTAGGCTCCTGCCCTCCCACAGAAACTGGGAAATAGAGGTGCTCTCTTTCTTGACGGCTACATTTCAAAGGGATGGCTCTCAAGTCCTTGAGAAAGACATCCTGGGTTGTAAAACAGGCAAGAGGCTTCTAAAAAGATTTACATCTCAAAGACACAGAGAAAGGATTTACAGTGACAAGCTTTCTAAAGTAAATGCTCTGAGAAAAGTGAGGTCAGTGGTCCAGAATCAGGGAGAAGCCTCTTTAAAATGGAATTAAGCTGTGGGGAATGTGGAGGTGCTCTTGGTTAGTCATTTGTTTCAAGTAGTTCTTATGATAAATGAATCTATGCAGGCAAAAGTTTGCATACGTTTTCCTGTTACTTTGTGATTGTTTTTTTTTTTAATTGCACTCTTTAATTTACCAGGAATTAGGTTTAATATGTGGCAGTGTCATGTTCTCATTCACTTCTTGTATCACATACATTTTATGTGTAATTAAGATTGTCTACATTTTTATCTTACTATGTATGTCCATTTCTGCACCAGCAACAAATATTTTGTATTGATGCTTAATGCTGTCTTAAGACTAATTATTCCAGGAGTTCCCATCATGGCACAGTGGTTAACAAATCCAACTAGAAACCATGAGGTTGCAGGTTTGATCCTTGGCCTTGCTCATTGGGTTAAGGATCCGGCATTGCCGTGAGCTGTGGTGTGGGTTGCAGACACAGCTTGGATCCTGTGTTGCAGTGGTTCTGGTGTAGGCTGGTGGCTACAGCTCCGGTTAGACCCCTAGCCTGGGAACATACATATGCCATGGGAGCGGCCCTAGAAAAGGCAAAAAGACCAAAAAAAAAAAGACTAATTATTCTGTAGTACACTGTCAACTGGAAAAAAAATACACAACTTAAAAGTTTAGAATTATGTTTTAATTGGGGTATGAGTGAGGGCTATAGTCCAGGATACAACTTTACATGAGCTATGAGGAACTGTTTTAAAGAGTTAAGGGAGCAGCCAGGATATGAAGGAGTTCATGATAAAAATAAAACATGTAGTTAGAGTTCCCATCCTGGAACAGCAGAAATGAATCTGACTAAGAATCATGAGGTTGTGGGTTCTATCCCTGGCCTCACTCAGTGGGTTAAGGATCCAGTGTGGCTATGAGCTGTGGTATAGGTTGCAGATGCAGCTCTGACCTGGCATTGCTGTGGCTGTGGTGTAGGCCAGCAACTGTATCTCCTATTCGACCCCTAGCAATGGGAACCTCCATATGCCATGGGTGTGCCCCTAAAAAGCAAAAACAACCTCCATATGCCATGGGTGTGCCCCTAAAAAGCAAAAACAAAAAAAAACATGTAGTTGAACATCAAAAGATGACTGCTAATCACAAAAAAACAAAACAAAACAAAACAAAACAGACATCTCATGTTAATGATTTTAGTGCTTCTCCATGTAGGGAAAAATGCAAGAGTCTAGGTTCACTGAAATCATTCCTTTGATGTGCATCTTAACTATTTAGGGCCAGTATCCTGTTTTTCTCCAACCTGAATTTCCCTTTGGGAGCAGCTATAGTGATGGATGGCTTGATGGATACAATGTTTCTTATCTACTGCAATGGCAGTCATTATTTTTTTTGTCCACAATGTTCTTTCCCTATTCCAGATATTTCTAGATTGCTAGTGTATTTTTCCCATACACATAAAAATTGGAATAATCCTCAAAACTTTCTGTCAGCTTCTAGTGTGAATCTTACTTGGGTTTTTATTTAAATTATATTAATTGTACAAGTAGAGTAAGGGGGAATTTAAGCCTTTCATTCAGGAATATGCTTCAGATATGTATTTTTTTTAAACAGTTAAGACGTGTAGGTCCTCTTTATATTCTTTGTATAGTGTTACATAGTTCTTCATATATATTTTCACAAATCATTTATATTTATATGTTGAAATAGGATTTTTACTCTTCTGTTTCTTTGGATGCATTTATATCATACAATTTACACTATCTGGCAATTTGCTCACTGTGTATATAGCCCTATTTTAATAATAGGTAACTCACCTAAGTTTAGTTTATCCTGCTTATTGGACAAGTAAATGAAAGAACTTGGGACGCTCCACCCAAAACATCCATAAATTAGAAAAGTGATTTAGAATAAACACACAAAAAAACCATTTAAATTGTTAGCCACAAAGCTGCTGTACTAATGAGGAAAGGAGAATGTGAGGTACAGGACATCTGTATTCTTCTTTCCAATCATAACTCATTAGAAATTTCATCTGTTGACACCAAAATCAAGCTGTATAAACTATGACAGATGTACTTAAAAAATAAAATACTAACATATAGTGGCCTATAAATAAAACAAAAGTGTTGTACAGGGTTTTATTTATATGTAAGATTATGTTATGACATTTGCTTTTTGATAGGCTTCATAAAATGCAGTTTAGTCCATTTGAAGCTAGGTAATTAAGGAATAATTATTTTAATATTCAAAGCAATTATTCATATGTTACATGTATTTGGTTAATTAGGCTAATGCAGCATTATTATGCTTCTTTCATCAGAACTGGAAATATAGTTCTTCTATTTTATAATTTTAAAAAATGGCAAAAGTAATCACACTCTTATTTCAGAACATAAAAAGAGACATTACTGTGGTTCATTGGGCAAGATTTCATGAAAAAATGACCATGGTTTCAACAATTCCAGGTGTGTGTCTTTGAGCAAAATGCTGTGTCCTGATGTCATTTTCTCCAACTCAGTACTTTAAAGTCACCAAAGTCTCTTCAGCTTAGTTTTGCTCCTGTTCTACTGAATACAGTTTACAAATAACATGCAGGGAGCCAAGAAAATGCAGGAACTTGAGGAAGGGACCTTGCCTGATGGCAACACCCCCCCACCCCAAGGCAGGTTCCTAACCAAGGAAGGAAGCGCTCACCTGAACAGTACAATCCGAAAGTGGGCTTCTGGTCAGGATCAAAGCCTGCCTGTATGGTGCTCTCTTGTTGATGTTGATGGGGAAGAATTGGGGCTTTCCTGGGAAAGCAATTTCCATGTTTGCACCAGAGAACATGGATAGTTTCCTGGGTGACCTAGTCTTTCCTGTTGTTTTACTTGTTATTCAGTTTTTCCTCATCTTTCCTGTTATTTGCTTATTATTCTTATTTTCCATTCTTATTCTCCTGTGGTGATTTGTGATTTAACAGAATTACAACAATAATATAATAAAAATTTCATCCTGAAGGACTTTCCCCTATTTAAATCCAACTTAATTAAAAACACAGTGCTTATCTACTAACTAGTTATAAACTTTAGAGTTAGGATTTTAATGAGGTTTATAAAAGTTAGACATATATTATTCATAATTGAAAGAAACCTAGCTGTGAGTTTTGTCCTTGATTTTAGAAGCTACTAAGCAGTAGCTAGTTAAGTTGATTTATATTTTCTCACACTGTCTCCCTGTCATGGACACTTTGAAGATAGGCACTAGTCTGAAGGCAAGATTTGTTGTGTCTGTGGCCTCTTCAGCTTGTAAAAATTGGCTGGCCATGAGATGGTTTTTGCTGGGTCTCCTCTTTCCCACATGATGTGTTTGTGCCTGTTTGCCCTTAAATTGTACTTACTAAATTTAGTTAAGCTGAAAATTAAAAAAAAAAACAATACATGATGTGAGGCTGCTGTACCATGTGATTGAAAAACAAAATCTAAAAGTTAACCATTGTACTTTTAACACTATGATGTAATCTGTAGTTAGAAACTGTCTATAGAACAATCACTCATGCCAATAAAATTTGAGCAGTCCAGCACCCTGAAAGAAGGGACAAAGAGGCTGTCTCCATGTGCAATTGTGACACAGTCCCTCCCTAACGGGATGTGCACTCCCTGGCTGCTGGAGCTGGACTCTGGCAATAATAGTTCTCTATGGTTAACATAAGATGATCTTTCATAAAAAAAGAATGAAATAATAGCATTTGCAGCAACATGGATGAAGCTAGAGATTATCACCCTAAGTGAAGTCAGACAGTGGAAGACAAACATCATATGATATCACTTATATGTGGAATCTTTAAAAAAAAAAAAGGGGGTACAAATAAACCTGTTTGCAGAACAGAAACAGACTCACAGATTTTAAAAATCTTAGTGTTACCAAAAGGGACCAGTGGGGAGGGAGGGAAGGGATGGACTGGAGGTTTGGGATTGGCCTAAGCACATTGAGGTATATGGCCAATGGGGACCTGCCTTCTAAAAGCACAGGGAAATCTACCCAATATTCTGTGATAACCTATTTGGGAAAAATAATCTGAAAGGCAATGGATGTGTGTGTGGTAAATTTATCACTTTGTTGTGCAGCAGAAATTATAACAATGTAAATTACACTTCAATGAAACTTTAAAAAACTGAAAAAAAGAGAGATGATCTTCCAGAAACACTCTTCAAAATATGACTAAGGACTCATGTGATTGATTTATATTTGGAGTATTAATCTGTCTTATATTGGAATGCTGTGATAAAATACCATACAGTGGGTGGCTTATACAACAGACATTTCTCACAATTCTGGTGGCTGAGAAGTTTGTGATCAGGGTACCAGCATGACTCGGTTATGGAGAGAGCTCTCTTCCTGGCTTGTAGGATGGTTCTCATGCTAAATGCTCCCATGCTAGAGAGGGAAGCTCTGGTGTTCTTTTCTCCTCTGAAGGGGCATTCACTCCACCCTGGGGATTCTAATTCTGGGATTCTAATTCTGTGACTTCATCTGAACCTAATTCCTTCCCAAGGCCCCATTTCCTAATACCATCCCTTTGAGTTAGGGCTTCAACATATGAATTTGGATGAACAAAAATAGTCAGTCCATATTATAATCTAGGTAGTTTCTCTGTTTCCACCCGATTCTGATCTCTCACAGGTACCACAAGACCAGTTTTTATATCCCATAACTTCTATCTAGATTAAAATAAGAAAAAGGGTAATAAATATAATAAAGTCTCTAATAAAAATTCAATGAAGATTCAGTGTTCACCAAAGTGAAATATAGAAACATTTCCATAAGAAGTGGAAGAATTTAAGTTTTTGCCTTCATTTTGTGGTTTCTGATTTTTTTTTATTCTATTAAAAAACCACCTAAAACCAAGTATGACTAGAATTAGGCAAAACAGAAGGAGAATTCATAACAAGTAAAAAGTGGAGATACTGAAGGCTTTGCAAAGAAATTAAGAAAGAATTTCAGGCTCTGAGGTTAAAAAACAAAATGAACATGACTTGTCACCTAAGTGTTCTGCGAGGTATCTTACTACTCCACTGCCCCTTCATTACCTAACTCGTCTCATTTATGAGGAATCAAGCTGTCTCTTCTGTTTATTCAGTATGGTTTGGAATAATTAAAACCCTGTCATGGGTTTGAAATATGCATCTTCAAAATTTGTATGTTGAAATCATAACCCCAAGTGTCTCAGAATGTGCCCTTCTTTGGAAATAAGGTCATTGTAGATGTGATACCTTAAGACAAGGTCATAGAGGTTTTGAGTGACATGCTAATCCACTATGATTACTGTCCTCAGAAAGAGGAGGGATCTGGACACAGATACACATGGGCAGAAGGTCACATGAAGATAAAATCAGAAAAGGAGAAAAGCCATGGAATGCCAAAGAATTCCATTAAACACCAGAAGCTAGGAAAGAGGCATGGAACAGATTCTTCCTCATAGCTTCCAGAAGGAACCAACTTTGTTCATCTTAATCTCTGATGTCCAGCATCCCAAATTGTGAGACAAACCAATTTTTGTTTCTTAAACTACCTAGGGTATAGTACTTTATTATGGTAGCACTAGCAAAATAATGCAGACATTATGCAAATGAATACTTAATCAAAGAGAAAATGAGTTCACTTGTGGAATTCTCAGACTTTCTCAGACCTGTTCCAGAACCAAATTCGTAATCCTATGTTATGAAAATGTTTTAACAATGGACTGACACTGGGTTGATAACATCTTAACATGTATGGTTTAAAACATCAAAATATTCATCAAGGAGTTTTGAAAACAGTTCCAAGTCTGACCAGCAAGAATGGGACAAAAAAAAAATGATGATGAACGTCTAATTGCACTATTGTTAACTCTTTGTACCTATCTGCCCACAACTGATGATGTTGGTCACTTTAGGTAAGCTATTAGAGTTAACTCAATATTGACCAAAACATCTTTAGTATGTAATGAGAAAAAAAGATACATGGTAATATTTTATATTCACAGGTGTTCTATTTTTGTTTTTAACAAGAAAATATTAGTCCATTATGCAACAGTGATCTACCAGTGAATACATCAGAATATTAAGGTTTTAAAGCAAGATTTACAGACCACTCTGGTGCTAAAACTTCCTCTGAAGATTTTTAAAAGAATACAATAGACCTTAGAGATTTTGAAATTAAACATAAATTAAGACCTTCTTTCTTTGCAAAGTCTGTGGTTAGAACTACGATTTGTATGTTACTACTACTTGAATAGTTCAAGTGAAGTTGAATAACCAATACAAGTATTTTTAAATCAATTTAAAATACAAAAGCTTCAAGCATTATTTTCACTCAGCATCACATATGTATCACATGTTGTCTCTGGTGGTTTTTGGAATCCTGATCTTCTGACTTTGTGAGCTTCATATTTGACACTGTTTTAAGATTTTATCACATTTTTGAAGGCTGTTTTTATGATAGCCCTCTGAGCTGGTTTAAAGCAACAGTGTTAACACATAAAAATCTCTTTGTCAAGGGTAATTGAGGATAGAAGAACATCAATGAAAATAAATTTGGAAACACATAATCTCCCTAAATCAGTTAGTATTTTTTTTCTTTGGCCTTTTATAATCTTCCTTCTAATGACTTCATAGTCTTACCATTGCTTTCAAAAGAGATTGACTTAGCCACTGCCTATGTAGTCAATTCCCAAAAATGACATGGAAAAATATACATGAGTTAGATCTTTTTTACTTTCATTATTGACATAAAAGAAACTGCATTCTGAAATATTGTAGAAAGTTTCATTGTTTTTAAAACCAGGAAAGGAAAGGAAAAGAAAGGAAAGGAAAGGAAAGGAAAGGAAAGGAAAGGAAAGGAAAGGAAAGGAAAGGAAAGGACAGGCAAGGACAGGACGAACGTAACTAAAAAGGAAAAAAGGAGGAAGGGAAGACAGAAAGGCAGGAAGGAAGGAGAACGGAAAAAGAACACGAAGAAAGGAAAGAAACGAAAGAAAGACCGAAAGAAAGAAAGAAAGAAAGAAAGAAAGAAAGAAAGAAAGAAAGAAAGAAAAAAAGAAAGAAAGAAAGAAAGAAAGAAAGAAAATATATAACTTCCCAAAATTTTATTCTTGGCTTCATGTGAATAAAAGCTAGTTCCTGGAGTTCCCACTGTGGTACCATGGAAATCAGAATGCAGCAGCTTGGGTCACTGATGAAGACTGGGTTCAATCCCTGGCCTGGCTCAGTGGGTTAAAGGATCTAGCATTCCCGCTGCTACACTCAGATTCAATCCCTGGCCTGGGAACTTCCGTATGCTACAGGTGTGGCCATAAAAATCAACAAAAACCCCACAAAACTAGCTCCTCATGAATATCTATAAAAGAATAGTAACAACAATAACAAAGACTAAACTAACGTTATGATCACTTAAATTGGGGAAGGAAAGCCAAGGAAAATCAATTAGAAACAAAGTCAATGTCAATTCGGTAGACTGATCAGATTTCATGCTGGTATTGGTATGATACAGGGCATTGTTTACTGATCTGACTAATTTGGATAATTGCTTTGACTACAAAAGGTATTACTTTTGCCTATATTCTCTGGAATTCATTGTTAAAATTGTATATTCTGTTGAAGAAAAATGTAATTTCTTTTTTTTTTTTTTTTTTTGTCAGCACCTGGGGTATTTGGAAGTCTCCAGGCCGGGGACTGAATCCGAGCCATGGCCATGGCAATGCCACATCCTTAATCCACTGCACCATAGCAGAAACTCTACAAAAATGTAATTTCTATCTGTAGCATCTCTTAGCAATGATTAAATGGATAATTGTTTTATTCTAGTAGGTTCACCCACCCTAAAACACAGGACTATAAACTATTACTTCTGTGGAGAGAAAAACAATACAAATAGGAAAAACACTGTATTTTTATCTACTACCGTGAAACATATTACTCCAACACTTAGCAGGCTAAAACAACCACAAACTTTCAGCTCAGTGTCTGCAGAACAAGAAACCAGACACAGTTTAGTGTATGTCTCTGGCTCAAGTTTTCCTTATGAGCTGGCAGGCAAGCGGGCAACCAAGGCTGAGGTCTTTTCTAAAAGCTTGACTGAGACTGGGATTCTTCATCCCAGCTGCCACATGGTTACTGGCAGGACTTGGTTTCTTGTCATGTCAGCACTTCCATGAGGTTTCCATGTGCCATGGCAAATGGTTTCCCCAAGACAATGCAAGGCAAAGGAGAAAGGACACCAGACAGAAGTCAGCACTTTTTAATCACTTAATTTCAGTGTGACATTCCAGAATTTCTGCCATAGCATGGTGGCTAGAAGCGCATCAATAAATCCAGCCAAAACTAAGGCCAGGAGAAATTAACAAGTGCATCAGACAGCAGCGCTAATGGGGGTGACCTTATTGTCTTCCTACCATGACCATCAGAGCCCATGTATATATCCAAAAAGGACTTCAGCCAAGCAAAAGGTTACAGATGTGATTTAAAAATAAAATGAATTTCTCTACCCATGAAAAATCATGCGTACACACACATATATATTCCAAATGCATTTGAAAAACATCTACTTTATAATATTTTATGGATATTAAATTAGAGAACATATCCAATGTTAGGAGAACAACTAAAGTTGGGAGTATGGTGTAGGAAAAGAAGATTGCTACTCTGGCAACTGGAGACAGCAAGGCTGTGCTTAATAGGCTTATTTGCATAAATCCCAAGGCCTACTATGAAATTCACTTAAGAAGGGCTTAGGTACTAATATGCTCTAAGAATTAGTGACAACAGCAATGATTAGAGCTAGTATTTCACCTTCAAGATGAAACCCCTAAAAGTAGAAATCACCATGGAAGAGGAAGAGAGAGAGTCTCTGGGATTCCAATTATTTCATGTTATATGATGACTTTATTTTCGGCATTAAATCCAAATTTTTTACTTCCTCTAGCTAGGTCTATCATTCCTTCAAATATATTTACAGAATATGCTGTAAAAATAAAGGGTACACCTGACTCTCAGGAGAATAGCTAACAAAATTAATTGCTACAATTTTCACATTTACATCTGACAAGAAGAATTCTCCTTATTAGAGATTAAAAATGTTGAAATAGAAATAGACAGGAACAAAGTCATTCAAGCACCAATGCATGGAAAAGGAATTACTGAAGAGTTTTTTAAATGGAAACTTTCATACTTCACCTCCAAACATTAAACACTAGAATAGAATTATACAGACTCATTGGAAAAAATAGCTTATGATTCACGGTTTTAAACTCAGTCATGAACTATCCATAGGTGAAACAACAGATATATAAATGATCACAAACAAAATAACTGAGGAAACATCACATCCATGTACATTTCCTGACAGGAAAATAATTAATAATTAAAGATTCAATCCAACCATTTATAAAAATAGGCATCAGTAAAGAATTCTATAATAGAAAACTATGGTGTAGAAGGACATACAGTAGGCTCTGAAAAGAAGTAAGCATAGTCCAACTGAATACATGTTATTAATGTGGGATAAAACAAAAAAAAAAGCCATGAATAATTTTTAAGCAAACATATGTGAAACAAAAAAATTTTAATACTAAAAATCTGGTTATGAAGCTTGTATATTACTAATAAATGAAAGACTTTTGGAAGGATATAGGAAATGAAAGTATACATATTTTGAAAATGCACAGGTAATTATCAATAGATACTCTTTTCTTTGCAATTAAAAGTTATGTAAATACAGGTACGATAATTTAAACTGTAAATATAAAATATGGTTAATACATCTAAAATCATTCAACTAAAAAATTAATCAATCCCTGAAAATATGCTGTAAAGAGAAAAAACAAATAAAAACCATAAAAGCATAAAATGTACAAACAATTGTGATGTACAAATCATATATACATTCTTTAACAAATTAAAAAAATTTATATTAAAATAAAATAAATTTAACTTAAAATCAAAATTCAAATCAAGTTCTATGACTTCAATAATAAAAGCATTTATAATATAATGACCTAGAATAGAGGCAAAAGTAATTCAGAAAATATTTGATTCTGCCTATAACAGCTCACTCACCAATCAAAATAGAAAAAATAAATTTTTAAAGTTATAGTACTGCCCTTTGAAGTTATCAGTGAACTATCAACAGAATAAGTATTTCAGGAGCTAAGATCCTAAAAAGAAAGACATTGAGAGGAAGAAAATATTTGGTTTCATAGACTGCAGGTTGGATTCCCAGACCAGCCCTTCTTTGTTCTATTACCCTGAGATGAACTGGTGTGCTCTGTTCTCTTCCAGAGCCCAAGGAAGCATGCCAATTAAAAAGCAAAAGCACTTACACAGAGGCTCTGACTTGGTCTTTTAAATCACCACCACTGAGGTTCATTTCCTATTTTCTCTGAAAACCTCTGCTCTCCATGCCAAATGCTGCTACTTTGAAAAGGCTCACAAAAGATTTTATGCAAACTTCTGCAGTGCCGTCTTCCAATCCAGACTTTTGTTTCCACCTCTGCTTCTCTCACTTCTCACACTAATGTTAATTCACTATTTTGTAAACTTTCGAAATTAAATGCATCTTTAAAATCCTTTGTGAGGAGTTTCCATGGCATTTATATGGTCTCTAAATAGTTCACATGGGCTATGAAGCCCTGCATTATCTGGGCACTGAAAACTTCTCCCAGTTTTTGCATGGAAATACTTCTCACTACCTTAGCTCCAAAACCTCTCTTTATGTTGGCTTCCTCTAATGTGTCTGAACATGCTTTAAAAAAAATTATTGGAGTATAGTAGTTGATATACAATTTTGTGTTAGGTTCAGGTGTGTAGAAAACTTACACACACACATGTAATATAGACATATAAAAGAATGGATATATATATATATATATATATATATATATATATCAATTTTTCAGTCTTTTCCCATATAGGTTATTACAGAATATTGAATAGAGTTTCCTGTGCTATACAGTAAGTCCTTGTTATCTATTTTATATATAGTAGGGTCTATATGTTAATCCACCTATGTTCATTGCAGCACTATTCACCATAAAGAGTTCCCTGTGCTATATAGTAAGTCCTTGTTATCTATATTATATATAGTAGGGTCTATATGTTAATCCACCCTATGTTCATTGCAGCACTATTCACCATAGCCAAGAATGGTAGCAACATAAGTCTCCAACAACAGAGGGATGGATAAAGAAGATGTGGTACATCTATGCAATGAAATGTTACTTGGCCATAAAAGAATGGAATGATGCTATTTGGATGGACATAGAGATCATCATACTAAGCAAAGTAAGTCAGACAAAGACAAATAGATGAGATCACCAATATGTGCAATCTTACAAAAAAGATATCCAAAAAAATCTACAAGATAGAAACAAACTCATGGCTTTTGAAAGCAAACATGTTCAGCAAAGGGGAAATGTTGGGGGGAAGAAATAAACATGCTTTATAACTATAGACATTTGCAAAGCAGTCAAAATCTTAGCCTCACTCTCAATTGCTTGCCTACGTAAGCTGTACTCAATGTGAAGAGTAGGAGTAATTCCTTTACAAAAAGAGAGTTTATTGGGGGAAGACATTCTCGAGGATTCAGACAGGCTGACTTCTCCTATTACCTGCTTTGTTGTACACTCTGTATCATTGCAGCACTCAGCAATAGTACCCAGCAGAATTACCACATAGGCAGGTTAGTGGATGCCAGCTATGACATTTAGAATGGATAAGTAGTGGGCCCCTACTGTGTAACACAGGGAACTATATACAATCTCTTGGGATAGAACGTGATGGAAGATAACACAAGAAAAAGAATGTATTTATATAGATGACTGGGTCACTTTGCTTTATAGCAGAGATTGGCACAACATTGTAAATCAACAATACTTTAATAAAAAAAATATATTTAAAAAAGAAAGTGAAAAAGAATGATCACAGCCAGAACCCAACAAATGAAAAGTGAGTGCAACTGAAATGCTATATGATATTATAATACAAAAGGACAATTTCTCCAGATTCTCACACCTATGGCTCTACCTAATTATATAACTATCTATTCATAGATGACCAATTACGTTATTAAAGATTTCATCAAGAAAAGAAACAATATTATTAACCCATGTTGCAAGCTGATGGTCAAGCTTAATTATATAATTATGTTTTTCTATGATTAAATTGTCTCTAGTTACCTTCAGAAAGAGCTAGTAAAAACAGGTGGGAAAGTAAACAATGGGGTGGGTGCAAGGGCATAAAGAGGATTCGCTTTATCTGTTTATTTCCTGGGACTTTCAAATTTTGGTTTTGTTGTTGTTTTGTTTTTGTTTTAAATTACTTACTGAATTTTATTATATTTATAGGTGTACAACAATAATCACAACCAAATTTTAAAGCATTTCCATCCAAAACCCTCAATGCACCCCCCCCACCCTGCCATCTGTCTCATTTGGAAAACATAAGTTTTTCAACGTCTGTGAGTTAGCATCTGTTCTGCAAAGAAGTTCATTGTGTCTTTTTTTTTTTAGGGACTTTCAAATTTTGGTCCATGGCTAGATCTTACCCGCTGAGAAGTTTTAAAAATTACATTAACCAAAGGTTCATAGTAAATAAGTGCATAATCCATCATAAAGGGCGTCATTGGACATCATTCTTGGAATGCTGAAGTCTTCTTAGATCTGATTCTTATCTCCTCTCCATCAAAGAATTTATGATAATTATAATTAAATAATGCAACTGTACAATTAAATAATACAGTTCTACAATTGTATTATTAATAACCACTTCTGTCCATGGTACAATGTAAGGTTTATAATGTCTTGTTTATCACATCACCTAGAATGGTGTAATGCCCATATTGAAGAATCAATAAGATGTAACAAATTGTGAGGACATATTTATATAGTTACACTGTTTTTTAACCAATTTATGTGTTTTATATTATACTTATTTTCAGAGGGTGTATTATTTTTGTTATTCTTACCAGTTAAGTTATTCTTTTTATTATGCTATATAAAATATTTAATGGTATATAAGGCTTTCTTCTTTATAAATTTTAGTTGCATAATATACACAATTTTAATATAATACTAATTTTTAAAGAAAATTGAAATGTAATAGATAATACTAAATAGTAAAGATGAAAGCCATACAAAACAGGATAAAGTATAGAATAAATTTCCCATTTGTCTCAGCATATTTTCCATTCCACTTCTCCAGAGGGAGTCACTTAATCTGTTTCTTAAGATCCATGATATAATAATCTGTGTGAATGTAACTGTGTTTAAATATATGTATTTTACTCTGTAAAAAATATAAAAATAAAATTTCAAAAAAATTTTTAAAAATTACATTAACCAAAGGATAAAAATTACTGCATTTAAAGTTTTTCAAATGGTCTGATAATTCATTGCTAGCATAGCTCCATTATGTTTTAGAGATTTGTCAGAGAATATGGAAAAATTTGGAAGAATTTCCTATCTTGGAAAAAGCATCAGGGCATATGGGTCAAAGTATGGGTGAATCCCTATTAAGCAGTTTGAGTCTCAGGTATCAGCAGTATGTACTAGGAAAAAGCATTTAATTCTGAAGCCTGCTTGGTATTTTTAATCTGTAAAATGGAGCTAAAACATCCTTACCTTTAGAATTATTAAATTTAGTGACAGACATTTATATAAAGGATATGTCAGGGCTAACTACATGTTTGATGTTCATCATGGCTAACAATGAACATTGAATAAAAGTTTTTATTTTTCTCACTGAGTAACATGAGACTCATTATAATGGTAGTTCGATTAACAAACAAGCCAAAACATATAATTATGGAAAGATTAATCTGAGATACTGATAATTATCTAGAATGTTGCATAGCCACATGTGCTTATTTTCTTCCAAAACACATAATCAAATTACATCACTTGGCTCTAAATATATTGTTCTTTTTTTTTTAAGTAGCTAACACTGTGAAATAAACATACAAAGCAAAATTCTATCATTTGTTTTTCATATAAAACTCACAATACTATATGTACACTTTTCTGCTTTGGATTGAAGGGAAAACAGGTCTTTGACTTTTGTAAGAAACCCAATTATATAGCTAAAATTATGCTGCAGTCACATGTCATAGATACACACAATGAATTTGCTCAATATTACAATTTTTTCTCCTCTCAATGAAAATCCAATTTCCATTTCAATGAAGTTTTGAGCAAATACCATACACAATACATTTTAATATTAAAATTATGCAAGTCTTACTTTGTTGGTAAAATAAGTATTTTTATGTGTGTTCCATCAATTCCGTCTATCCTTTATAGGTTATCTTTGTATATAAAGATAACACTATTAACCAGCCATCACCTGGGCAAGCACATTTGCTTGTTTTGTCAGTAGCAGTGAAAGTTTTGCCCTGAACAATCTTTATCACGCATCCAACTCCTTTTGTGAGATATGAGTGTTTACAAGTCTATGACTAGAGAAAACAATCGTGCTGTTTGTGATTGAGCCAGGTCTTTAGATCAGAATTGAAAATAATTTAGACCACAATGAAATGCTTTAGAACAATCTCATTACTTAGAACTTTAACTGATAATAGAAATAAGGATGTTTTACAGAGATTAACATATAAGCTATAGAGAAATTAAGTGAATAATTTTATATTTTAATGTTTTATACATTAACTCCTGACTGCTAACAAAGAAGTGTTTGCTATTTGAAGCCATTGTGGTTGTTTTAAATAACTGACTTCCCCAGAGTTCACATAAGACTCACAGACCAGTATTGTTAGTTCCTGTAGTTCCTGCTGTTCTGCAGGACCAGAATCTCAGAATAGGATTTAATAAGATATATTTAATAAAACAAAGATAAACTTTGATGTGGTGTTCCCTATTTAAGAATTTCTTACTGTATTCATTCACCTAATTGAAAATTATTGACCCTTTAATAATTACAGATGAGGTGAATATAAACTAAACACAAAGTCATGGACACTGCAGGACTAGGAGTGTAGAAGGAAGACTTGCATGCCTATGTATCCACCTAGTCACATACCTCCATCCATAGATATCCAAATCACTTCCATAGGGGATTAAAGAGTCTATCAAGAGAATTAATGATATCATATGAGAGAATTACTACAGGCATAAATAATTACGCAAGTGAAAAGCAAGTACAGCCAGAATACTATCATAGCACTATAATCCAAAAGGAATCTCCAGGTTCTGAAGATTTCATTTCATGGCCGCACCTGTGGCATAAGGAAGTTCTTAGCTTATAGTAGAGTCAGAGTCGCAGCAGCCCACCTACCCAACAGCCAGGGCACCACTGGATCTGAGCTGCATCTGGGACCTACAGCACAGTTTGCAGCAATGCCAGATCCTTAAGACACTGTGCAAGACCAGGGATTACATCCACATCCTCACAGAGATAATGTGGGATTCTTAACCCACTGAGCCGCAATGGGGACTCCCAGGTTTTGAAGATTTCTGCAGAGTCTGACTACATACACATAATTTCTTATAATAATCCAGGAGAGCACATAAATATGAGGAATGGCCAACATACATGAAAACAAACAAAAGTTTAGGAGCTCCCATCATGGCTCAACCATAACAAAACTGACTAGTATCCATGAGAACATGGGTTGGATCCCTGGCCTTGTTAGTGGGTTAAGGATCCAATGTTGCTGTGAGCCATGGTATAGCTCCCAGAGACAGCTATTGCATTATTTTGGCTGTGGCATAGGCCAGCAGCTCCAGCTCTGATTCGACCCCTAGCACAGAACTTCCATATGCCATGGGTGTGGCCCTAAAAAAGCAAAAAAAGAAAGAAAGAAAAAAAGTTTAAATTTATTTTGAAAAAATGTACAGTTTAAATAGTAAAGTTCATAGATACATCTAGAAATTGCAATTGCTTATGTGTTTTGAGTCAATACGCAACACATTTTACTTAAGAGGCAAATAGGATCAACTAATAAAATTGCTTGGAATCAAGAGTAAGAAATGAAATGTATTCGATTATTTATTTATTCAATTGTATGAGGGACTCTACTTAATTTTCATCACTCTTATGTAAAGTGGGATGGGATTATTTGAGTGAATTAAATGGGCAAATCCTCTGCCTTCTGGAGTTTACCTCTGTTATAACACAGTTTTAAAGTAAATACATAATATGACACCAGGAAGTGACTAATTGATATGGAGTAAAGAGAGAGAGAAAATATGCTTAAAGGTTTTTCTTAGAGGTTGAAAATCAATTTTCCCAAGTTCTAATTAGTCCAGATATTTTCCAGAACTTGAGAAGATAGTATTGTTATCTGGTGAGTATTATTACTAGACCTCATATGTTAATAAGCTATTATCTAGTGAAAGTAAGCATTTTATACACTTCTGAATGAACATTTAATATTTATTCATTAAACTATGAGAGATTATTGTTTCCTGTGTTGATGTGCAGAGCTAATGTGTTAGAAGAGGAAATTTTGCAAAAAAAATAGAGAGCATACATTGTTATGTAGGATCATTTGAGGTGAAGAAATTGAGAAAATATAATTTTAATTCTTGGAAAGCATAGATATGTGTATATTGGTAGTAAACTACACATAGTATAAAATTAACCATATTTAAGTGTACTGATCAGTGGCATTAACTAAGTTGACATGGTTAAGTAACTATCTCTACCATTCATCTCCAGAACTTTCTCATCTTCCAAATCTGAATTTCTGTACCAATTAAATAATAACCTCCCCCATTCAACCCTATCCCAGATGCTCCAAATGACTATTCTTTCTGTTTTTATAAATTCAACAACTCTAGGAAGCTTATTTAAGTGGATTCATGCAATATTTGTGGGGTTTTTGTGTGTGTGTGACTAGCTTATTTCACCCAGCATAACATCTTCAAGATCCATCCGTGCTGTAGCATGTATCAGAATTTTGTTTTTAAGAGTAATTAATAATCCCTTATATGTATGGATATGTCCATTTATCCATCAATGGATACTTGGGTTGTTTCCACATTTTGGCTATGGTAATGAATGCTGCTATGAACATAGGTGAACAATTTTCTGCTGAAATTGTTTCTTTCCATTTCTCTGGGTACATACCCAGAAATGTGAGTGTCAGATCATATAGTAATTCAGTGTTTTATGTTTTGTTTTGTTTTGTTTTCTTGAGGAATATTAAACTTTTCCACAGGGGCTACACCATTTTACATTCCCACCAGCAATGTACCAGAGTTCAATTTCCCCACCCTGCCCCTGCCGCATCCTTGCTAACCCTTGTTATTTTGAAGTTTTACATGTATGTATGTGTTTTTAATAGTAGTTATTCTAATAGGTGTGAAATGGTACTTCCTTTTTGGTTTTGATATGCATTTCTATGATTATTAACAATTTTGAGCATCTTTTCACCTGCTTATTGATCATCAGCAGTAAAGGTCTGAGATGACTTCACTCACCTACAGGGCCTGACTTCAGAGAATGCTGGAGATGATCCATAGAACACAAAGAACCCAGGATCAAAATAAATGAGTGGTCAGAAAAGACCCATCTGACTTGCACAGTCATAAGGAAGAATGTTCAGAGGTCAGTTGCAAGAGTAATACCTTTGGGATCTAATAATCAAGGCCATGCGAGGACATCCTATAATAAGAATCTAAGAGAAACTGTTGTACTTACAACTCCTACCACAAAGAGAGAAGGATGAAGCTGGAGGCTTCTTCAAGTTCCACAAACTGTGTATTCTATATATTGGGAACTTGGGATCTTATGATGGGTAATACAAAAAGCTCTAGTTTGGAATGGGGCCTGGAGCTGGAAAAACATTTGCAAGTAATGAATGCCCTGCTGTTCAGGCCATACAATCTGGATGACCATATGATGTTAAAAGAACCTAGCAATATTTGTGTCATTGTAGAAATCTGGTGGCTGTTTTTGAGACAGAGACATGATAAAAGGACATAATAATAAGAAAGGCAGAACAATTAAAATCCTTTAAATACTGTTGCTGAATTAGAATATAATGTGTAATTATAAAATTGTTTCCCTACTATTTTATCACAAAATTAGTAGAAATACATTTGATCTGAAAGATTTATATGCAATTTGCACAAAGTTTATTACCTCATATGCTATAACATTTGTCAAGGAAGTCAATATGAGAATTCAATTTGATTTAGAAAACTAGGAGAAAGTGAAATTTGAAATCCAACTACCTGTATAAAATCACATGTTAAAAAGCTATATAAAATATAAACATAATGGAAAATCATTCTTAATTATTGATGGATATATTTACTTGAAAATGCAGCACAGTTAGTCATGTTATTGCTGAAAATATCTATCACCTGGCATAAATAAAAAGTGAACATACTCCTGAATGGCAAGAAACAAAATATACAAAACAATGGTCATGTTTGCACAAGTATAGAAAGAATATAGGGGTTTCTCATGAAATTAAAAATTGAATTACCCTGTGATACAGCAATCTCACATCTGGGAACTTATGCAAAGCAATTTAAATCAGCATCTTCAGAAGATACTCCACACCATATTCATTGCAGCATTGATCACCATAGCCAAGATATGGAAACAAACTAAATGAATTTTGATGGATGAATGCATAAAGAGTATATATTTTATATATAATTATGTATATTATATATAATTGAGTATTATTTATTCAGCCATCAAAAGAAGGAAATATTGCCACTTGCCACAACATGGATTCATCTGAATCTGCATATTATTATGCTGAGTGAAATAAGCCAGACATGGAAGGACAGATACTATATGGCGTCACTTACATCTGGAATGTCTGAAAAAGCCAATTACCATAGAAACAGAGATTAGAATGCTGATTGCCAAGGGGTTGAGGGAAAGGGAAGTGGGGTGGGTAGTGGTCAAATGGTATAAAATTTTCACTATAAAACCAATACATTCTAAAGATGCAATGAACAACAGAATGGCTATAGTTAGTAATATGATATTGTATAATAGAAAGTTGCTCAGGATTTCTTGTTATGGCACAGTGGGTGGATCTGGCATTGCTGCAGTTGGAGCATAGGTTGCTGCTGTGGTTCAGATTTGATACCTGGCCTGGGAATTTTCATATGCTGCAGGTGCAGCTGAAAAACAAAGCAAAAAAACCCTAGAGGAAAACATAGGCAGAATGTTCATTAGAAATAAATCACAGCAACATCTTTTTTGATCTAACTCCTAGAATAATGATGATAAAAACAAACATAAACCAATGGGACCTAATTAAATTTCAAAGATTTTGCATAGCAAAGGAAACTATAAGAAAAAAAATTAAAAGACAACCCAGAGAAAGAAGAACATCTTTGTAAACTATGCAACCAACAAGGGCTTAATCTCCCAAATATACAAACTCATACAACGACAGCAACAAAAAAACTTAACAATGACAACAACAAAAAAAACTTAACAATGACAACAACAAAAAAAACAATTGAAAAATGGGCAGAAGACCTAAATGGACATTTTTCCAAAGACCTACAGATGGCCAGTAGGCATATGAAAAAATGCTCAACATCATTTATTATTAGAGAAATGCAAATCAAAACTACAATGAGGTCCAACCTCACAATGGTCAGAATGGGCATAATTAAAAAGTCACAAATAAACGCTGGAGAGGTGTGGAGGAGAGGGAACCCTCCTACACTACTACTACAATGAGGTACCACCTCACAATGGTCAGAATGGGCATAATTAAAAAGTCACAAATAAACGCTGGAGAGGTGTGGAGGAGAGGGAACCCTCCTACACTGATGGTGGGAATGTAAATTGGTACAGCCACTAAGGAAAAATCAGAAAACTAATTATAGAACTACCATATAATCCAGCAATTTCACTTCTGGGCATATATCTAGATAAAACTTTCATTCAAAAAGATACATGCACCCCTATATTTATGGCGGTACGTGTCACAATAGCCAAGATGTGGAAACAACCTCATTGTCCATTGGCAGATAAATGGATTAAGAATATGTGCATGTACACACACACGAATACTACTCAGCCATTTAAAAAAAATGGTATTTGCAGCAACATGGATGCAACCAGAGATTCTCATATGAAGTGAAGTAAGTAAGTCAGAAACACAAAGACAAATAACATATATCATTTATATGTGGAATCTAAATTATGGCACAAATGAAACAGACTCACGGGCATAGAGAACACACTTGTAGTTCCAGGGGTGGGGAAAGAAAGTGGGATGGACAGGGTGTGTGGGGTTAAAAGATGAAAACTATTTCATTTAGAATGTATAAGCAATGAGGTTCTATAGTACAACACAGGGAACTATATCCAATCTCTTGGGGTAGAATATGATGGAAGAGAGTATGAAAAAAAGAATTGTATATGTATGTATATATGCAGCTAAAAAATAAACAAAAACAAAAACACCAAGAACCATTGCTGAGTAGATCTTAAACATTCTCATTCTCTCTCTCTCTCTCTCTCTCTCTCTCTCTCTCTCATAAATACACAGAATTAACTCTGAGGTGATGGATGTATTATGTTTTTCACTGGAGACATATACAATTATAATTGTCAACTTTTCCTCAATAAATTTTTTAAACTCATTAAGCAAGCAGAACAAGCCAAAATAGTTACAGAATATTCACCACTTAGACTGCTTGGCTTAAGGAGGCACATTAATTACATAGAATTATTTTATAAAAATAGAAAAATTTTGAAAAGACTACAATCCAAGTGGCAGAACTCAGATGCATTTTATATGAATAAATATGCATTTGAATAAATGTTTGTGTTAATGTTTTAATTCATAATTTTCTATACTAAATAAGTAAACAGCTTTCAAGATGTTCACTGAAGCTGTTTGAAAAGTGATTGCAAAACACCATGTGTTAATGACATCTCTGATTAGTTTTTACAGATTACCTCAAAACTAATTAGGTGAATCTTTTTCATTATCAGAGAAAACTTTTTTCTGTCTCACTTTTTGTTCATTTTAACTTACTTTGTCAGTGAGACTTAATAATAGATTTTAAAAACATTAACAATCATTTCTTTGATTTTTACCTTTTTCATTTTAGTTTTTCCCATTCTATCGCAAGTCCTGAGTTCCCAACAGTGCTTACATTTATATAAGACAACTTAAAAAAATATTTCAAAGAAAAGCTAAAGTGTTTTCCCTTCAAGAAGGTGCCTCATTACCTTGTTCAGAAATGAATCTATTTAAAGTGTCCAGTTAGTTCTGACAAGGTAATCATTTATTCATGACCTAGCATTTATCACAACATTTAAAAACTGCCCACCACATTCCAGACTTCTCAGAAAAGCATTATATTGTTCCCTTCTACTCACCCAGTAATATTGTAAAAACTATTAATTGAATATCATTTCATGGGCACAAATGATTGAGATCTCTAAGAACCTAATAAACTATCACTATTCCCTTATCATTAGCAGCAGTCACCCATTAGGTCTATTCATTTCTAAAGTCTTGAGAAGTAGATTTTTGTATGTATAAAATGCACCTGTCCTCTTATGTATTAGGAATTTTTACTTTAATCATGCCCTGATCAGAGATTCCTAATTCAGTAAACTTTTATTTGCTGAGGGCATCTTTCTACCTAATGTGTTCTATGAAAAAATAATCAAGGATCAAGGTTGTTGCTATATTTCTTTCACAATAATTCATAGTATGCTATCCTAAAGCAGGATTTTTTTTGGCCAGGTTCTTGGCATGTGGAAGTTCCTCAGCCAGGGTTTGAACCCACACCACAGCAGTGACCCAAGCCACACCAAAACGTTAACCCTGTGAACCACCAAGGAACTCCAAAAGTAGAATTCTAATAGGAGAAGACCTCATATATTTGCCACTTCTGAACACTCAAGTCTGAATATACTAATACAAAAGAAACACTCTTTTTTTGTTTTTAATTCATACCACATTCTTATGGCAAATAACTTTTTGTGTGTGCTTTTTAGGGCTGCACCCATAGCATATGGAAATTCCCAGCCTAGGGGTCGAATCAGAGCTACAGTGGCTGGCTTATGCAATAGCCACAGCAATTCCAGATCCAAGCTGCATCTTCAATCTATACCACAGCTCATGGCAATGCCAGATCCCCAGCCCACCAAGTGAGGCCAGGGGTTAAAGCCACATCCTCATGGATACTAGTCGAATTCGTTTCCACTAGGCCGCAGTGGGAACTCTAGCAAATAATTTTTTAAGCTTTGAAATATCAAGAAATATCTAATTGTATGGATGTAAACAATACATCTGGAATCATGTTTGTCATATCATTGAAATTTATTTTCTATTATTTAATTCATTTATACAGAATTTTATACATATTTGAACATTTACTTCACATTTACTAACTTTGATATTAAATTGCTCGTTTTCTTAATGTTTTTATAATAGAATAAAAATCTTTAGTAACTTGTCTACAATGAGGCTACTTATATTCCCTTTTTTTCTTTTCAGTTGCTTTTAAAGAATTTTTTATAATATATATCTCATGTATCAATATTGTATTTATTCTATACTGAGATCACTGTTACTTAAAAAAATAAAAGATTATATTTATTCTATGAACCATACATTAATATTTGAAATTTGTGTGTGTCTAGAAATTAGACTTATAAACCAGATAAAATATGTGTTTATAGGTAAACAGTCTATAATATATGGGCCATCTATTTATATGTCTGTTTCTTTATCCTCTGTCTATTATGCTCAGATAACCAACTTATGGAAAATTAAATTTCTCAGAAAATTAGCTCGGAGAAAACTTTATGATGCTATGATTTGAAAGAGCCTCTTGAATGTTCAAGGACAGAAAATATAGAGTGTCAGAAAGTCCAGATACTTATGACTCACCATGCTCCATCTCTTTCCTCCAGTAACATGGGTTAAATCTTCATGTTGATAAGAGCCTCTGTTCAAGAATGGGAAAGTATCAAGAGGCTCAGGTGGGATCTGTGGATTCCTGGAAAAAAAAAAAAAGAGGAAACAAGGCTATTGTAGTTTGAATAACCTGGAATTGGTCCCAAATCTTAGAAAAGGAAATATAATTCAGCATGGTTGCATTTCTTTTCTTGCCTTTCTTAAAGACTCAGAGTCTAGCTTGGGATGCTAAAAAATAAACAAACAAACAAAAGAACACATTAATTAAAAGTTCATCTTCTTATTACAAAACATCAGCAAAACATAGATAAACCCAATTTCTCATGCCAGGAGTCTTTGCTCCTTCTCCTTTGTCATTTTCCTAAATGTGGAGACAGTATTTGGTAATTTCCTGCACTTCTTTAGCCCTAAATCTGGTAGATGATAATTGGTATCATACTGCTAATTGTTGGGTTGGGCACTGCTTCAGGGTCAATCCCAAAGACAAGGCAAGACACTTTCTAGGAGTGTTACCCATTTATCTTTATGATCCTAAACTGCCATATTCCCATCTTAGGGAATAATTTCAGCTATCCATGTGTGATTCTGGCAGGAAAGAATATCTACATTCTTGCTGATGACACATGCTTTACAGCCAATATTGATGTTTGAGTTGTCTTTTGTAAATCCATGTTAACCTTTTTTCATTGAGGTTGGTGTTAGAGTACACTTATGTAAGATGAGTTCCTATCCATCCATGCTTAAGAAAACATCCCTTGAAAAATATATGTGATGGCTCTTTTAAGGATAAAAATCCAATTTGTTAGTTCTTAGGTCTTATCCTCATACACGATTTTCACCATCATATTGTACTATAGTTTTTAGGATGGCAAAGTTGACATCTATGTAGTTAATGAAGGACTTAGCATGATCAGCGAAGCCTAAGACACTATCTTATTAAGGATCTGGATGTTGTAGTAAGTTTCCTACATATAGTAGTAAGTTTCCTGCAAGTAATCACTCACTGTTAAGAGGCCTGAACCTTCTACCCAGCTGCTCTATGCATTGCTCAATACTTATGACCTTAATTTGGTAAGACATTGTTGGACACTGGTCACTTAACAAATCATGAATAACCCTTAACAAGGCTCTCAAAGAGAATACTCGGATCCCAATCTCATTTTTATTCTACAGTGGAGACAAAGGGCCAGTTGGGAGCTTTTGGACTTTCTCACGATATAGTTAAACAGCTCACAGAATAATCATTGTGTTCTTTGAGAATCAACAACAACAAAAGAAAGAAATTAATACATCAGTATACTTAGGTAATTTATATCTTCAACTAACTTCATTATCAATCATTGATAGCTATGAGAAATATTAAAATATTTAGGGTATTTTTTTCATATTGAGATACACTTGGTCTCTATTACAATGATAAAAATCCTCATGGAAATATTAGGAAAACACTTGCTCTGGCCAGAGAGATTTTCATTAGACTGGATTCTACCTCCTGAAGAAATACTCTTATCCATTGTTCTCTATCCACCTTCTCTCCACCCTCCCTATCCAAAAACTTCCTTGGCCACACCTGACACAGAAGATAAAGAAGAGCATCATCTTGAAGGGTGTACAGTTTTACAATTTATGTAATGCTGGCAATAAATTTTGGATGTAAAGGCAATCAATGACTTATTGTCAGGTAAGAAACATTATTTCAAAGTTGAAAGTCAAATGATAAACTATTTTTGACATTGTGTTATGCAGTACCTATTAATATTCTGTAACCATATTTTTGTTGCAAGCCAGAAAATTCTCCAATTAAATACAGAGATGTTGTAATAGACCAGTAATGTGACCCAGAATATAAAACAATGAATATATGAAAAGTGGTCAAGTAGTGCCACTTTAAAAAACTCTAATTTGGGAGTTCCTGCTGTGGCACAGCAGGTTAAGGACCTGGTGTCACCACAGCTGTGGCATAGGTCACAGCTGTGCCTCAGATTTTATACTGGACCATGAACTTCCATATTCCATGAGTGTAGCCAAAAAAAAAAAATCTAATATGAATCCTATAAGTATAGGTGTCACAGAAGTTTTGACACTTGTTTGCAGCTTGTGTTAAGTAGAGAATATAAAGAGGTTTGCACTTAAGCAAGAAGATATGAAATGGCAAATGGCAAAAATCTACACAAATTTACTAGATATTACTGAGTACAGAGAGAATATATTATTATAATCAAAAATAAAACTAAGCTGTAAAATGAGATATATAATTTTCATTTTAAAATGTGTTGTATTTTAGAACTAGATGTGTAAATCCTAGAAAACACTTGTGTGGTGTTTATAAAATTAGGTGTGTGTGAAATACATTGGGATTCTAATTTGTTTGCTCTGTTTTTAATTGTTTATGTGTTCCTTTGTGGTTTTTCATTATAGCCCTATTGCCATTCAAGCAACTAATTAACCTCTATTATTAGGTGTTTTCCCCACAAAAATACCTTCAGCTTTATATTTACTTTTTCCAAATCCTAGAGACAGAGGATAAGATGATAAGGGCATATGACTATGGAGTGGAAAGCATATATTTTAGATGGAACAAGTGCATATTTATTAAGGAGTTATGATCTTAATTATTAAAAATATGAAAGCAGATAAATGAAAAGATAACATTTAGCATTAGATACATTTCTTATAAAAATGCCTAGAAAGGAAATATCTACTTAGTATATACTAAAAACATTTATGTCCGTCTATGCATCATGAATTCTGAGTACTTTCAGCATAAAATATTTAATTTCAAATGAAATGATAATGCTTATTAATTTCATTTTTATCAAATGATGACTATATATGACACTAAAGTAACAGTCAAATTTGCTTAAAAACTCAGTCACTTAAAATACATAGAAACCCAGTGTGGGTATGTGCTTATATTCAACAAATTATTTTGATATTACTTCTGGTTCAGTAGAGAATAATTTAGTGGCCTACCACATCTCCCCATTAAGTAGAATGTTTTAATACATAAAGCTATTCACATAATGGTAAAATAGGCAATGCTATTTTTCCTTAAAAAGAATATGTTAACATCACAATATAAAAAATTTTTTTAAGGCTGCACCTATGGCATGTCGAAGTTCTTAGGATGGGGTTGAATGGGAGGTGCAGCTGCAGGCCTAATTCACAGCCACAGCCACACCAGATCTGAACTGCATCTGCAACCTATGCTGCAGCTTACAGTAATGCCAAATCCTTAACCCACTGAGCGAGTTCAGGGATTGCACCTCATCCTCACAGAGAAAATAATTGTGTTCTTAACCAGCTGAGCCACAACTGGAACTCCTAGTAAGTATTCTTTCTGTTACACTAGGGTTGAGGACTAACTTACAGGTAAAATTTTATACTAATATAATATGATATCATCAACATGAGCTTTGAATACAATTATTATTTTTTCCATTCAAAACTGAGCCAAATTTTGGCATAAAAATTACGTATCTTTTAAAGATGAATTTCTTTTCTCTAGTGTGCACAAATAATGATTTACCTGGCTTTATGCATCACAAAATAGAATATTAATATTATTCTACACATGCTGATATTTATAGATCAAAATACAACTCAACTGACATAATTTCTGAAAAGTCTACACAATTTTTTTTATGCTTCTCATTAATACATCAATGCAAAATCATTGGCAATGCAAATTCTTCATCATAAAATGAAAGATTAAATCAAATAAAAATGCAGTGTTAACTTTTAAAACCCATGTTTTAAAAATAAACATTCCACTGACACGTATGAGGCATCAAATAAAATACTCTCAGGAGTATCATCATAAATGTGACTTCACAGAAGTTAAAGTCATAAATTCCTTTGCAAACATTTATAAGGCTAAAGAAGTAGAAGCTAGTATTCGAGAAGGCTAGAAATTGTTGTGTGGCAATATACTCCATAATAGCCTAAAGAAATAAAGACTATTGTTACATTTTCACCTCAAACAGAAACAAAACTCATCAAATATGAAAATACATTGATTATTCTATGTTCAAATAATTTAACTGGCCATAGTTCCACAATAGGAAGGGTATGGAGCTTTCTCAAAATCAAACAGTTATTTTCTTTACTAAGTTTCTCATTTTTCCATTCTCGTCATTTGATATTGACTTACACCAGTATTTGAGTACTAATTGTCCTTCTCCATTCATTCAGCCTTTTCTAACAATGGCCAATTAAGGTTCATGAATGCCTAGGAAAGACCTTACATCAGCCTTAGGAAATCTGTGAAAGGTAATTCAGAAATTGTTAAAGTCTTCATCATTATTTATATGACTTTTCAGCAAGTTTTAATAGTTTTTTTGGCACTGAACAAATTGACATTTAATCTAATCATTTATTAAAAATGTGTTTTATCAAAAATAGCATTATTATGTATTTAGCTTTATAGGATTAGGACCTAGTAAAGATCAAATGCATTTTTATCAGTTTTTACTTCAAGATGAAACATCATAATTTCAATTTTGATAGGAAAGACTATCCACATTGTTTTTCTTTAAAAAAACACTTTTGGTCTATTTGATTGTTTATTCACCAAATGAATTCTATTATTACTTTATCAGTTTACATTTAGAATTTATATTTGACATTAATGTGGAAATCTTCAGAATTTAAGAGGATAAAGCTTAGAAAGATGTAATATTTATCCATTGATTTAGGTCTGTTTTAAGTCTTCATTAATATTTTAACATTATCATAATTCCTAGATATTAATTTATTTCTGGATATTGTTGTATTTCAAAAAACATTTTTCTCATTACTTTGTCATGAGGTTTTTCAGTTATGAAAAACAAAACTGATTTTTATGCATTTACTTAGTTTCTTAGGTCACAATTTTTTTTTAGTTAAATTGTTTCTCTTTGACTGGTTTTCTCGACTTTCTGGGTAAAAATGGCATAACTTCTGAGAGCGATGATAAGCTTATTTCTAAATCCTATATTTTTTCTCTCTCTATCCCTCCCTCTCACTTATATAGATAGATACAGATTTAGATACACATAAAGCCTTTTCTGATTTTTATAGAATTTTGTTTTATTTCTTGCTCCATAATTATCACCCCCAAAGTTACTGGATTTAAAACTTAAAAAATCATTTAATTATTTCTCACAAACTCCCTGGGTCAAGAATTCAAGAAAGCCTCAGCTCAGCATTTCTTGCTTGGGGCCTCTAATGGGAGTACACCCAGGTGGTGGTTGGCAGGAGCTGGAGTTAGGGGGCAGGGCACTTAGATGGAAACTGGCCAGCTCACTCTCTGTATTTATAGCCTCTATGTGCCATCTCTCCATGGGCTGGCTTGGGCTTCATATAAGCATGGCACCCTCAGAACATTCAGATTACCTATCGCCAGGAGGATTCAAGAGTGAATATACCAGAGAGCAAGGCATAAATTTTATTACCTTCCATGACCTGACAATGAAAGCCAGAATGCATCATTTCCAAAGTACTCTATCTCATCATTTCAAAGTACTCTATCAGATAGAGTACTTTGTAAATGTAGATGAAATGAAGATGAAATCCATCTTCATTTCTGTATGAGATTCCATTCATTTCTGTATGAGATTCCATCCTTCGACCTACTCAAAAATTATGGTCCTCCACTTAAATCCACTCTTTCTTACATTATGATTTTTTTTTTCTACTGGGGCCTTCCCATCAGAATAGAAATACAGCACTGCCTCTTCCATTTTAAAATAAAATTCTCTAATTCCATATGCTCCATCATCATTCAAGAGATGAAACAGACTCCACCTCTTCATGGGATAGTTGTCAAGTAATTGGGAGCAACATTTTAAAAAATATAACTTCTAGGAGTTCCCATTGTGGCTCAGCAGGTTACAAACCCAACTAGTATCCATGAGAATGCTGGTTCAATCCCTGGCCTTGCTCAGTTGGTTAAGGATCCTGCATTGTTGTGGCTATGGCAGATGCCAGCAGCTGCAGCTCTGATTTGATCCCTAGCCCAGGAAACTTCCATATGCCACAGGTGCAGCCCTAAAAAGCAAAAATAAAATAAATAAATAAAAATAAATAGAACTCCTGGCATTTTGGAAGTTTTTGTTCTTTGAATACTTTTTATAATGAGAAAAATATATTCTATGTTTAGTTAAATATTCTTCAATTATTTTAATTAGAAGGTATGCATTTTAAATTTTATGAGTATCGATAATATAAATATATTGCACTTCCCAATATATTTAATCTTTGCCAAATACCAGGCTCCATGATGGATCCTAGGCACACAGAAATGAATCACACAAGGTCACTGTCCTTTGGCAGCTGAGACACACCAACCATGCTAGATCATCTCAGTTGCTCTTTATAACCACAGACCTCCTTTTGGTCAGATTGTCCTATGTGTTGCTGAGCATTTTCTTACACTTAGTCTATTTATACCCTCTTTTCACAAAACCTCAAAACTTCCAGTCCCAACCCTCAGTGAATAACCTTGGTTCTTCGTTCACTGCAAAATACCACCAAAACAAAGACTGATTATTAGGAGGCATACCTAGTGTCATTTGATTGTAAAAATTTCCTACATTAGTCTACCCTCATATTCTTTCTTTCAATTACAATGGATGAATTATTTCTACTGCTCCCTTTTCTTCTTCATTTCTGTATGAGATTCCATCCTTCGACCTACTCAAAAATTATGGTCCTCCACTTAAATCCACTCTTTCTTACATTATGATTTTTTTTTTCTACTGGGGCCTTCCCATCAGAATAGAAATACAGCACTGCCTCTTCCATTTTAAAATAAAATTCTCTAATTCCATATGCTCCATTTACTGCTTTAATTCTCTTCATAGCAAAAAAAAAAAAGAAAGAAAGAAAGAAAGAAAGAAAAGAAAAGAAAAGAAAAAAGAAAAAAAAAATTGAAGGCCTTTACTAAACTAGAGGTTTGGCTTTTCTCTAATCCATTCACCTTCAGATCCACCAAAATATCTATTTTCCTGCAAAGACCCTTGAAGATTTGTCTAGGTCAGCCATGGTCATTCTTAGTTCCCATCTTACTATCACTGCAGCATTTGATACAATGATCAACTTCTTTAAAGACTTCTTGCACAAATTTAAACTCAGAAGAGTAGATTTCTTAGTAACTTACTTTGTCTTACAGGATACTAAAAATGTAGGCGCTTCCTTTTTTTGTTGATCACATTCCTAAATTAATTTTGATAAACAATAGTACTAAAGTGAATGCCAGGGACAAAACAATCCATATGAACAAATGCATGTAAAAATATATTAAACTTAAAATATCCTTATTGGAGTTCCCATCATGGCTCAATGGTTAATGAACCCGACCAAGAACCATGAGGTTGTGTGTTCAATCCCTGGCCTCGCTCTGTGGGTTAAGGATCCAGCATTGCTGTGAGCTGTGGTGTAGGTCACATACATGGCTCAGATCCTATGTTGCTGTAGCCTGTCCTATAGTTCGGATTCGACCCCTACCCTGGGAATCTCGGTATGCCATGAGTGAGGCACTAAAAAAAAAAAAAAGGGTAATATGTACTTAGTACTCAAAATTCTCCCTTTTTAAAGATTTACTTAGCAATATTCTATTGGAAAATTCTGAACACAGAATGATGATTTCTTCTACATTTATCTTGTAACCAACCCTGAGGGGCTCCTGGGAGCAAAAGCATTTCTGTGTACCCCATTTCTTATTTTTAGGAAATGGGCCTCATTCAGCCTCCATGGCCTTCCCTGAGTTCCTAGGGAGCAGTTGCTGATCAGTGAAGGGCGGGGATGCAAAGACCAGGGAGGAGCAGTTCAGGAAACAGGAGTACAGCCTTGGGGCAGGGTCCTGGTTCCCCCTCAAGGGATAAACATAATGATGCAGGCATCTTAAATACCTAAGAGAAAAGTTATATTCCTTATGCTTCCTTTAGAAATGAATACTTTAAATTCAACAGCTTAGAGTCCTTCCTTGTCCTTCTCCCTGACTTAACTGCACCCTGAACATAATCACTGCAAGCTAAAGATTATGCACCCTGAGCACAATTGACTGTGGTTTAAAGATTACTAGCATGTGATATTTTTTAGGAACTTTCCTAGTTTGTTCTAATTGTTGATCAATATGACCTTTTTCAAGTGCTATTACTCTAGGCAGTAACCCAGAAGACCACTATCATGATCAGGCCAAGATCTCCTAACTCCAGCTTTGATGACTAAGATTCCCCCAAAGAAAGAAGAATGCTGGTTTACCCCAATCTTGATTCCTATCTGAAAAACTGATTTTTTTTTTTTTCATTTTTGCTATAGAACTCCCAGCAGTTCTTCCCAATGGGGGGTGGGGGGGGCACAGACTTTAAGAATTAGCCTGCTATGACCCCCTTTGCCTGGCAAAACAATAAAAGCTATCTTTTTCTCCTTCACCAAAACCCTGTCTCCATGTTTCTATTTGGCACCCATAGACAGAGGGTGAGTGTTGACAATAATATCCACCCCCAAAATAATCAAAAAATTATTTAATCAACTTAAGACAAATAGGAATGCCATATAAACAAATACATATATTCCCTCAAATATATGCATGCATATACACATATATATTTAGGTTTTTTTTTTCTTTGTGTGATACTTTTGTTGAAATTTGATTTGATGTTAAGTACTTCATAAAAATCTCTTAGGAAGTTTTCATGGATATCCCTAATCTCAGTTTCAGTAACAGAGTTCCTTGGTCTTAAAAATAAGTTAGCCCTCTCCTCTTTGCTTTCCAATTGGGAACAAAAGGATTAGGAGTCACCCTGCAATCCATTCTCCCCCCCTTATTAGTGATAGCCAGAGAAAGTAAGAAAGATGATCTAGTCAAATCCTCTTATAAGATGCTAATGATATACCTCTTGGAATACATAATGTTATTTACTAGTGGAGGGTCCTTGTCTGGTCTGTCTAGGTTAGATTTTGTTAAACCAACCCAGTTTGTATTGATTTATGGAGCATGGTTTCCTGAAATTTTCATGTAAGCTATGTAATTATTGGAGTAAAAAATGCAGGTGTCCTATAACTGAGACAGATCCCTTTTGTGTGGGCCAGGACCACTGTCAGTCACTTCAGATGCTAAATCTGGTCCAGAAACCATTCACACAAGGCAAGAAAGGACCTCAGAGGTGGCAATGAAATCCCAAACTCCTCTGTGCCTTCCTTCTGCCTCACAATTACTTACGCACATAAAATTATTAGAGTGCTTGGAATTGGTAACACTGCTGATCCTTGTGTCTGATTTGGAAATCTGGCCCTTTCTGTTGTTTTATCTCTGGTATACATTTTTAATTTTGATGTAATTTCACATCTTAAGAACAGTATAAGCAGAGTACAAGGAACTCTTGTATGCCCTTTACTTAGGATTATTTATAATTTGCTCCATACTCTTTCTATAGAAATATATATAAAGACATACATATTTTATATGATATACATATATACATTTATAGTTCATATATTATACACATATAGAGTTCATATATATTATATGTTAAAATTAAATACAAAATAAAGACCAGACTTGAAAATTCCCTGGGCATACACAACCAATTATGCTACCTAAACAAAAATAAATTTAGCATATCCTACAAAATAAGTGAAACTTAACTTGGGTTGCTTTTATAAATGCTTCTAAAATTTCAGAAACTAAGCCTAAGCTCTTTCCCAAAATTGGCATGAGGTACCATCATTTTTTTTTGTCTTTTTTGTTGTTGTTGTTGTTGTTGTTGCTATTTCTTGGGCCGCTCCCACGGCATATGGAGGTTCCCAGGCTAGGGGTTGAATCAGAGCTGTAGCCACCGGCCTACGCCAGAGCCACAGCAACTCGGGATCCGAGCCGCGTCTGCAACCTACACCATAGCTCACGGCAACACCGGATCGTTAACCCACTAGGGCAGGGACCGAACCCGCAACCTCATGGTTCCTAGTCGGATTCGTTAACCACTGCGCCACGACGGGAACTCCGTGAGGTACCATCTTTAACCAATTCCCTATTACTAGGAACACAGTGCTATAATCCATCATTATAGAGAATAGGCAGTGTCTATATTTTCACTATATAATGTGACCTCTTGAGCCTCATTCCATGTTTGGTTTAGATCCCCCAGTTTGCAAGCTGTTTTTATGTGCACAAAAAACTCTTAGTGATTATTGTTTTCTTAGTCTAAATGCTTTTATTTTGCTTTTTCTGGATTTCAGATATATATGTATATCATGTGCATATATACATGTGCACTATATATGTTTTGCTCTTTCTGGATTTCAGATACATATATATAGTATGTGTATATATGTAGATATGTAACTATGTACGTATATATTATATACTTTTAAGAGAGTGTGTTGAAGATAGCATGCCCTAAATAATTTATTGTGTACTTCCTACATTCAAGGCTAACATGTTATACAACTAAATTATGATTAGGAAGTCTGGATATTGTTGATTTGTACAATACTAGCATTTGATCCAGTAGTTCTCCAAATGCAGTCCTCAGAGGCAGGAGGTTTTTGAGTCTCTGAGGTTGGTGAAATCAAAATCATATTCATGGTAATAATAAGACAATATGGCCTTTTTTTGTTGTGTTGATATTTACATTAATGATTCAAATGCTGTGGTAGTAAAACTGTTGGTACATCATCATAAATTATTGAAGTAGCACTAAACTGATAGTCATTATCATATTTTCCACTCTCACAATTTTCCAAGGGAGGAAAAGAAAAGCCAAATGTCCTTGATGAAGCAATAAAATTGTTAAATTTATTAAAATCTCAACCTTTGAATATGCCTCTTTTTTTAATAAAATATGTGATGAAATGGGAAATAGGTGTTAAGTTCTTCCAATGCATATAAAATATGTTGAAAATAAAATATGTTGATTGTCTTGAGAAGAAGCACATGTGTGTTTCTTTGAAATATGAGAATCAGCTACTTCACCATGCGGAAATAGGTATTAAGGTCTTCCAATGCGTATAAAACATATTGTTTGTCTTGAGAAGAAGAACATGTGTGTTTCTATGAAAAATAAGAATCAGCTACTTCACCATGTGATGCCATTTTTTGCATGGAAGAACTCATGGCGGCCAAACTATGGTGTTTCTGGATTGGATGTTTGGTAGATAGTTTCTTAAAAACTAAGGAACTGAACCTGTCACTTCAAGGGAATTGGCAACATGTGTTTCCAAAGATAAAATTCATGCTTTAAAGATAAAGTTAGAATTATTGGCAACTGATATCCACCACTGTGATTTTGACAGCTTACCAAAGCTTAAAGACTTTCAGAAGAGGTCAGTGGTGATACTAATATCGTATAATAAAATCTGTCTGTGTTAGGAATATCTAAAAACCTCAGTTAACCATTCAGATTTGATAGAGTAATCATGGATAGGTTTGAAGTTCAGTTTAATGTGCCTTGCCACTTTTTTCTTTTTCTATAACTCCTCTCTTCCCTTCATTGTTTTAAATGAGTACTCTTTATTATTATATTTCCTCTATTGGCTATTTGGATCATTTTCTCCTATTAGATATTAGGATATACACCTATAATTTATTCTAGTCTACTTTGAGTTCATTTTTTACCCAACAATTTGAAATATAAGTACTTTACAAAAGTAAATTTTCATTTACCCTCTGACACTTTGTGCTATGTTTGTCATACATGTCATATACATTCTATGTAATATTGCTATAATATAGAATACAGACACTAAGTTTTTCTGAGCATGTAATGCTGATTTAAAACAAATAGTAAGTAGGAAAATGCAAACTAGAAAAAAAGAAACAAATTTACCCATAGGAATCAATGTTTAGATGCTCCTGATTATATAAACTGATAATTATGTGGTGAATATTTACAATTTATATATGGGACATTAAATAATTATAGATCTACCAAATAATGAAAGTGTTCACAACTTAGCTATTATAAATGTAGTTTTAAATTTGACAGAAGGTTGAAGTGAGAAGGGTGGGAAAAGGTGGTGTGTAAAATTAGGATGGTTAACACGTTCATCTCAAATAGAAGTGATTAGTGATGCTTCTTGAATTTAATGTAAGAACACATATAAATCCAAAAAAGAATGGATCATAAATCTTTTTGTTTCTTTGAAGAAATAATGAGAGTTGGAGGCAAGGGTATATCTTTTAATCCTTATCATTTTTAGTGAGAGATTGATGGATATTGCCTCAATTAGGAAAATCAGAAATTCAGAGAAGCATAGGATAATATTTACATCTTTGAAAATGAACATCAGTAAAACTAAAGAGAAACCTGATTAAATATGCATAACTTGGAGTTCCCGTCATGGCTCAGTGGTTAACAAATCCAACTAGGAACTGACTAGGAATTTCGAGGTTGCAGGTTCAATCCCTGGCCTCACTAAGTGGGTTAAAGATCCAGAGTTGCCATGAGCTGTGGTGTAGATCTCAGACTCAGCTTGGATCCTGCATTGCTGTGGCTGCAGTGTAGGACGGCGTCTACAGATCCGATAGACCCCTAGCCTGGGAACCTCCATATGCCCCAGGTGTGGCCCTAGAAAAGACCAAAATGAATTAATAAATAAATATGAATTACTTTTGGTAATAGAGCTTGGAAAGAGGGAAGTATTGGGAAGGAGATTTTCATCTTCTTGTTGGTTTTTCAAAAAAATCTAGCCATGTATTTACATTAGTTTTCTATCCCTACTGTACTAGATTACCACAAATGTACAACCTAAGGCAATACAAATTTCTTAACTTTCATGTCTATAGGTTAGAAGTCTTTAATACATGTCTCATTAGACTAAAATCAAGATTTCAACAGGCTATATTCCTCCTGGAAGTTCCAGGGA